>NW_022992090.1:0-335807 GCF_902827175.1 Gymnodraco acuticeps
GAAGTCCCGCCCCCACTTCCGGTTTTTCAAAAATAAAATTAAAATATTTTAAAATGATAAAAATGCTGCCCCTACCGTCGCCCCCACTTCCGGTTTTTCAAAATAAAATTAAAAAATATTTTAAAATGATAAAAATAAAAATGCTGCCCCTACCGGTCGCCCCGCGCTTCCGGTTTTCAAAATAAAATAACATGACATTTAAACAACCATGAGAAAAATAATGCTGCCCCTGCCGGTTTTCAAATAAAATTTGAAAATAATTTGAAAATGATAAAAATAAAAAATGCTGCCCCTACCGGTCGCCCCCGCTTCCGGCAAAATAACATGAAATGTAACAACCAGGAGAAAATAAAATGCTGCCCCTACGGTTTTACAAATAATAATTTTATAATGAATCACATATGCATAGGATCAATGTCCCTGCCACCTAGTCACTTCCTGTGCGCCTGTATACAGCAGTATTGACTGCAACTTACAAATACTTGCAAATAACATGAAATATACAACCATATATTTTAAAAGTAATGTCTCAGCTCTAAAGAGCAAGGTCCCGCCACCTAACCACTTCCTGTGCCCCTGTATACAGCAGTATTGACTGTAACTTACAAATACTTGCAAATAACAAGAAATATACAACCATATATTTTAAAAGTACTGTCAATCTCACTAACTCTCTCTCTCTGCTATTCTCTGCCGTGAAAAGTTTGGTGAACAGTCAAGACACGTGTGGGGACACCATAAAACCCCCGACATCCTCTGCAGGCAAATGGTGGGAACACACACACACACACACACACACACACACACACACACACCACACACACACACACACACACACACACACACACACCCACCACTCACCCCTCATCCGTTAGGGTTAGATAAATAAGAGCCATTCGTCTTTCTCACTCTTCAATATTTTCTCAAGTCGAGAGAAATGGCCAAGAGACGTCTTGATATGGGTGTAATCTGCGAGACACCGCCACCTAGTCACTTCCTGTGCGCCTGTATACAGCAGTATTGACTGCAACTTACAAATACTTGCAAATAACATGAAATATACAACCATATATTTTAAAAGTAATGTCTCAGCTCTAAAGAGCAAGGTCCCGCCACCTAACCACTTCCTGTGCCCCTGTATACAGCAGTATTGACTGTAACTTACAAATACTTGCAAATAACAAGGAGAAAATAAAATGCTGCCCCCTACGGTTTTACAAAATAATAATTTTATAATGAATCACATATGCATAGGATCAATGTCCCTGCCACCTAGTCACTTCCTGTGCGCCTGTATACAGCAGTATTGACTGCAACTTACAAATACTTGCAAATAACATGAAATATACAACCATATATTTTAAAAGTAATGTCTCAGCTCTAAAGAGCAAGGTCCCGCCACCTAACCACTTCCTGTGCCCCTGTATACAGCAGTATTGACTGTAACTTACAAATACTTGCAAATAACAAGAAATATACAACCATATATTTTTAAAAGTACTGTCAATCTCACTAACTCTCTCTCTCTCTGCTATTCTCTGCCGTGAAAAGTTTGGTGAAACAGTCTGAAGACAAGCTAGGACACGTCATAAAACCCCCCGACATCCTCTGCAGGCAAATGGTAGGGCGATGGGGGGGGGACACACACACACACACACATTTAAATTCAGAGGATGAAAAAGCAGAAAACATAACTTGTTTTGTAAAACGGTCAGCACGTCAGTTTCAAGAAAGACGTTTGCATACATAAAAAAGTGTATCTTACAGTTCCTTTTGTGAGAGAATTACACACAAATCTGCAGAGTGTCACTAAAAAGTTGTAACACAGGGACTGACATTCTGTATGGGGTTTCACACGGACACAAAGTCTACTTCATTATACTTTGTCAGCTTTTATACACAAAAGTGTATCTTTCAGTAACTTTCTCAGAGAATTTAAGCATAAATCTGTCAAAGATTCTTAACGAAATCTACTTCATTATCTACTTTTCAGCTTTTATACACAAAAGTGTATCCTTCAGTAACTTTCTCAGAGAATTTAAGCACGTCAGTTTCAAGAAAGACGACAATAATTAGTAGTTAGACATTTTGGAGAAATGTTCTCTGTCGTTCTTAATGCAAAAACAAATCATCTCTACTCCCTTTGGGTGAAGTCCAGGAATGTTCTCGGGGGGAGTGGACACTTGCTGTTACATGGCATAAAGCTTCTGCAGTGTGCCAATAAATGTATAGTTTCCCTAAAGCTCCATACATTTACACATATTGACTAATGACTCGCACATGAGGGGTAAATACAAAACAAATCTAAATATCACCAATTATTCCAGAATGTGACTAGAATAGAGTCTAGAGAATGGACCCAGGCTTTGTCTTCAGCCATCAACTAAATAGGGGCGTGCTTTTTTTTTTTGAATCACCAGTATGTTACTCACCATTGAAGACAGTGTTGAGGGGGCAAGCAAAGTGTACTCAGCAGAGCAGCATTGCATGGAAGCAGAAAGGCCTGGCTCAGACACCATGTCTCCAAAGGTTGACGGGGAACTTCCAACCAGTTCCATCACCTGTTTAGCTTGAGGGAATTTAAACACCATTAAAAATATGGATTACAGAAAAACAATATATGTAGTAAATCGGGTAATCATAATAAGGGGAAAATGTGCAAGTCTAACCTGAGTCTGGCATGAGCACTTGATCAATAAGGTGGATGACAATGTCCTTCTTGAGCACCATCTTGATGCCATTGACTGTTAAACTCTCGCCATCACAGCCTTGAAATCAAAGTAACGCTTCTAAAACAATATATTTAGAAAAGTAATGTTAGTCATGTCAAGTTATCAAGACTGCTGTGTTTCATCGAAACAGTGTACAGAGCAGGAAGAAAGGGAACATTTGTCGCCACATTAACACTACCGACTCCTCTATCAGTTTTTGCATACATAAAAAGTGTATCTTACAGTTCCTTTTGTGAGAGAATTACACACAAATCTGCAGAGTGTCACTAAAAAGTTTTTACACAGGGACTGACATTCTGTATGAGGGTTTCAACACCTGAGCTGCTGGGGGGAGGGCGTTGAAAAGGGGGTGAGTATGTTTTGGCTCTCTGGTGTGTTAAGAGTCACAGTCTTAAAGAAAAATCTGGTCAGAAAAAGTACTTAACTTTCTACCAGTTGTAAATTTGTCTTACATATAAAAAAGTAAGAGACTTACTCGTTTCCTCCTTTGTGAGAGAATTACACATAAATCTGCAGAGTGTCTGTAAACAGTCTCAAATCACAAAACTGCAGACGGCCTCAAGGAGAGACTTGAAAAGATCCATGCCGAGTGGGGGAGAAGAAGAAGACTAATTAACCAGCAGTTGACTGAAGCAAGGGACTTTTTTCTTTAAAGTAAATAAAAAATGGAAACTACTATGCAAACGCTCTGTATATATTGATCAGAATGTAGTCAATACCCTTTTAATAAGTGTGGTGATGAGGACGATTGAAAACAGAACGATTAGTGACCCCTGTGTAAACAGAATGCTGAAGTTTGTAAACTAGAAGACATTTTGGCTATTGTGCGTTCTGGCAGTACTATCCCCGGTCATTGGGAAACGATTGTAAACGAAACATTAAAGTGGTCCTGGAATCTTCATTTTCCGAAACATTCTGTAACATTATCTCAGAAATGAAACAAACATCAAAAGTGTATCATGTGCTCTCAGTGTATGCTCTGTTTGTAGATGTAATGCAATCTATGTGCAGAAAGCAGCATACACATGAATATTCTGACTGAAGTTGAAAAAAAACTCCATCACGATATCTCCAGTAATATGGGGAACTCTAAGCTGGAGACGGTCCCTGCGGATGTTGCAATCAGTATAACTATTTGAATTTTGGGGTGAAAATCAAAAAAGTGTTTTTTTTACATTTAAAAACTGTTGTCTTCATTATAGCAAGGGGGAGCGTGTCTCATACATGTGTATTACAGTCCTTCTCTTTTTGTGTTTTTTCCAGTGTTTTTCTGTGTGTCTGTGTGACAAAGCACAAATCATTTCAAACAAACCCTGAATCAAATTTAGAGAGGACCATTAAGAGTCAGATTCTTAACAAAACTCTACGGACACAAAGTACTTCATTATCTACTTTTCAGCTTTTATACACAAAAGTGTATCTTTCAGTATATTTTTTGAGAGAATTTAAGCATAAATCTGCCAAATGTTTCAAAAACAGCCTTGTTTCACTGAAATAGCCTCAAAATCACAAACTGCCATTAAGAGTCAGATGCTTTTACGGAATCTAATAAAACAGAGTATTTTCTACAGATGACTCCTCCCACTCAACGCAATAAGTTACCATCCCATTCAGCAAATCATATAAAACTAAGGACCCCCACTAAGACGACGTTGAAAGTAGCCATGAATCTGAGAAAAACCAAGTCTGATATAGCCTCCCCTTATTATCACCAGGATAACGGATATGGGCTTAATGACTGGATGTTACAAAGTAAGGGGGAGGATGTTCCCGAAGAAGAGCCCTCCTCTATATCATATCCATGTAAGGTCTTTAGGACAAAAGAGGACCACGATAACATGACATATGAAGAATATCTTTCTTTAAAAGAGGGTATTATAGATAACCTTGATAGAAACAGTATATCTCACACCACTCGCCAAGATCGCACACGACAATTAGCAGAAAAGAAAAGAAAAAGTAAAGAAAAACGAAGAAAATTAAAAGGAGAAGAAAATGAAAAGCAAACGCAGAATGCCGAATGAAAGAAAAGGACGGAAAACCAAAAAAGACAAAACGAAGGAAGGTGAAAAGAAAAAGGAACAAAGTGAAGAAATGTAATGGTGTTGTTGAGTCATTACCGGATCATAATAATCTTATAGATCATCTACCGCTAACCCGACGACTGCTGCGAATGTGTTGAACAAATACCAAAAGCAATGGCAGAGCTTTGCTTCAGTATAATGAGAGAAAAAGCACGATACTGTGGAATTGCCCAAATTGGTGACAGTGCCCAGAACATGCATTAAAAGAATGTTGGAGGATTTCTATTCCTAGTATCGGTTGTCATTACATCGAAGGATATGCCAAAACGTGTGACGACATAGACAAAGCTTTTGAAGACAATTATATGGTACCTGTCCTTACAGCTAAACAAATCCTACGCCAGGTATTCAACAGACCACAAGAAGCACAAGAAGCCCCAGAAAGGATTACATTCAGAGCTATTAACGGTGAAACCCGAAGAAGAAGCAAAGCAGATTATAATCGTTGCGGGTGAAGGATAGAGACTTTTGCATGTGATGTTAATGCATTTATCTGATATAAAAAATGCATTTGTTTACTTCCAAGAGACCCCTAAACATCTACTTGGGCAATGTGAATTGAACGATAAACCGATCACTGTCAATGAAACGCGGAGAGAAGCAGCAGTGCAAATCGTTAAGTCTATTACCTTGTATGCACTACGGCATTAACTTGGTAAAATGTAATGTGTTTTTTATGAAAGTGTGTTGAATGTTGTGTTTTCAATTAAACAACCATTACAAAATGAAAATATGTTTATTATTTTTTTGCTCTCATATATAGTAATAGTATTGTAAACGAAACATTTATAATAAATCTTCGACAGGCTGCCACCAGCCTGCAATTCCGTCACCCCCGACCCTCAGTATGTGCACTAAAGAATGGGCAAAGATACGGCTTTTTTCGGTTTTCTAAACCACCATTAGGCGTCTAAAAAAGAGTTGGTTTTACTGAGGGCACCATTTTTTGCACGTAATGGATGTCCTGTGGTGCTGGTCAGTCAGAGTTGAATAGGCCTGCGTCAGGGGTTCACACCAAAGCCATAAAGGAGTCTTTTGTCATTGATGAGCGAGGCTCATCTCTCTCCTCCACTGGCCAATAAACTTTCACATTCTCCACTTTTTTTATGATTTTGTTTTAGCTCACGGACCCCCAAACAAAAGTGCAAAGAATTGAATTAATCACAGGGAAATGAATAAAGGATTAATTTGCATTGATTTTGCTCACCACAAATGGAGTCATTTTTCTTGACATAAGGACCTGAGATGTGCACCAACCTGGTGACCCAAATACAAGAAGCATCTGACCTATGTGCTGTCCAACAAGGGTTTCTCCACCAAGTACTAAGACATGTTTTGCAAGGGGATGAAATACTTATTTCCTCCACTATATTTGACTCTTCACTTGCTGTAACAAATATGCATTTCCTCTCTGTGGGACGAATAAGGGTATTCTGATAATTCCTCATACATACTCCTTTAAACCATTTTTTAAAAGTTAAGACATTCAATGGTAACCTTGTTAACAGAAGTGGCAATAACAGAGTGATTTATTTATTATGCACTTTTTTTCCTGCAGGTGTGGCTTGAGGAAGGAACACAACGGCGGAGGAAAATGCCACAATGTCAATGGGGGTACATGAGCCAACCACCTTAGGTATAAAGGCAGGGTTGGGCTTCAGCAACACTCTCGTTTGCCCCGGGGCAAACTGAGTGCACGAAGGATGTACAGGCAATAAGGCTGTAAAACTCCTGAGCTCTGTGAAGTGTTTTTACTTATCTTTTTTATGTCTTGAGTATATTGTATGTTGCATTATTGGAGAAGCTTAGGACCCAGGGTTAGGTTTAGGGTTTTCATTGCCTAAACAACGCTGTTGTGGCATACATTAATGTCAATACAACTTGGTATGTTTGAATTGAAACTTGTGTCCAACAGTATAATCAACCAGTGCTGCTATAAGCTCCGTGGCAGGGGGGAGACGTGATGGCAGCTTTATAGCAGCACTGGTTGATTATACTGTTGGACAAAAGACTCCTTTATGGCTTTTGGTGTGAACCCCTGACGCAGGCCTATTCAACTCTGACTGACCAGCACCACAGGACATCCATTACGTGCAAAAAAATGGTGCCTCAGTAAAACCAACTCTTTTTTAGACGCCTAATGGTGGTTAGAAAACCGAAAAAAAGCCGTAATCTTTGCCCATTCTTTAGTGCACATACTGAGGGTCGGGGTGACGGATTGCAGGCTGTGTGGCAGCCTGTCGAAGATTATTATAAATGTTTCGTTTACAATACTATTACTATATATGAGAGCAAAAAATAAATAAACATATTTTCATTTTGTAATGGTTGTTTAATTGAAAACACAACATTCAACACACTTTCATAAAAAACACATTACATTTTACCAAGTTAATGCCGTAGTGCATACAAGGTAATAGACTTAACGATTTGCACTGCTGCCTTCTCTCCGCGTTTCATTGACAGTGATCGGTTTATCGTTCAATTCACATTGCCCAAGTAGATGTTTAGGGGTCTCTTGGAAGTAAACAAATGCATTTTTTATATCAGATAAATGCATTAAACATCACATGCAAATTCTCTATCCTTTCACCCGCAACGATTATAATCTGCCTTTGCTTCTTCTTCGGTTTCACCGTTAATAGCTCTGAATGTAATCCTTTCTGGGGCTTCTTGTGCTTCTTGTGGTCTGTGAATACCTGGCGTAGGATTTGTTTTAGCTGTAAGGACAGGTACCATATAATTGTCTTCAAAAGCTTTGTCTATGGTCGTCAACGGTTTTGGCATATCCTTCGATGTAATGGACAACCGATACTAGAATAGAAATCCTCCAACATTCTTTAATGCATGTTCTGGCACTGTCACCAATTTGGGCAATTCCACAGTATCGTGCTTTTTCTCTCATTATACTGAAGCAAAGCTCTGCCATTGCTTTGGTATTTGTTCAACACATTCGCAGCAGTCGGTTAGCGGTAGATGATCTATAAGATTATTATGATCCGGTAATGACTCAACAACACCATTACATTTCTTCACTTTGTTCCTTTTCTTTTCACCTTCCTTCGTTTTGTCTTTTTTGGTTTTCCGTCCTTTTCTTTTCATTCGCATTCTGCGTTTGCTTTTCATTTTTTCTTCTCCTTTTCATTTTTTCTTCGTTTTTTCTTTACTTTTTCTTTTCTTTTCTGCTAATTGTCGTTTGCGATCTTGGCGAGTGGTGTGAGATATACTGTTTCTATCAAGGTTATCTATAATACCCTCTTTTAAAGAAAGATATTCTTCATATGTCATGTTATCGTGGTCCTCTTTTGTCCTAAAGACCTTACATGGATATGATATAGAGGAGGGCTCTTCTTCGGGGAACATCCTCCCCCTTACTTTGTAACATCCAGTCATTAAGCCCATATCCGTTATCCTGGTGATAATAAGGGGAGGCTATATCAGACTTGGTTTTTCTCAGATTCATGGCTACTTTCAACGGTCGTCTTAGTGGGGGTCCTTAGTTTTATATGATTTGCTGAATGGGATGGTACTTATTGCGTTGAGTGGGAGGAGTCATCTGTAGAAAAATACTCTGTTTTATTAGATTCCGTAAAAGCATCTGACTCTTAATGGCAGTTTGTGATTTTGAGGCTATTTCAGTTGAAACAAGGCTGTTTTTGAAACATTTGGCAGATTTATGCTTAAATTCTCTCAAAAATATACTGAAAGATACACTTTTGTGTATAAAAGCTGAAAAGTAGATAATGAAGTACTTTGTGTCCGTAGATTTTGTTAAGAATCTGACTCTTAATGGTCCTCTCTAAATTTGATTCAGGGTTTGTTTGAAATGATTTGTGCTTGGTCACACAGACACACAGAAAAACACTGAAAAACACAAAAAGAAGGACTGTAATACACATGTATGAGACACGCTCCCCCTTGCTATAATGAAGACAACAGTTTTTAAATGTAAAAAAACACTTTTTTATTTTTCACACCCCAAAATCAAATAGTTATTACTGATTGCAACATCCGCAGGACCGTCTCCAGCTTAGAGTTCCCCATATTACTGGAGATATCGTGATGGAGTTTTTTTCACTTCAGTCAGAATATTCATGTGTATGCTGCTTTCTGCACATAGATGCATTACATCTACAAACAGAGCATACACTGAGAGCACATGATACACTTTTGATGTTTGTTTCATTTCTGAGATAATGTTACAGAATGTTTCGGAAAATGAAGATCCAGGACCACTTTAAATGTTTCGTTTACAATCGTTTCCCAATGACCGGGGATAGTACTGCCAGAACGCACGATAGCCAAAATGTCTTCTAGTTTACAAACTTCAGCCATTCTGTTTACACAGGGGTCACTACTCGTTCTGTTTTCAATCGTCCTCATCACCACACTTATTAAAAGGGTATTGACTACATTCTGATCAATATATACAGAGCGTTTTGCATAGTAGTTTCCCATTTTTATTTTACTTTAAAGAAAAAAAGTAAAGACTCCTTTATTGGCTTTGGTGTGAACCCCTGACGCAGGCCTATTCAACTCTGACTGACCAGCACCACAGGACATCCATTACGTGCAAAAAATGGTTGCCTCAGTAAAACCAACTCTTTTTTATGACGCCTAATGGTGGTTAGAAAACCGAAAAAAAAGCCGTAATCTTTGCCCATTCTTTAGTGCACATACTGAGGGTCGGGGTGACGGATTGCAGGCTGTGTGGCAGCCTGTCGAAGATTTATTATAAATGTTTCGTTTACAATACTATTACTATATATGAGAGCAAAAAAATAAATAAACATATTTTTCATTTTGTAATGGTTGTTTAATTGAAAACACAACCATTCAAACACACTTTCATAAAAACACATTACATTTTACCAAGTTAATGCCGTGTAGTGCATACAAGGTAATAGACTTAACGATTTGCACTGCTGCTTCTCTCCGCGTTTCATTGACAGTGATCGGTTTATCGTTCAATTCACATTGCCCAAGTAGATGTTTAGGGGTCTCTTGGAAAGTAAACAAATGCATTTTTTATATCAGATAAATGCATTAACATCACATGCAAATTCTCTATCCTTTCACCCGCAACGATTATAATTGCTTTGCTTCTTCTTCGGTTTCACCGTTAATAGCTCTGAATGTAATCCTTTCTGGGGCTTTCTTGTGCTTCTTGTGGTCTGTTGAATACCTGGCGTAGGATTTGTTTAGCTGTAAGGACAGGTACCATATAATTGTCTTCAAAAGCTTTGTCTATGTCGTCACACGTTTTGGCATATCCTTCGATGTAATGACAACCGACACTAGAATAGAAATCCTCCAACATTCTTTTAATGCATGTTCTGGCACTGTCACCAATTTGGGCAATTCCACAGTATCGTGCTTTTTTCTCTCATTATACTGAAGCAAAGCTCTGCCATTGCTTTTGGTATTTGTTCAAACACATTCGCAGCAGTCGGTTAGCGGTAGATGATCTATAAGATTATTATGATCCGGTAATGACTCAACAACACCATTACATTTCTTCACTTTGTTCCTTTTTCTTTTCACCTTCCTTCGTTTGTCTTTTTTTGGTTTTCCGTCCTTTTCTTTTCATTCGCATTCTGCGTTTGCTTTTCATTTTTCTCTTCTTCCTTTTCATTTTTTCTTCGTTTTTCTTTACTTTTTCTTTTCTTTTCTGCTAATTGTCGTTTGCGATCTTGGCGAGTGGTGTGAGATATACTGTTTCTATCAAGGTTATCTATAATACCCTCTTTTAAAGAAAGATATTCTTCATATGTCATGTTATCGTGGTCCTCTTTTGTCCTAAAGACCTTACATGGATATGATATAGAGGAGGGCTCTTCTTCGGGAACATCCTCCCCCTTACTTTGTAACATCCAGTCATTAAGCCCATATCCGTTATCCTGGTGATAATAAGGGGAGGCTATATCAGACTTGGTTTTTCTCAGATTCATGGCTACTTTCAACGGTCGTCTCTTAGTGGGGGTCCTTAGTTTTATATGATTTGCTGAATGGGATGGTACTTATTGCGTTGAGTGGGAGGAGTCATCTGTAGAAAATACTCTGTTTTATTAGATTCCGTAAAAGCATCTGACTCTTAATGGCAGTTTGTGATTTTGAGGCTATTTCAGTGAAACAAGGCTGTTTTTGAAACATTTGGCAGATTTATGCTTAAATTCTCTCAAAATATACTGAAGATACACTTTTGTGTATAAAAGCTGAAAAGTAGATAATGAAGTACTTTGTGTCCGTAGATTTGTTAAGAATCTGACTCTTAATGGTCCTCTCTAAATTTGATTCAGGGTTTTGTTTTGAAATGATTTGTGCTTTGTCACACAGACACCACAGAAAAACACTGAAAAACACAAAAAGAAGGACTGTAATACACATGTATGAGACACGCTTCCCCCTTGCTATAATGAAGACAACAGTTTTTAAATGTAAAAAAACACTTTTTTATTTTTCACACCCAAAATCAAATAGTTATACTGATTGCAACATCCGCAGGACCGTCTCCAGCTTAGAGTTCCCCATATTACTGGAGATATCGTGATGGAGTTTTTTCACTTCAGTCAGAATATTCATGTGTATGCTGCTTTCTGCACATAGATGCATTACATCTACAAACAGAGCATACACTGAGAGCACATGATACACTTTTGATGTTTGTTTCATTTCTGAGATAATGTTACAGAATGTTTCGGAAAATGAAGATTCCAGGACCACTTTAAATGTTTCATTTACAATCGTTTCCCAATGACCGGGGATAGTACTGCCAGAACGCACGATAGCCAAAATGTCTTCTAGTTTACAAACTTCAGCCATTCTGTTTACACAGGGGTCATTACTCGTTCTGTTTTCAATCGTCCTCATCACCACACTTATTAAAAGGGTATTGACTACATTCTGATCAATATATACAGAGCGTTTTGCATAGTAGTTTCCCATTTTTATTTTACTTTAAAGAAAAAAGTCCCTGGCTTCAGTCAACTGCTGGTATTAGTCTTCTTCTTCTCCCCCCACTCGGCATGGATCTTTTCAAGTCTCTCCTTGAGGCGTCTGCAGTTTGTGATTTTGAGACTTTTTTACAGACACTCTGCAGATTTATGTGTAATTCTCTCACAAAGGAAACAGTAAGTCTCTTACTTTTTTTATATGTAAGACAATTTACAACTGGTAGAAAGTTAAGTACTTTTTCTGACCAGATTTTTCTTTAAGACTGTGACTCTTAACACACCAGAGAGCCAAACATACTCACCCCCTTTTCAACGCCCTCCCCCCCAGCAGCTCAGGTGTGAAACCCTCATACAGAATGTCAGTCCTGTGTAAAACTTTTTAGTGACACTCTGCAGATTTGTGTGTAATTCTCTCACAAAAGGAACTGTAAGATACACTTTTTATGTATGCAAAAACTGATAGAGGAGTCGGTATGTTAATGTGGCGACAAATGTTCCCCTTTCTGCTCTGTACACTGTTTCGATGAAACACAGCAGTCTTGATAACTTGACATGACTAACATTACTTTTCTAAAATATATGTTTTTAGAAGCGTTACTTTGATTTCAAGGCTGTGATGGCGCGAGAGTTTAACAGTCAATGGCATCAAGATGGTGCTCAAGAAGGACATTGTCATCCACCTTATTGATCAAGTGCTCATGCCAGACTCAGGTTAGACTTGCAACATTTTCCCCTTATTAATGATTACCCGATTTACTACGTATATTGTTTTTCTGTAATCCATATTTTTAATGGTGTTTAAATTCCCTCAAGCTAAACAGGTGATGGAACTGGTTGGAAGTTCCCCGTCAACCTTTGGAGACATGGTGTCTGAGCCAGGCCTTTCTGCTTCCATGCAATCTGCCGCTGAGTACACTTTGCTTGCCCCCTCAACACTGTCTTCAATGGTGAGTAACATACTGGCGATTCAAAAAAAAAAAGCACGCCCCTATTTAGTTGATGGCTGAAGACAAAGCCTGGGTCCATTCTCTAGACTCTATTCTAGTCACATTCTGGAATAATTGGTGATATTTAGATTTGTTTTGTATTTACCCCTCATGTGCTGAGTCATTAGTCAATATGTGTAAATGTATGGAGCTTTAGGGAAACTATACATTTATTGGCACACTGCAGAAGCTTTATGCCATGTAACAGCAAGTGTCCACTCCCCCCGAGAACATTCCTGGACTTCACCCAAAGGGAGTAGAGATGATTTGTTTTTGCATTAAGAACGACAGAGAACATTTCTCCAAAAATGTCTAACTACTAATTATTGTCGTCTTTCTTGAAACTGACGTGCTTAAATTCTCTGAGAAAGTTACTGAAGGATACACTTTTGTGTATAAAAGC
The DNA here is from genome assembly GCF_902827175.1 of Gymnodraco acuticeps. Classification (NCBI taxonomy): domain Eukaryota; kingdom Metazoa; phylum Chordata; class Actinopteri; order Perciformes; family Bathydraconidae; genus Gymnodraco; species Gymnodraco acuticeps. The sequence continues at coordinate 13,159 of NW_022992090.1, forward strand.
TGAAAAGTAGATAATGAAGTAGATTTCGTTAAGAATCTTTGACAGATTTATGCTTAAATTCTCTGAGAAAGTTACTGAAAGATACACTTTTGTGTATAAAAGCTGACAAAGTAGATAATGAAGTAGACTTTGTGTCCGTGTGAAACCCCATACAGAATGTCAGTCCCTGTGTTACAACTTTTTAGTGACACTCTGCAGATTTGTGTGTAATTCTCTCACAAAAGGAACTGTAAGATACACTTTTTTATGTATGCAAACGTCTTTCTTGAAACTGACGTGCTGACCGTTTTACAAAACAAGTTATGTTTTCTGCTTTTTCATCCTCTGAATTTAAATGTGTGTGTGTGTGTGTGTGTCCCCCCTCCCCATCGCCCTACCATTTGCCTGCAGAGGATGTCGGGGGGTTTTATGACGTGTCCTAGCTTGTCTTCAGACTGTTTCACCAAACTTTTCACGGCAGAGAATAGCAGAGAGAGAGAGAGTTAGTGAGATTGACAGTACTTTTAAAAATATATGGTTGTATATTTCTTGTTATTTGCAAGTATTTGTAAGTTACAGTCAATACTGCTGTATACAGGGGCACAGGAAGTGGTTAGGTGGCGGGACCTTGCTCTTTAGAGCTGAGACATTACTTTTAAAATATATGGCTGTATATTTCATGTTATTTGCAAGTATTTGTAAGTTGCAGTCAATACTGCTGTATACAGGCTCACAGGAAGTGACTAGGTGGCAGGGACATTGATCCTATGCATATGTGATTCATTATAAAATTATTATTTTGTAAAACCGTAGGGGGCAGCATTTTATTTTCTCCTTGTTATTTGCAAGTATTTGTAAGTTACAGTCAATACTGCTGTATACAGGGGCACAGGAAGTGGTTAGGTGGCGGGACCTTGCTCTTTAGAGCTGAGACATTACTTTTAAAATATATGGTTGTATATTTCATGTTATTTGCAAGTATTTGTAAGTTGCAGTCAATACTGCTGTATACAGGCGCACAGGAAGTGACTAGGTGGCGGTGTCCTCGCAGATTACACCCATATCAAGACGTCTCTTGGCCATTTCTCTCGACTTGAGAAAATATTGAAGAGTGAGAAAGACGAATGGCTCTTATTTATCTAACCCTAACGGATGAGGGGTGAGTGGTGGGGGATGTGTGTATGTGTGTGTGTGTGTGTGTGTGTGTGTGTGTGTGTGTGTGTGTGTGTGTGTGTGTGTGTGTGTGTGTGTGTGTGTGTGTGTGTGTGTGTGTGTGTGTGTGTGTGTGTGTGTGTGGGTGTGTGTGTGTGTTCCCACCATTTGCCTGCAGAGGATGTCGGGGGTTTTATGGTCCCCACACCTGTCTTGACTGTTCACCAAACTTTTCACGGCAGAGAATAGCAGAGAGAGAGAGTTAGTGAGATTGACAGTACTTTTAAAAATATATGGTTGTATATTTCTTGTTATTTGCAAGTATTTGTAAGTTACAGTCAATACTGCTGTATACAGGGGGCACAGGAAGTGGTTAGGTGGCGGGACCTTGCTCTTTAGAGCTGAGACATTACTTTTAAAATATATGGTTGTATATTTCATGTTATTTGCAAGTATTTGTAAGTTGCAGTCAATACTGCTGTATACAGGCGCACAGGAAGTGACTAGGTGGCAGGGACATTGATCCTATGCATATGTGATTCATTATAAAATTATTATTTTGTAAAACCGTAGGGGGCAGCATTTTATTTTCTCCTGGTTGTTACATTTCATGTTATTTTGCCGGAAGCGGGGGCGACCGGTAGGGGCAGCATTTTTTATTTTTATCATTTTCAAATTATTTTCAAATTTTATTTTGAAAACCGGCAGGGGCAGCATTTTATTTTTCTCATGGTTGTTAAATGTCATGTTATTTTATTTTGAAAACCGGAAGCGGGGGCGACCGGTAGGGGCAGCATTTTTATTTTTATCATTTTAAAAATATTTTTTAATTTTATTTTGAAAAACCGGAAGTGGGGGCGACCGGTAGGGGCAGCATTTTTATTTTAATCATTTTTAAAATATTTTTTATTTTATTTTGAAAAACCGGAAGTGGGGGCGGGACTTCCGGCGGAAGGGGCGGGGCTTATGGAATGGCGGGACTTCCGATGGAAGTGGGCGGGGCTTATGTAGGCGGGACTTCCGGCGGAAGGGGGCGGGACTTCCGGTTGAAGGGGGCGGGGCTTAGAGGTGTGACCTGTCACTTTCTATGCATACTAATGAGATTGAAGTGGTATGTGTATAACTACTGGTGTACTCTACAGTCAGTGTGTAACACAACACATTCCTTGGTTAACAAACTGCACCTCCTTGATAAGCACTAAACATTTAAACTTTAATTCCTCCACAAAGCAGGTGAGTGCAATGCCTTACATAACATAAATACCTCAGGATTAAACCAGGAGTGTTTGTTTAGTGGTGCTAGGAATAGTTTTCAGTTTGTTTTTTAAGTAATATCTTTTTGCACAAACAGGTAAGTTCAGGGTTCACTTTACAATGAAACAAATGTAGATTTATGAACAGAGAGTCCACAGCACCTGAGGCCTGTATTACGAAGCCGGATTTTCGCTTAGCAAGCTAACTTCAGGGTAAACTCTGGGTTTCCGGTCCTACGGCGCTGGTTCTCTTCTTACTGGGCTAGATCTCCATGGTAACTTATGTTCCAGGAGATCAAGTCAGTGAAAGCACCGCCTGCTGACCAATCAGAGCTCAGTGTGCGGAGTTGAAAGCGATCAAGTCATATTACTGGATAAGGAAATACAGAAAAACTGCCGTTGCAGGAAAGACGGCCGGCAAAAATCAACTGACTGAACGTGAAAATTAATAGAATGTCACCGCCCATCTTCAGAGCAATCTGACTAATATATAACATTAGCGTTAAGAAAGCTTACTTAAAGGGGACCTATTATGCTATATTGGAAACATATATTGTAGGGCCATACAAAACATGTCTGTGAAGTTGTTTGCTTAAAATACCAAACAGTTCACCCTAACGAGTGCTTGTTTCTATAGTAACCCCTGACCCGCTTCTTGCTCTTCTCTCATTGGAGGATGCTCTCTGCTCACTTTCACTTTCTCTCCTCTGCTTCTGCTTACTGCGCATGCTCCGGATAGCGAATCGGCTCATTGACTATAGCTCAATAGTTTACTACTATATTAGATCAATTTCTGAAACGCTATTTTACATCAAGCATGGGATGAAGGAGAGGCTGTAAAATACCCGGATTGTACCGATGCAATTAGCTGTTTTTAGTTTTTAAAATCAAAAGTGAAGGTACTTTGTTTTTTTTGTGTTTGATAGAGGTTGTTTCACTTGATCTTTTAGTAACATACTAACAGTTAATCATCTAAAAACACTCTTTATTCCTACAAAAACCACTCAGTTCCTAAAAACACGGACACCGGAGGACTCCCTAATGATGATTCAAGTCATTTTGTTTGGATACTTCCTGACGTGCGTTTCTGGTAAGATAACTCATGATGGCATATTGACGCAGCACTGAATGGACACTAAATGTACCTTCAGTTATGAATCTTGTAAAGAAATATTAATTTAACCTTAATGTAATTGGCACTAATTAAATGGAAAATGGAGATAGTGTTAACTTCCTACACTTACAATTAATTGTATCAAATGAACTGCTAATGTATGACCTAGAATAATTTCGTGCATAATGGATCATTTTAACATGCACAAATATGAAAAAGTAAATGTCATCAGATGTGTGAGAAGAAAGAGATGTTAGCAATACATAGGAGTTGAATTCAATGACTTGTCTTTATATAGAGTTTGTCAAATTTAATTAATCTGGAAATCAACAACTGCTTTTAAAATCAACACAACTAAAAATAATTTTAGGAAATATCTCAGAACTCTGTCAGGTAATCTGTCCCAGGTAATGTAAGGACATCATTAGGAAATAGTGGCTCCATCAAATAAAGTCTTGCTTTTTGTTCATTAGTAGTCTTCTGTTATTCATTTACCTAATTATGTTAAAAAAGTTAAATGTTATCCCCCACTTCTCGAGTAATAACTTGTCATTCATTAATTCTAGATGAGTCAACGTTTTCAAGTTTTATATTCCCTCTGTTCCTCAGGTGACGGGGTTGCGGATGTGGTTCTCTCTTGCACCCTGGTGGAGGAGGGGGTGGGGGTGGATGGGATGGGAGGCGGGTCTCAGTTCAGACGGACTCCAGCCACTCTCATCCTAAGAGACGTCCCAGTGGCTCCTGACCAATCCCTGGAGACGCTCACTCCGTTTGTCCCGCCTTCATTCCCTGACCCAGATGCCATCCTGTTAGAAGCCAAAGGTGGTTACTTCCTTCCTTTATATTAAAAATTTGGTGTAAAATGAGCATGGCCATTTTAAGGTTCATATCAGTATGTAGTGTCTCTACTTTAAAGAGTCCTCTCCTGCTGATGTTCAGGTGTATATCAGTATGTAGTATCTCTACTTTAAAGAGTCCTCTCCTGCTGATGTTCAGGTGTATATCAGTATGGAGCAGGGCCGGACTGGGACAATAAATCAGGCCGGGAGTTATACACCCAGCCAGGCCACTACCATTGTTTTTGTGCCATTTTGCTGGATTTATTTGTCAATATTTACAGCGTTGCTGCCCATAGTGATAGCCCTATAGTTTAAATCTACTACCCAAAAATAAACATATGGACATGGGTCACTATTTTAAAAAAAAAGTGCAAATCTATTTAGGAACCTATCCATGTGCACATATTTTAAGTGGGGGTGAACCTCAAATTCGCTAGGGGGGTCCGGGGGCATGCTCCCCCGGTAAGATTTTTGTGTTAAATGTTGGAGTTAAATGCATCAATCTGGTGCATTTTGAGGGGGAAATAAAGAGACTAGATCTATGGAAACACCCATATGAAACAGAACTGTATACATTTAAATAATCATAAGAATATGGCCATAACCAATAACATACCATATCCAATATTTAAAAACATTTGAACTTGTTTATTTATTTGTTTTTGGTCATTTATAGTTGTGTGTGTCTGTGCTCCTGAATCAGCCTCTCCTGTCTCCCCCCTCTCCCCCTGCTCCTCTTTGAGGCAGCAGCAAAGACTAGTTTTAGCTCTCAACAAGTTTTAAAAGTTTATCTTACCTTTTTTCACCTAGTTAACGTTTTTTTATTTTTATTATTCATGCATATTATTTAACTAATCTCGCTCCCCCCTCAAATGGAAATATGTGTTTACATAAATGGAGACCAAACCGTTTGAGACCCACAGTGATAACTTAGACAAAGTTAACTATCTAAACACTCAAGAGAGTCCTTTACCTCACCTGAGCTGTAGTTATCAGTCTCTCAGTCTGACTGGAGAGGACTCTCCTCCACCTTGTTGTTGAAACAGCTCCTTATATCGGTTAGCGCAGCTAGCTAGCACCAGATGCTAACAGCAACAATACAGTAACCGGTGCGCGCGCTCTCTCGCTCGCTCCCGAGCTTGAATGACACACATAGACCAATCGAGGGCTTTAGTGTATGATCTGTATGAAAGTGGCCATGTCGGCGGGCCACATCATGTAGACAGCCAGTCACCCTCTGTGAGGCAAGACCCCCATTTGCGCAGCGTTGCGTTCACTATACATAGGCTACATTACAAAAAGAATCCTCAGGCCAGCAGGCCACTTAACAGGCCAGGCCATCGGGAAACCTCCCGGTCCTCCTGATGGCCAGTCCGGGCCTGCCATGGATGTATAATAAGAACCTTTAGAACAATTACCTTTAGAAGTACACCAAAACATAACTGCTAACAATGTAAATGCTGTGTTGGAAAAAAAGTGAATGTAAGAAAATGTTGAGTTAAATACTTTTGGCACTGTATACAAAGCTTGGAAAAATGCCTATTGTGGCTGTCATACTTGCATACAGTGGCAACTAATAGTATTGTGAAGAAATGTCATGACAACCATCTACAGACTGTTACTGCACGCTGATTGTTGTGGTCCTATTTAGGACAAAACGTTCAGAGCTGTCCTTGTTCCAGTCCGCCCCTGATTGATTAGTGCTTTAACTCGTAAATTACCCCCAATGTTAAAGCTTGTTGATGATATGTGAGATTGTAAATTGTCATACATTCTAAAGTGTTCACTGTATTTTTTTCCTTCAACAGATACCAAACCAAAGAAAGATCAAACAGCACCTTTAAGAGCCTTTTTCAATTTCTTCTCTTCTCCCTCCTCAGAGCTATATTCCCTACATTTCTTCCTGTTTTCTCCCCATTTTTACCATCTTCATCTCTGTCTCTTTACCACTTTCTCTTTAGTATTTACACACACACACACACACACACACACACACACACACACACACACACACACACACACACACACCACACACACACACACACACACACACACACACACACACACACACACACACACACACACACACACACACACACACACACACACACACACACACACACACACACAGGTATTGTGCCCACAGGTAAGAACTTAAACTTTTCACGATTTATATATAGCATTACAATCGACTAACAGTGTCATATATTTATCAATCAATCAATCAATCAATCAATCAATCAATGTTTATTTATATAGCCCAATATCACAAATGTTACATTTGTCTCAGTGGACTTTACAGTTTGTACAAAATATCAGTATGACAATACTATATATATATTTATGTCTTTGTTATGCAAAACTTACAGGGAAATATAAAATGGTCTTATTCGAGCTGGTAACACAGTAGACGACGTTGCAGTGTATTATACTGTAGTACTGCTATAATTCTAGATTATATTATAAAAACAATTTTATATATAGGATTTCAACAGATTAACATTATCATATATTTTCGTCAAATTCAAGATAATGCTTTTACAGTGCAATGTCATGGTCAAGCTTGTAAGATAGTAGAAGTTGTGTAACCTTATGTTTCGATTACATAATATTTTACCGCTGAATTTTAGCTTTGCTTCGAAATTGTACTAAAACTAAGTAAGGGGCCATTATTGCATTGATACTAAATTAATTTACTCAAATTAAATAAAAGTGTTTTTATTCTATTCTAAACAGGATATAGTTTTTGTTGTAGCTTGGGGAGGAACTTACAGTCACGGACTAGACAAAGGAAAATTAGTCAATATTTGTATTTGATTGCATTCTGAATTTGAAACCCAGTTTTAAATGACCTTGTCTTTTATTTGTCTTTATCTCCAAAAGAATTCCAGGACCAGGTTCCACTTCGAGGCAATGCTCAAGCTGCTGCATGTCACTCAATGTGGCATGCACAACTTGCAAATTCTGCAAGGCGGTGCAGCCCCGCAAACCTCGCCTTAGCAAACGAATGGACAAGTTTGATACGAAAGCAAACACCTGGGTCCAGGCACAAAAAAAGAATAAAACTTCATTCCACCTGAGGGATCAAGCTGCATTGGTGGTATGTGATGGACTTTTTTTTTTGTTGGCCTGCATGCATAATTAATAACAGCCCTGTACTTGTTCATTCTGGATTTGGAAAAAATATTTACATTTGATACAGAAATGTAATATCTGACCATATCTGATCATAATTACGTAATACAAATCTGCTGCTCAAATCCCTAGGTAGAAATGGGCTTTGAGCTGGTGCACATTATGCAAATGTCATGACCTGCATGAACTGTGTGCCCCAAAAAAAATGTGACTATATGTGCATTCAAGTTTTAAAGCACTGTGTCAGAACACAGCTAAATACATTTGCACTATTTAATCATTTATCCAATTCAACTTACATTCGAAATAGACATTTTCATCAGTGTGTCTGCTCCCTGTCAATACAACTACTGTAGACACAGGGATAAGTTATGTTTATTTAATTTTGGCGAATCATCGCTGAATTTGATTCAATGTAATTGAAAGGTACACTGTGTAATAGTGAGGTTTCTAAATTGCAACCAACTGAGTACCTCTCCCTTTATAAGCGTGTACAAAAACCTACAGTGGCCATCCATTGCCATAACAACATGAAAGGCCTTCTCTAGAGCCAGTGTTTTTTTTCTTCCGATTGAAGTACTGTAGTAACACGGCAAAGAGAAGAGAGTGAAATAGACCGGCTCGCTATGTATATATGAAGGGCTTATTCTAAGCTAATCACAACAAAAAATAGTTATAGGTGATTATACACATTAATGGAAACTTAATTATGAATTCCATAATCAATTATATCTTATAGAACCCCTATAAATACTCCACAGTGTACTTTAGAGATAGAGATATTATCTCAACATTGTGATTGAGCCTGTGCGCAAATGCAGAACATCTAGTATACTTGTAAGGCATCCAAGTGAATACTCACCTTCTAGTAGTACAATTACCCCAAGCACAAGACTAAAAAAAATACTGCAGGTGATAAAAAATTGCGACGTTTATGTTGTAGAATGGCTCTAAACTTAATCCCACTTAGAATCTATGGCACTGTTCATAAACCACAGTGCTGCTCCACAAACCTAGATGATATATACAGTGTAAATTCCGCCAAGAGAAATGAGAAATGCAATGCAGAATAATGTTCAAAGATTCTACTTGCTGATTGCAACAATCTTAAGACTGTTAATGCATGCACAAACAAAATGTCTTTGTTATTGCATAGGGGTTGAATATTTGTGCAAGCAGTATATGTGATTTATGTTTAACAACTGGTTTTGCCTTTGTAAATAACCAGGGCATAATTGTTCTGAAATAATGTATATTTTGGTTAGTTGGAAGCTGGAAATATGTCAGGCCCTTGGAGCCAAAGGCGTCTTGTTCCTAGCCCGGCCTGGAATAAAGAAGGAATGGACCTGCGAAGTAATGATGCCAAGGTGCAATGTCAGCAGCAATGCCTCCACATGCCTCCGAAGGATGGAGGTGTTATTTGAATTTGTTGCGAAAGGTATTGTTGTCTGTTAAAGTGAATAAAGAAATTAAGTAGGTAGTACTGTAACTTACATTTTTGTAGAATTAACCAATAATGTCATTGGAAATGAAATTAGACACTTAGATGTCGTTTTCTTAATAAAGTTTAGGAGAAGCCCATAGGGGTAATTGACAGCAATTAACTTACAGCTCTTCCTTAAATCAAGCATACAAATGGAAGAACTAGTGAATTACATGATGTTGTTGATGCTATCCAAAGCTTATTTTCTTTAATCTAGGTTGGAGTCATACAGAGCCTGCAGCAGCCTCCGAAACCTCACAGCCTCCTGCGGAAAACTGGCCAGCCACATCAAGTAATTGCAGAAGTCTATTGTACCACTCTTTGTTATTGTTTTCTGACTATATTCGTTATATGAGGATTTTATAAACAGCCAGGAGCTGACCATTCAAAATGACATTTGTTGAACTGCCTAATGAGACAAATAACGCCTAAGAACTTAATGTCATTACTTTTATTAGCACTTATGAGGACATTCCTATTAGTGGGGTTAGAGACCAATGTGTCCTTTTTCTGTGATAAAATGATGTTTGCATGGCGCATTGAGTGGTTGTACTTGATGCAATATAAACTTGTGTTATTTTTGTAAGCTTCAAAGTCATTGTCACTTTTAACAGCAACTTGTATGTTTTAAAAATTGTAACCTTTTCTTTTTCAGAAGTTGTCATTGCCACCGCAGACACCCCCTCTGGTAAGTAGCACAGCATAGTTCATCGCGAATTCCAGTAAAATAGGAGGTTCTGTACATTGAAGAAGGTGGCGTACATCCATTCTACTCTTTCTACTTCTATGTAGGAAACCTATCCGAGGAGATGTACACCCTGACACTCATCCCTGTCCCAGCTGCAAGCACCTATTCACTCCCTTCACCATCGGCTGCATCCCAGCCAGGGAAGAGGAAGAAGGGTTAGTGTTTTGTTTGTGTGATTCATTACATTTTAAATAATGAGTGTTGAGTGTTATTTGCCCTCTGGCATCATGGTTTATAATAATAACACTTGTCATTTAAATGCACCTTTCAAGGAACCCAAGGTCATTTCACATATACAACAGAAATACAACACAATTCACAGATATCTTAGGGAAACCGTCTTTCCATAAATAGGGTGTGATTTGTCAAGTCACAGCTGGACGCTAACAAAAAATATTATGAAAGTTATTTAAGTTACATAATACATTTTGACATACTCCATATTTGAAGTCAGTAGATCAGGAACATTTAGGGCAAAAATCATCTATAGCCCACAGAGGTTGTGATGCTATCTATGCCCCAGTCTCTACCGTCACTTACATTTAACTTTCTTACATCTGTCACAGGTTTGCCCACAGAGCGCTCCTCCTCTCCAAGACTTGCTACCTCTGTAGCAAATGGGTGTAGCAGTACCACAGGTGAAGGGATGAAGAAGAGGAATAAGGGTATGTTTTGTTTTTGTGGTACATCCTACTGAACAAATAAATAGCTGTATTCTCCCATTTTGCACACCACAAGTTACGCACATTTCAGACAAGATATCAGATCCAGGTTTCCATAATCCCTCTCTTTTTAATAACCATAAAAAACCATAAAGGTTTGCTCAATGACTTGTCTTTATTTATAAGGTGGTTAGAAATTATGTTTCATGAAATAAAACAAAAAGGAAGTTGGACACAAATAGGCCACATTGCAGATTAGCTAATGTTCTCTTCCTATATGAAAGTCATTTATCAAATATTCATCTGGAGGATGTCCAAACCTTTTCTTCATTTGTTAATAACTTCTTATTTGCACTATTTCAGGCTGCAGAAAATGCTAAAAGCAGCAGATATTCAACTACAACGGAATTAAAGACAGAAGGGTAGAGAAGGTAAGATGTTGAAACTGACAGAGCATGAAGCAGCAATGCATTTACCCGTGGTCGCTGGCTAACACTTGTTTTTGCCTGTCTGTCTGTTTGTGTGTGCCTGTGTGTAGGGAAGAGAAGAGGTAATGGTCTGCTGGCTGCCTTGAGAACACAGCTCTTTGGTTAGCTTTTTTTAGACTGTGTGTTATAAATAAATGTATTACTTCATAACTAGTTTACTATCAGGCTTCTACAAAACTGACCCGAAGTAATTTGTTGTTTTATGATAACCCATGCATATGAAATTATCTTGTGGCACATGCAAAGATCTTATGGTTGTTTTTATTCATTGTGTTTTTCAGTGGGAGAAAATGGGAAGACACCTGGGAGCCTGCCAGTCAATTCAGTGTGTGTGTGTGTGTGTGTGTGTGTGTGTGTGTGTGTGTGTGTGTGTGTGTGTGTCTTTAGTTTGTGTGTTTCTGTGTGTGTGTGTGTGTGTGTGTGTGTGTGTCTTTAGTTTGTGTGTTTCTGTGTGTGTGTGTGTGTGTGTCTTTAGTTCGTGTGTTTCTGTGTGTTTTTCTCTGTCTCTCTGTCCTGGTATTGTATCCGGGTCAGATTGACCCGAACCTCTTATGAAGGACATAAATGCGGGTGGGCATTTTTTCATAAGTGAAAACAAATCAAAACAATTCCACATGTCCTTCACAATAAATAAGCCCCGGCCATTGAGTTTCAGGTTGAACGAAAATATCATTATATTTTTTTTTATTCATTGAAAATGGAAATCGGGTAAATTTGACCCGAACACCACACAAGGGTTATATGGCTTTTGCTGTGGTGGTTTCCCTTAGTGTTAGTATCAACCAACTAAAGACAGATTTGGGAGAAAATGTTGGGTCCCTTTTACAAAATGTAACATTGAAACACGGTTTTCTCATAACTTCAGTGAAAAAACAGCCCAAAACTTCACAGGTTTGGTAACGATGCAGCCACCAACGCATCTAAGCGTATTATGGGGTGTCATCAAATGCCGTTGCCATGGCGACAGACCACTCGCCATGAAACACGATGTCGCTGTAAGTCCAATGGACACGGTCCGATCGTCCCCCAAACTTTGCCAGCCCTCAACAAGGGTAAAGATCAAGGGAAAACAGGATCAAACAGCTTCTCTATGCATACGATTGTGTGTGTGTGTGTGTGTGTGTGTGTGTGTGTGTGTGTGTGTGTGTGTGTGTGTGTGTGTGTGTGTGTGTAAAAATACCGATTTGTTTATTTGTTTTATTAAAACATTTCCCTTTTTGCAACATGGAGTCAAATGCTTCAATATTGTGTCATGAGACACTACTACACCACATTTCAAATAGATATAATCCATGAAATAATATTATAAATATTTAGGGATTGAGATTGTGAAATCTAACAAGTACCTTTGTGTTAATCTGAACAATAAACTGGACTGGTCGGATCACTGCTGCTATCTACAAGAAGAGACAGAGCAGACTGTATCTGCTGAGGAGACAGGTATTTTGGAGTGCAGGGGGCACTACTTCAGACCTTCCATGACTCTGATGGCATAAGCAATCTTTTATGGTCTGGTCTGCTGGGGCTGCAACATCTCGGCTGCTGTCAGGAAAGTTACATGTAGTTTGGTAACAGCACCAGAATGAACAGGGTGTGCAGACACAGGAGAGCCGAGTCAAGGGTAAAGGAGCCTTGCATTAATTGTATTTATATTGACCCGAATGGTCTACAGATTGAACGGGACTTTAGTGGCACTAGATCTAGGAGTAGGCTGTCATTTTTTCACCTAGTTGTATCCCATAAGTGTGCATCTTACTGAGATTAAGGAGGTAAAACGATATTCCCTAGTCCTTGATAAACCAATCTGACAACATGAGACTTTCTGTTCTAGTTTGTTCTTAATGGCAACATGACTGCAACACATGCTCTTTGTACCAAAAGGGCAAAAATGTAGATCTGAAATACACACTTACATATAACAACAAAACAGTTCGACTTCCTAGCTGACAAAACTCCAACAAAGCAAACACAAAATGTGGTCATTGATCCTCCTGTTGTGTTCGGGTCAAATCTGACCGATGTACTACTTTCATCAATCAAAACTTTTTTGTTTTACATTCGATTGCATTAAGGTTTATGATCTCTTTCACAGTAGACATTTGAACATATACAATTGCTGATCAGCACTTTCATTGCATTTTTGATGATTTAGTCAACTTTTTAACACCAATGACCGCTATAAAGAAATGGAATTAGTAACCATCCGGATCAGATACAACACACACACACATACACTGTATGTGTTTCCCCCCCTTATGTGCCCATCCCCCCATGTGAATCACACCTGGCAAACACATACACACAGAAGTATTCTCTCCGCTATGTTTGACAAACCCTGTGACTATTCAAAACTGGATTCGGATGAGTCCACCCCGTCCCCCCCTCGCCCACCTCATCCCCAGAACTACACATGCTGGCTATTGTGTGTTTCGCAACATGTTCTATGGCACGTCTCTACTGGGAATTGTAGTTTTAAAAGACGTTTTAAGAACATAATAGGAAGTTGCCAGTATTACAACTGTGTACATCCCTGGAGGTTTAGGGGATAGGAACACTCAAATGTAAAACATATAATTAATAAATGGGTGAAAATGGCTTGTGTCCATAATGGGCAGCATTAATATATACCCACATGACAGCTAAGGTCAGAAGAGCTTTATTTAACAGCTGGTCTTATGTCTGTGACCCCTCCTGTTGTTAATTTATAAGCCTGAAACATGCACTTGTCAAGGTTCAGAGACACATTTTGCAAATATGGCAGTAGCCATCGATCATCTTAAGATAAGATATACTTTATTGATCCCAAGTTGGAAACATTTGCGTTACATCAGCATGTGTAACAGTTGTAAATATGCAGTGGTGTTTATTTGTAAATCATTTAGTATAATCACACAAATTCTGTGTTTTATATTGAATAATTCTGTGTTCTTTATTTATTGAATGTTCAATACCCGACAAGGTCGGAGATGAAAAACTTTGATCGCAGGTTCCTCAACAGTGCATTACAAGACATCTATCAATATGTGTGTACCTCCACCATTAAACTGTCGTATTCTGCACATTTTGTATACTATCTACATACATCTTATAAGAGTATAATACATAATATCAGTTAAAATAAGTGCTTACACATACAGTAGTTAACATTGCAGGAAAGCAATATATTAGTAGGCTACTTAGTCAGGCTTAATATGTATCTGTATAGCCTACCCCCAAAGCTTTTTTCTTATTCAAAAGAAGACCTTAACCTAAAGTGTTCTTTAATGTTTAAATAAAGCTTTATTAGTGTGTCTGTCTGTGTCTCCTATTAATATCTAATAATACAAATAATAACATTCAATAACGTGATTTAACCACTAGGTGTCCCTTTCTATCAGCTGTGCACCGTTATGGTGTAAATACAGCCTATCTACCAATTGGATCAAATATAAAAGTCAGCCGAATTAGTGTTAATACTGCAAGGAGACTTATATTGTGAAGAGAAATTGAAGATGTTGTTTAATTGCTGATATATTTATGATCCACGTCACATATTCAGTTTCGGCAGCAGTTATTCCTGTTTGTCTAGAAGTCTTCTCATCAGGGCTCTATAAATAGAGAACTACGGCAGATATGTAATATTTAATGCAGCCGAACCGTGTATTACAATGCCGTTATGTGATGACCTCCAAAGAGAAAAGCAAGCACACTCGGAATAAAGTATTATTTTATTTTTTTTAAACGTTTTCGGATTTCACATCAACAGGAAGTCCGGTTAACTAAAATGTCCGTGCGGAACAATACCCCAACACATTCCTTCACATTTTAATTTACATTAAAGTATTTCGTGAGACCTAAAATGTTTTTAAATATAATTATATATAATATAATTAATATGTTAGCTTATTCTGTGGTATGCATCCGTTTTTGTTTAGATGCTATGCCACTTTAGCTGTAACAAGCGGAAATGTCCCCGCTGTGGGACTAATAAAGGATTTCTGATTCTGATATGAGCCAGTTGAGGTGTGGCACAGGGTGTCGGAACTTGGACACACTTGTATGTTTTCTTATATGTAGCTGAATGCTGTTGTAATGGTACATTCAGAGGGTGTGACGAACATTGAGACTCCTGTGACAAGCTGGTTGATGGAAAATGAGTTAATTTTAATACAATTAGTTATGAGAAACATTAATAAGACAAGATATGAGCCAGTTGAGATGTTGCACATGGGTGTCAGAACTTGGACACAGCTTACATTGCCTCTTATATGTAGACGAATGCTGTTGTAATGGTACATTCCTAGTGTGGGAAACATGACAATAAATGTATTTTGTGAACTTGTGTACCTGTTTTACTTTAAGAAAGCCAGTCGAATACCTGTCGGACTATGGGTATTGGATAACATCTGTCCAGTTGGACGGAAGTGGGATAAAATAGTATTTATTTAATCAGATAACAGATATGTGAACATCAACAAAGAAATGAGTGAGTTGACACGTAAACCATGGTTTGTGAACTTCAATTCATATAGAATTTTAATGTTGTGTGTTTTTTTGCGCATATGTATCCCAGTTCACAAAGGGTAAACAACACACAAGTTCCAGGCCAATCAGAATGCAGATCCTGCAGCACCGGAGGCAGGCTTTACTGCACTCGCAATGTGACAGTGAAGGGAGAGTTCTGCTTCTGAAGATAATAACTCAGATAAAACCGTAATAACTCAATATAATGTTTTCAACCCTAAACGGCAACACTTTGTAGTTGTAGGTAGGTGTGAGTGTGAGAGAGGGCCTTCTCACGGAAAGCTGGTTGCTGACACAGAAGGACTCCCGAATAGGTGAATTGTGGTAAAGAAATAAAAAATAGAGAAAGTGCATCTCTGTCAGCAGAGCTTCTGTCAGTCAGAGGGTTAGGTAAAGGTTGAGATAGTTATCATGTGAGGAGAATTAACTAAAATACAATACATAGCAATGTTTGAACCAACCTTATGGGTTTGTTTTAAATACAAACATTTACATATTCCTCACAAGCCACATTTTTAAGGATTGTTCAAGGCAATTCATTCCAGAATGTTCACTTAGTTCAAAGAAGCAACATGCATAGTAAGATAACAACTTTTTTTCACATTATTTGAAGTGAGAGGTTGTGTGTGAGAGTGCACACAATGTTATTGGTTGACGATAACTGGCCTCTGGTCTTAATACTGGTAGGAGAAGTTAAGTACATTTCAGTCAATATCATGGTGTGTGACATTAACAAGAATTCTGACTGAGCAGAGGTATGTGTGTCTGTGTGAGGGAGGGTGCGTCCGAGTGTGTGGGTCAATTATTGTAAATGTTTAGATGTTCATGTTCTATGTGTGAGAGAGAGTGGCACACAGAGGAAGAGACTGAGGGAGCACACAGAAAGGAGAGAGAGAGGTGGGGGGGACATACACCCAGCATGTGTGCCTATGTGTATGATGTGGCTCTTTGCAGTAACGCAGGGAAATTATTGGCTCTCAACCTCTAACTGGTTGGCCACCCCTGCTGTACACCCTAGTGTCCTTCAGGGTAGGGTGGGGGAGAGAGGCGCTGTACCCCAGCGTCCTTTCCTCAAGGAGGGGGTAGGGTGGGGGAGAGAGGCGCTGTGCCCCAGCGTCCTTTCCTCAAGGTGGGGGTAGGGTGTGTGTGATGTCCTCATCAGGGTCTTCCTCACTGTCATCACTGATGTCACTGTCTTGGTCATGGTTCTCCACAGAGTCATCAGGCCATTGAGGGGCATTTGGTCCGATTGCCAGGCTGTAGGCCGAAGAAAGATGCTGGATGTGTGTGTCCACGTCAGCAAGTCTTTTCTTTAGAAGACTAGCTAATCCATCTCTCCCTTCTTGAGTCATGTCTAGGGAAGAACATAGAGAATAGAATAGTGAAAAGGCATCTCATTTTTGTTACTAGTACACACTGTGGATGTTAAGTAGTATTTGGGTGTGGTATCATGGAATTTACCACTATGTCCTCCACATGACACATGTTGCATCTGCATCCTGATCTTGTCAGCCTGACTTCTCAGATAAAGGCAGTGCTGCCTCATCTCCCTCACAATTATGGCCCTCTCCTCCACAAGTCTCCTTTTGCCCATGTAGGCATCGAAGACTTTTTTTTGGGCCAAAATGGACACCGATTCTGAAGAGAGAGGAACAGCAAGCATACCATTACCGACCAAGACATGCAACAGTAGGATAAGTGACCGGTCATAGTCCATTGACTGGGAAGCTGGTGTTATAGGTCTTGCTTAGTGCCAGAAAATAAACATATTATATAAACACAAACAAGAGAAGCTCTTACCATCACTTTGCACTTCCCATGGCCATATTAGACTGTCTGTTGTTTGCTGTTCTGCAGACAGTCTTCTCTCCACCTCTTCTTCCTGGATTTCTGTTTCAGGAGGCTGTCCGGTGTTGTACTGGCGTATTGCCGCTAAGAGTTTGGTTTTTTCCTCCCTTAACCTTTTGCGACGCAACTGCCGAATCTTATTGCTGTCTATATGACGTAATAGTAAAAAAGATTACAGAAACAATGTTCAATGGAATTTTTTAATTACATGACTGCAACTGAATAATAATAACTTACCAGTCTGTCTATAGAGGCAAGCTTTCTTTTGGCACAGCCCTAGAAATAGCTGCTCAATGGACATCTGGAGACTGATTGTCGCCTGATGTGTTGTCTTGGGTAAATAACAAGAAACACAGTTTGAGAACAAAGAAAACATTGGTGTTAATACTATACGTTAAATAACAATGTTATATTATCAAGTTAGGAAACAGCATACCGTTTGTTGCCCAGTCTCTAACATCATTAACCCATTGTTGGACTTTGTCCTCAGGGCATCAAAGCTCTTCGCAGGTGTCCTTCATTTTTTGAGTCTCACCCTCCAACATTGTGATTGTCTGTTGTAAAAAAGATGTTGCAGATACAGATGTATTTTCAAGATTTTCACCCAAATTTCCATAACTTTTCATGTCTTGAAAACAGTAATTAATCATTCAAACTTTTCCAGACCTGCGCAAGCACTCAGTATCCAACACTTTACCAGCTTGGACAATTATTTGTTTGTGACAGGTTTGCACATTAGCCTTACAAATCTAATCTTGTCATGCCTATGCTTACATGGCCAATTACCTTGACATATCTCTTGGCCAACACCACATGAAGGTTTTCCTGCTTCCGTCTGTTCCATCCCATTGCATGGACAGTCAACATGTCATTGCGAGCTGTTTTTAAAAGTAAAATTGAGAAGCAGATAATATAACTTGGGTATTTGGAAATCAACTCATAAAAACTCTAGTACTGTTGAAACAGACTACATCAAAGACAAAGATAAAGTAAAGTAAGAGATGGATAATAACTTCAAGACAGAATTATGTTGGTCTAATGACAAGAGGACATACCTGATTTTGTCATGTACTTAGTTGTGATGGCACAACGTGACAGAAAGCTGTTCACCATCTCCACTTCTTCCCCGGCCGTCGAACCAGCACCCTCCAAATTTCTCCCACTCCACACAATCTAACAAGTACACATATATTATATGTCATAGATGAATTAAAAAAAATTCTTACAATCACAATAATATAAGAGTGGGCCTACCTCACACTTTGTGGAATGGGCCTTGGCATGCATGACCGAGAGAAACGGTTGCATGCTCAGCAAATGTCGCAGTTCTGGCATTGTCTTTGCCACTTTCTCGAGGTAGGGCCAGTATTTACAAGCAATATCTGTGCAATAAAAATGCACGTTTGTAGCTTGAAACTGCGTTTGAAGGAACAAGGGGTAGGCAAATATTTCTCCTCTGAACATGTTGAGAGCTTTCAGTAGCACTCCATGTCTACATACAGCCACCTCTAACCCCTCTTCATCAAGCCTGCTGGCTCTTTTTGCTGTCTCTCGAGCAGCTGACCACTGGCTGGTACCACATGTACCTTTTCCTGGGGTCTACAATTAAAGACATTTTAATGTTACACTCTCAAAACAAGTAAAGGCTATAAAAATGATAGGAAAAAAAATGTTGTGCTTACACATTTTACATTTGTTCTGACTTTGTCAACAAAGTCTGTGACAGCCGAGTCTTCCATGATGAACGGCCCTTTAAAAAGTGGTTCATCGATCCTAAATTCAAAAATAAATATTCAATTCATTATTATCATCATTGATAGGCTACTTCTTAAATTCAATTGACATACAAAAAAGATGTACCTCTGTGACTGTCGGAAACGGTACTGTTTCCTATTCCCATCCACTGACACAGCCAACATTTTGGGAGTACAAGCTGGGCATGAGAAGAGTTCCTCACACGTCATTTTCTGGCACTCGTACTGGCAGGCCATATACTCCAGAAAGCTTCTTTGGAAGACATCTCCATGGATTTTTCCTGTCTGGAAGTTTGAGAAGCAAAATTGTTACCTTACACATGTCAGAATAATACGAGGAAACAGGAAGACTTTCACAGTGGTTGGAGGCAAGAGGGGGGCTATTAGGAGTATCCCTAACACACGATATCCTGAAAAGTGAAGGTCAGGTTAGGATTGGCAGATGCTGGAAGAGAAGGAACATTATTTCAGCTTTTGTCATATGCACCATGACTCTATACAGTACAGTACAATACAGAATCCCATTTTTTCCCACAGAAGAGCACAATGTTTTTCATCATACAAATTGTGTTCTTCAGTAAAGAACAAAAGTTGGATTATGATATGTTTGATCTTATACAGTATGTCCTACATCTACCAGTGCTAGGTTTTTAGCTCTAATGTAACACTAGTTAAACTACTTTCAGTAACATTGTAAGCTTTTCAATTTAGTTATTTTGACATAAACATATTTCCAATCAACATATTTCATCTACACAAAATAAAATGCATCCTTTCACAATGCCCTCTACTTATGCAATACTTAGTGAAAGTCATCTTACCCTCCCATAATGCTGTGTCCTCCGTTCCAGCATCTGTAAAAAAGCCTGTCTGGACAAACCTGGTGCCACAGTCTTCAGGTCCTCAAAAGATTTGAAGACATCCGTGGAATATAACGTGTCTCCGTTCACAGAAGCTGGCCAGTAACCGCTTCTAATGAGGTCTCCTCAATCAGGTGTCCATTCATAATGGCATATGTTGCACACCCTCTTGGGGAGATGCAAATCATAACGCCCTAATAACAAACACAGTTTAGTAAAAACAATCGCATTCATTACCTGTATTAGGGTGACAAAAAGAACACTTAAAATCATACCATTAATGCAGATGAAAATGACAGGCCTGCCTATAGACTCTGTAACACCTTCAGGGTCACACGAGTGTGAAGGCCTACCAGTGGGCAGAAGACGATCTGTGAAGAGAGGTTAAAAATATGTCTTAAACTACCAGCACATTAGGAAAGTTATAAAATAACCACTTGGGGCTAAATTGTGTTAAGTGAAATACCTTGGTGTCTCAAAGTGAACATGTCATTTGTCTTGACTAGTGACATTGTTGGGGGAATACATTTGAAATATCCTTCATTGAAGGACTCCCTGTTATGAAGGGTGTGTATGCTGTGTTTAGAAATGTCACAGTCATGACACAACCATTCAAGGGGCATGCATTCTCTGCAGCGAAGGACCGCAGGAGCGGAGCAATGTGAGCATCTCCTTTCCGGTACCATAGTTGAAGACAGCTGTCCAAGTGATGGGACCTTGCCTTTTGCCACTCCAATTGGGCAGCACTTTGGCGCAGGCACCATGAGGAAGAGGTTGATGGTTGATCAACCAAAAGCTCCTGCAATTGCTGAATCTCATCTTCTGGAAACAAACAAAAAAGAAAATGTTCAGCATCACAACAGCGTACTCATATTGCATCACGTATTCGTTTGATGTTATGTTGACACATTTCCTAACTTTCAATGATAGTAAATTTCATCCTACCAAAAAGCTGAGGGGGTACTGCAGAGGTTGCTCCAGCTGGTTCCACAGTCACTGGACTGTTAATGGCAACAGTTCTGGCTGAAAAAATAAATAAATAATAATAGATATATTGATAACAGATAATAATTACAGAGAACAGGAGGCAATCGCAGGCAAATGTTATGCATTAAAATAGTTCTAACAGTTCTAACCAACTCTAACTATTTATTACAATAGCCTATTTTTATACGTACGACGGAATAACAGATATTTGTTCAATACCTCTCTAAGCTGAAACATGCTGTACCAATCATGTTGCGAACAATCAAAACAAAAATGATATGTTAATCATGAATACCTGTATACATGCACAAACCTTTAGTACGTCGGCAGGTTGCCCCACTTCTGCTCCTCCTTTTTAGAGGACACCCCTGAGCATCTTTGCCTACCCAGCGGATTCTGCTCCTGCTAGATGCTGCTCTGGCCCTGTCTTCTTCCTCCTTCAATAAAGTAGTCATGCATTACCACAACAAGCTGCTTTTCATTCCCAGTGTATTCCTATTCACTTACAAGCATTACAAAATTACAAGCACATAATCAGTCAACCTAATCAGTACATCGGGCACAAAACCAATACAATTGAAATAAAAAAATGTACCTTCAGTTGTTTACAAAGTAAATCGGCAAGGAAAATGGCGTCTTCCATTTCAGGAACTAGAAATCAAAACACACACAGGTGTGTGTGTGTTTGCGTGCATATAAATACAAAAGAGAAAGTGGTAAAGAGACAGAGATGAAGATGGTAAAAATGGGGAGAAAACAGGAAGAAATGTAGGGAATATAGCTCTGAGGAGGGAGAAGAGAAGAAATTGAAAAAGGCTCTTAAAGGTGCTGTTTGATCTTTCTTTGGTTTGGTATCTGTTGAAGGAAAAAAATACAGTGAACACTTTAGAATGTATGACAATTTACAATCTCACATATCATCAACAAGCTTTAACATTGGGGGTAATTTACGAGTTAAAGCACTAATCAATCAGGGGCGGACTGGAACAAGGACAGCTCTGAACGTTTTGTCCTAAATAGGACCACAACAATCAGCGTGCAGTAACAGTCTGTAGATGGTTGTCATGACATTTCTTCACAATACTATTAGTTGCCACTGTATGCAAGTATGACAGCCACAATAGGCATTTTTCCAAGCTTTGTATACAGTGCCAAAAGTATTTAACTCAACATTTTCTTACATTCACTTTTTTTCCAACACAGCATTTACATTGTTAGCAGTTATGTTTTGGTGTACTTCTAAAGGTAATTGTTCTAAAGGTTCTTATTATACATCCATGGTCTGTAGTTCCTTTATAGCATAACGTTAGCGTTTTGCTTCTGGCCATTAGATTTATGATTTGAAAATTATAAAAGTAGGGTAGATATGTGGAGATTATCCGGCTGAACAAAACGTGCATTTATCAAGCAGGTTCGTTTTCCACAGATCTTATTTCGAGCTATTTTCCAAAATCCTATGGAGAAATCCCATTGACTCTGAGACGAGGGAACCAATAGTTGTAAAATGCTAACTCACTTCCGGGTTGTAGGACTCATCACTGCACGATATCTCCGGTCAAGTAAAGCTAATATGTGTTTAGCTAGCTCGTGCTTTAAAAAGATATGTAACTACAACTGATTTACTTGCAATAAACATTAAAATATTGGAGGCATGCGGTGCAGCACATTACCTGCGAAGTTAGACAGAGAGGAGGTTGTAGCCGATGTCCGGTGCGTTCATGGTCATCGGATAGTAATCGGTAGCATGGTGTTCACTTACTACGCGACCGCACAACGTAATGTACAGTAATTCCACAACCACATAAATGGATTAACATCGATTTAGCTGGGGCAACACAAATAAATAAATGAATGAATCTACTGGTTTCATAATTTGAACCAAAAGTGGTGCATTTTGCACTATTTTTATTTATTTTCTTATAATGTCCTATTTATATTATGTTGCACTGTTGGAGGAGCTCCGGATCTAAGATTTGAAATGCCAAAATTACACTGTAGCTAGCATCTGATAACAAAAAACCTTGACCCTTGAACCTTAGTGGTGTTTATTTTTCACGGAGTTCAGTTGCTAAGCGATCACACAACGTCACGTCCGGTATTTCCACAACAACACAAATTGATTAACATCGTAGCCTTTGTTTCTGCTAAAAGAGGTGTCGACCAGCTCGGGCCACAAGAAAATCGACGAAATCGAGTGTGACGATTAAAAAATAAATTAAAAACATCTAATTTTGACAATAAAAACCGACCAATAGGCGCGGTAGACCATTTGCTTGGCACTTCCGTGTATTTCTCCATGTTAACAATACCGTGTAACTGTCACGTTTGAAGGGGATTAACATCGATGTAATACATGAATGTAGCCTTTGTTTCTGCTGAAAGAGGTGCCGACCAGCTAGAGCCACAAGAAAATTGGCGAAATCGAGTGTGAGGATTACAAAATAAATTAAAAACATCTAATTTTGACAATAAAAACTGACCAATAGAGCCTTTGCTTGGCACTTCCGGGTATTTCTCCACTGGTTAACCTGGGTTAACAATACCGTGTAACTGTCACGTTTTGAAGGAAAAAAACCGTGACATATTCACGTTTCCCAGCATGGTAAATCGTCACATGTTCACGTCTTGCCGTGATACCGGGTTGCTCAAAAGAGGGGCAGACGACAGACTGTTTATTGTTTTTATTGTTTTTCTTTTCATTTGTATTGACTGCGCCCTTGGCTTCAAGCCTGGAAATGACAGTGGAAAATGATTTATTTTGAAACAACAATGATGACATGTGTTTGTGTGACTTAAACAGGCAGCGGAACTTGCTGTCTTCGATGTTAAGTCCATTTCCCTGATGGCGCAAACTTGAGGATGCCGTTCTGGCATCACTCGAGGCGGCGGGAAGATGGGGGCATGGTGGCACCCCGAAAACACATGAGCATCCAACACTGGAACGTGCTCTGGAGCTGGGGAACAGGGAACTTCCAGCTCCTTCATCGAGGAGAGGAGAGGAGGCTGTCAGGCCGCCCACTTCTTCTTCCTCGCCTGGTGGCTGAAAACCTGGGTCGGCTGCGCCTGAGCGGCAGCTGCCGGAACCGGAGATTTTCTTTGCCAGCTCCCTCTTGCCTCGTGCCTGGGCTAGGGACCCGGGACGGGCTGCGGTCTCTGCTGCTTCGGTATTTTGAACCGGGCAGGACGTGAGACAGCTTGAGTGAAGGCCTGCCGCGGGACCATTGGAGGTGGCGGCTGGACCCTTCGGGGGAGACAGAGCTGGAGAGCCTCGTCTCCCTTCCTTTTTGACTCGCGTCTCAACTGCATTGAAGCTAGAGCGGAGCCAAATATGCCCTCGGGAACAATAGGCATGTCCAAAACATCCTCTTTTTCCCGGTCTGGAAGGTTCGTCAGGTTGAGCCACCTGGCTCTCTCCTGTACCACCATTATTCCCAGTGCTTTGCCCGTGGCTTGGACTGCACAGCGCTGCACACGGAGGAAAATGTCCGTGATCGCTGCGATCTCATTCCACACGGCAGGCTCAGGTTTGCTCGACATGTCTTCGCAGAGCTCCGCCTGGTAGGCGGTCAGCAGCGAGGAGATGTTGAGTGCCCTGGCGGACAAAGCTGCGGCTTTATAGGCCCGTTCGGTCAACGCTGACTGGAACCGGTCTGCCTTTGCCGGTAGCATGGGGTTCCTGCTCGGTGTCGAAGCCAGCCTCGGTTGGAGGTGGGCTGCCACCAGCGGTTCCATGGGCGGCATCCGGAGCAGGCCGAGCCTCTCCATACCATCACAGTCCAGGGAGGAGGCACCCTGGATTGGGGCCTTGTTGCTAAAGGGACGGTCTCTCCACGAGACCGACACCTCGTCCAGCATCTCCGGAAAGACTGGAAGGAGCTGCCTCTTCGTCCTCGCTGCTTGGGTCAAGTTCTTCCCCTCGTAGCGAGATCTGGAGGTCTCCTTGGCCACTTCAGGCCATGGGATGTCCAGCCTGGACGCAGTGCGTTGACACATGGCCTGCAAGTCCATGCTTAGGACGGGCGAAGCTGGTGTGCTCTCGCCCGGGGGAGCGGACATCGCTCCCGGCTTTGCAGCCTGAGCCGATGAAACGAAGATGTCATCCTCATCCGAGTCAGACAGGAGGAACTCAGAGGTATCCTCTTCGTCCTCCATATAGTCCAACTCCAGGACATCCTCCGCGGGTGGAACCATGGTGAGGTCCAATTGGGAGCCCCAGCTTGACACAGCGCGGGGCTCCGCTCTCGCGGCTCTTGCCGCCACCGGGTCCCAGCCTGAAACGGCGTGGGGCTCCGGTTCAGCGGCTGTCGCTGTTGTTGAGCCCCAGTCTGACACAGCACGGGGCTCAATCTCTGCGGCGGACGCCACCATGTCTTGATTGCCGGCCGGCGAATCAGCGGACATGAGGGGGTCCTGACCCGACAAGCTAGCTTGGCGTGCTAACCGTCGGCGGAGGCTCTTAATGGTGAAGCGGGTACAATGCCTGCACGAGCCGGGGTTATCGATAGCCTCCCGGGCATGTTCCAGCCTGAGGCAGGACGAGCAGACCTGGTGTGAGTCTGTGCCTGAAATCTTGAACCCGCAGCCGCATAGCCGAGCCTCCGAGTCCCTGACTCCTCTGGTGTGAGGGAGAGAAGGGTCCATCTTCGATCGCCGGGGTGTCGGGGTGGAGTGGACACGCTAGTAACAGGTACGTTACTGAGAAAAAAAGAAAAGAAAACAAATCCAACCTTGCCGTTAGTCCGAAAGGAAAAAAGGCGACGGTGTAGATTTTATTCTTTAAAGAATATTAACTGGTGTGTTAATACCTTTTTTTTTATCTCTGTCTCCTCTGGTGTGAGAGAGAAAAGAGAACGTCCTCTTTACCGTGGTGTCGGTGTGGAGGGAAGAAAAAACTAGCAACAGGTATGTTACTAGCTTGAAGAAAAAATCAAACCTTACCGTTATTTCGACAGAAAGAACGGCGAGGCAGATTACAATATTAACTGGTGTGTTAATATTGCTCAGTCTTCTTGCAAAGCAAAAAAGTAACCGGCAAGCGCCCGTCGACCGAATGTTAGCTTTGGGTTCAGTCTGTTTACCGTTAAGCTAGCCCGTTTACTGATCAATCGAGATGTGCTCTGAAGCGAGAAGAGGTGTTTGAATGACGCTGCGTTGTAGCGCAAGCTACTTAAAGGGTGGGTGGATTCCCTGACGTTGACGTCAAGATCACCAGCCAATCAGGATTGGCGTAATGAGATTGATGCTTCTGTTTGCATACGCGTTGAGGCGCATCCCATAGTGAGACATCGAACGGAGTGTTACGGCCCGTCTACACTACAGGCATCAAAAAATCTTGAAGCTGGGCGTGTCTGAAGCTTGGCGATTTTTTGCGAGCAACGCGACCAACAACCAATCACATGAATCTCCCGCCCCCGACATACAAAGCAATAGCAATGTTAAAACGAAGTAAACTGGATATAAAATCCCCAAACAGGCGAAAACCTACCAGTTTCACCCACTGTCTCTGCCACCTCCCTCCATGCCTGGTTCCTCCGGTTTGTATCCCGGTAAATAGTTCTGGTCGGAAAGAACCGGGTGATTTGCTACCGTAATTTCTCGTTTGGAATATGAGGTCTGGCTCTCCCAGCTTGCACGCGGTTTGATTGGCTAGCGCTTGTACTGGCGGGAATTGCAAAAACGGGATTTGATTGGCTGACGCCAGCTTCGAGCAAGCATCGAGCCTCAAAAGTTGAACATTGTTCAACTTTTGACGCCGATAGACGCTCGCGATGCTTGCAACGCCTTGCCATGCTACCCACAATGCAGTTCGGCGAAGTTTGAAAATATCCTACGTCACCCCATTCAAATGAATGGGCGAAGCGTTGAAAGCATTTTTTGACGCCTGTAGTGTAGACGGGCCGTTATGAATGAGAACTGCCGTATGCAGGGGAGACGCCGACGTGCCGCACTTATCGTTCATATCACATCATCAATCAGATCATCGATCATATAATATTATATCATATATCTCCTTATCTGAGTCAGCTGAGCCGTATCTGGCCGTGCAACACTCACAGTGTCACATACTGTATGCAGACGTATTATTTTAAGCAACACATTAAGTTGACGAAACACTCGACTCAAATGTAATTAAAGTCAGATCGTGTCTTAGACGGGGCAGTGATATCATAAACCTGTTAATGTACGCATTCAAACACTCGGTAGTTTATTTATTTTTTAACCAGTTGTTCTATATTCACCTTGCAGGTGCAACTATGTGGCTTGTATCCTGGATTATATGTTTAAGTCATGGATGTTTAAAGTTCATATTTGTCTAATATTAGTTTACTTTTCATCAATGAAGTATGACGCTGCATTGTCAGTACACTTGTCCCTGTTTGTGATTGGTCAAATGTAGCTAACCCCGCCCCTTTAACGTGAATGCGCTCTCAGCTGGAGAGAGAAACCATGGCTTGATTTACCGAGTTGATAACCAGCGTCGTATGACCGCTTAGCGAGATCTCGTTTGTTAGGGTTAGTTAAGATAACTCAAACATATCCAGGGTCTGTTGAACTGGCTTCGTAGTACAGGGCACAGGTGGCTGCATAGCAGCGCTAATGTCAAAGACACAAACATTATATTTTTATTTTACCAGGATGCAGTGACAAAAATATTTGCGAAGGTTTAGCCTTCCCTAGCCTACAGTACCCGCCGCCCCTGATGATCCCAATACGTATGATTGTATGAACTATGAAAATATCTTAAAATCAATACAGATGTATTTATTATTGTTAGTCCTTAACATCTATCGCTGTGTATATCACCACCAACATCTTTTAAAAGTTGAACAAACTCCACACAGCTTAGTAAAGACTGTGAAATGCTGACTTTATTTGATAATTTCAGTCAAAACTAACGTTCATATGTCTCTTTTATTATAATACTGATGAACGTTCAAAAGAAAGCACTTTGACAACTTACCACATACGTTTTAAAATGCTTAATAAGCACCGTAACTTTCATGATATAATTTCTCGGTCATAATCGGTTGTTTCCGTGAACAACGGCCGACTGTTGTGCGACGGCAAATGCTGCGGCCGCAAGGCATTGTGGGACAGCATTTTCTCCTCTCCTTTCGTCAAGGGAGGTCCAGTGGTTCCTAAGCTAAAGGAGGTTAAAGGAAGTTTGAAACTAGAGACTAGAGAATTCGAACGGCACTTATCATGGCTGCCACTGAGGGACTTCCGGGTCATTTCACTCCGTTAGGAAGGTTCCCAAGCTAAATGGACTATTCGACTTCAGCCCAAGTGTTAAAAAATGTGTGACATTGCTCCCCTCCTTAAATTTAAATGTATCTTCTCTCGAAGCTACAGATGGAACAAACATACACTTTTCATAACTTTTACCATGCCAATCGATTAAGTAGAAATGTGAGAAAGGTGTACTGAAGTAAACAGAGAAGGTTATTTAACAGGGCTTAGTTCCAAATCCCAATAGCAAGAAAAATGAAGTTCCATCAAGCAAAGGTCAACAGGTGTACCTTCAGGCTGTTAGTGGCTGTCAATTTCTTGACATCTAGCATCTATGCCTATTGAAGTCCCACTTAGAGGTACTCCACTGCGCGATGCGAATCGGCACGCTACAGTAATTAGTGTTTGCAAACAACATTGTTCAAATGGCAGTCACTGAATGCCAAGACAATGGAGATGTCAGTGAGGTTTGAAAAGTCACTGTCAAGAGACTCCGTTATGAATTCAGACTCACATACAGTATATTCTTGTAAATAAATGCCATTTCTCAGAGTTTCTTTATCGGGTCATGACCAGACAGACAGTATTGTATGGTTTTTAGGGCGTCAAAAGGGAAGCCTAGGCTGTTAACACAACATTGACATATTATCACAACTTAATATTGGTAAATTAAAATAGCTGTGGAAGAAACTTCTGTGTAGCAATGCAGTGGGAGTCACCGACTCATGAAAGAGACACAGCACGAGCAGGAGTTCTGATGTCAAACACTGATCTTTAATGCAAGCATCGGCCGGAGAAATTCACATCACAAGTCACACAGTCAAAGGTTCTGACTGCACGGGTGGGTTGCCATGTCAAATCTGATCAGCCTCGCATCTTGGTAGACCCTTTAACTAGTTTTCAACCCACATATTGGGGGAAGGTACGTGAACTGGGAACAATGGAGATGTCTCTGACATCCGTGGAGCTTAGAAGCCAGCGTTCTCACAGTCGTAAAACCCCCCCTGTGCCCGCCAGGTCAGGCCATAAAACCTGGTAGTATCAACATACGACTGCATTATCACATTCCTTACGGGAGATAAGAATCAGGGTTGGTCGTAAATGTCAACAGGTAATAAGGTTAAATATTTAGATGTAAAGACATAATTAATCCCTAACAATAGCCAATATGTTGCTTATTTATACATCTAGCAGACATAAAGCAGCATCAGCATTCATTTAGAGATGTGTTGTAAGTTCATTATTTACTCCTATTTGACCTCTGTATGTATGTATGCAGATGTGTTTTCATGTATTTGAAGATGAAGCTAATATTGAGTATTTGTTTCTTTTTCTTAATTCATATTGTGTTATGTTCACATGTTGCACCCTTTGGTAATGTTCGGGTCAAATTGACCCGGGACATATTTCAGGGTTTAAAAAAAATACAGAACTAAATTCAACATGCACAATTCCTTATATATATTGTCTTTAACTCATTCCCCAACAATATAAATGAAATATATGATTAGTTTTTGAAAATACTCTTTGCTAGATCAAATTTAACAATGGAAGTGTCCATCGTTTTTTGTGATAAAAATGTAATTTATGTTAAAAAATATATACTGTAATAAAAACTAGGTTTACATTTTGCTCATGCTTTTCTAGGACAAATGTAAATGAACATTTTTTTCATTAATGTTTATTATTTTTAATCTGTCATATAATAATCAAAGCCCTGAAGGAAATAAAGCAATTTATCAGCAATTGGAACACAAGAACCACACATCCAAAAGTATTTGGCTGTGAAATATAGAGGGAATGAAACATCCATATAATTACATAGAACAGATATAAACACAAAGCAAATAAAAACAATTAACAGTCACTATTCATAAAATACAGTATATCCGAAAAATATATTGATGAAGTGACGCTGCAGAACATCATGTGAGTCAATGGGCAAGTCCGTTTAGGAAACACATGATGTGCAGAACTTCTTTGTGTGTATAGCACAGATGTACTTGTTGCAGTTGCTGCATGTAGTCTGTGTCTTGGAGTCCTTTGAGGGTCCACAGACCTCACAGCTGGCTGTGGGGGTCTTCCAGAAGCTGACTGTGGGGGTCTTCTTGCGGCTGGCTGTGGGGGTCTTCCAGCAGCTGGCTCTGAGTCAAGTTCATCTTCCAATTTGCTGTCAAATTCTGAGTTTACCTCCACATTATCCTCATCTTCAGAAATGTCTTCCTGTCCCACTTCACCGTGTTCCTCTGCATTCCACTCACTCTCATCCATTATTAGCTCCAAGGCTCTCTGAGCAGAATATGTTTTGGCCATTTTGTTGGTAGATAATTGTAGTTCTGCACTACACTGTAATGTGAGGTTATGTCTCTGTTTAGTCCCTCCTCCAGCATGCAGGTGCGAGGGGGACAGTGCGAGAAAATGTAAAATGTGTATACATTTCTGGAAGATCTAAAATGTTTATAATGTTCTAGGATGGTTTTGTGTACACACTACAAAGGGTAAAGATCAAGGGAAAACAGGATCAAACAGCTTCTCTATGCATACGATTGTGTGTGTGTGTGTGTGTGTGTGTGTGTGTGTGTGTGTGTGTGTGTGTGTGTGTGTGTGTGTAAGTGTGTGTGTGTCTTTAGTTTGTGTGTTTCTGTGTGTGTGTGTGTGTGTGTCTTTAGTTTGTGTGTTTCTGTGTGTGTGTGTGTGTCTTTAGTTCGTGTGTTTCTGTGTGTTTTTCTCTGTCTCTCTGTCCTGGTATTGTATCCGGGTCAGATTGACCCGAACCTCTTATGAAGGACATAAATGCGGGTGGGCATTTTTTCATAAGTGAAAACAAATCAAAACAATTCCACATGTCCTTCACAATAAATAAGCCCCGGCCATTGAGTTTCAGGTTGAACGAAAATATCATTATATTTTTTTTTATTCATTGAAAATGGAAATCGGGTAAATTTGACCCGAACACCACACAAGGGTTATATGGCTTTTGCTGTGGTGGTTTCCCTTAGTGTTAGTATCAACCAACTAAAGACAGATTTGGGAGAAAATGTTGGGTCCCTTTTACAAAATGTAACATTGAAACACGGTTTTCTCATAACTTCAGTGAAAAAACAGCCCAAAACTTCACAGGTTTGGTAACGATGCAGCCATCAACGCATCTAAGCGTATTATGGGGTGTCATCAAATGCCGTTGCCATGGCGACAGACCACTCGCCATGAAACACGATGTCGCTGTAAGTCCAATGGACACGGTCCGATCGTCCCCCAAACTTTGCCAGCCCTCAACAGCTCTACGTCAATTATGGGGTTTCATCATATGCCGTTTCCATGAAAACACGTCCCTCGCCATAAAACAAGATGTCGCTATAACTCCTATGAAAATGTTCAAAAAGTGTTCTAACTTCACATGTGTGCTAACAGTCCAGCCGTGAAGAAATATACGGGACAGTTTTGAGATTTCTTCAAATGCCGTTGCCATGGCAACACAATGCTCGCCTTGAAACACAGTTTTCTCATAACTTCAGTGAAAATACTCCAAACAGCCCAAAACTTCACAGGTTTGGTAACGATGCAGCCATCAACGCATCTAAGCGTATTAAGGGATGTCATCAAATGCCATTGCCATGGCGGCAGATCATTCGCCATCAAGTTAGTTCAAAAATTTGCAGTTCAAATATTCTGCTGCTTTTCCAAGCCTTTTTACTTTCTTTTCTTCTCTCACATTCAAGCCCCCAGTGTTCATGTATCATTTCAATCTAAATTCTTCACTTTCTTCTTACACATTACATTTCAGCATAGCAGTTTCGCATCAGCTTTTCAGCATAAAGCATTCCCACTAGTAATTTCTTCAGGAATTGCATTCTCTAGTTGAATTTTGTTGTTGAATATGTTATATTTGATGAAAACATTTAAATATTAAGAGTAGCCTACATACAAAATAGGGGGACAGTAGAAGGTAAATGATAGAAATATAGAATAGAAAATATCAAGAAGATACTGTAGTGATCTCTACAATAAAACAGTTTAGTGCAGGACGTCCAAAGATATTAACAGGAGGATGTGCAAAACAGACAAACTAATAAGGCTTTATTTAAACATTAAAGAATACTTTAAGTTAATCTCTTCTTTTGAATAAGAAAAACACTTTGGGGGTATCTAGAGATAAATATTAAGCCTGACAAAGTAAAAGAAATGTAAGAGAAATAATAAGAGTAAGATAAATGAGATGTCCTTCAAAATGGCACGCTGAAATTCATTTCCGGGTCACTACCCGGAGGACCGAGGAGTCGAGGAGGGGACATTTGAGTATTGAGAAACCTCTAGTGAGAACAGTTGTGAGGTCCGTGCAGACAGCAGAGCAGTGTATACAACATATATCAGTCAGTATAACAGGCCTACATTACTCTCTGTATTTGTATGCTGTAGTTTAGTAGATATCTACAAACAAAGTACACTTTACGAATGTAATAGTTTTTTATGGACAACTTTACCATTCAATCTCGTCCAACTGATCTTGCAGCTGTCATTACTCGGCTCTTGATAGTTCAGGCATTTATCAAACCTGGCAACTCCGGGCTTCCTTGCAGCTGTCAATCAAAGTCCAGTGGCTCCGCCCCAAAGTGCCAGTAACTTAGCATAGCCGCTCGCGGGGGTTTAATCTGCGCGCGAGGGTCATTTCATGCGCGTGTAAAAGCACATTTTCCGCTCGTGAGTAGCTTGTTTTGCGCGCTAGAATATTGACCCAAATCTGACTTCATAGCTGAGGCCCTCTGGGCGGGGCCCCCTCGGCAAGGCGGGGCCCCATGCAGCCTGCGTGATTGGCCTGTAGGGAGGGGCGGCCCTGTCCATGGGTAAAGATAAACGCAACTCACATTGGTTTCTCAAACATCATCTCTGTAAACTACGTGTATTCACTGAATGTCACTCTCTGCCTTTAACGGCTCGTTATAGCTCCAATAGCTCCAGCCCCCACCCTCCCTGTGAGCACAGTGTGCTCTGATTGGTCGGGACACGTAACATGAACGTGCCGGGCGGCACGGTCACGTGGGTTAGATGCACGTTCATAATGCAGAGGGAAATAACTCAGAATAACGTTATTAGCACATTATTACAACTTGAGGAACGAATGTTTTTTAATAAGGGCTATACAAGTGTTCATACTGGGTAGTTTATTTAGTTTAAAAAAAATTATCCAACGATTTACAGACCATTCTTTCCCCATGTAAGTCAATGGGAAAAAGTGCTTCCGGGCCTGGCAACCAAACGGAAGTGTTGTACCGCCGTTTGGCCAGCACGAATATTTTCATCTGAGTCCGGCGCACTTCCTGGGGGCTTGGTATCCTCCCTTTCGTCTCCTCCCGCACCCCTCCTCCCTCACCCCTCCTCGACTCCTCCGTGTGCATTTCAGCTTTTGGGACATCCTTCAAAATGGCGTGTCTTGATCGATTTCCGGGTCAAGTCCCGGAGGAGGGGAAGAGAGG
The DNA here is from genome assembly GCF_902827175.1 of Gymnodraco acuticeps. Lineage (NCBI taxonomy): Eukaryota > Metazoa > Chordata > Actinopteri > Perciformes > Bathydraconidae > Gymnodraco > Gymnodraco acuticeps. The sequence continues at coordinate 46,665 of NW_022992090.1, forward strand.
AGTCGAGGAGGGGTATTGGGATGAGGCTAGTGTGTAGGTGTGTGTGTGTTGTACAGTGCGTAGATGCGGCGGACAGACAGGTCTCAGTTGGTTTGGTGTCCTATGCTTACTTTTAATACTTGTAAATACAACTTTTGGCCCGTAATTTCAATTCCCCATTTCAGCGGATATATATATATCCAGTCTCTGATTGTGTTACGTTATTATGAGAGTGCTCTCATACTTGTTTGATTCTGAAATTGTATATAATTATTTATATATGTGTGTGTATATGTCCGCATCTGTAGCCTGTTATTGTCTCATTATATCGCACTGTCAATTAATTATATAAGTCGTCATGAACACATCTGTCCATCAGACAGAGGGCTGCTGTGCCTCCTGTCATCATTGATGGACGTCTCTTTAAAATGACCGCTCAGAGGAGAGGAGTTCTCATTTCTCTAACCGCCTGCTGCTTCCCCTTCTCTCTCCTCGGTTCCCTTCCTCAGTCCTCCGCTAGCATCTCCTGTGGGCGGGACTAAGTATCGAGGATAGGAGTCGAGGAAAGGAGTCAAGGAGAGGAAATTAGAGTATTGAGAAACCTCTATGGACGCTTCCGCATATACACGTTCTCCTGGCGAGACCTCAAATCATCTTCGTAATATATATCAAACTATAGATCTGACACATCAATGAATCAATGTTTATTTATATAGCCCAATATCACAAATGTTACATTTATCTCAGTGGACTTCACAGTTTGTACAGAATATCAGTATGACAATACGACACCCTCTGTCCTTAGACCCTCACATCGTACAAGGAAAAACTTCCACTGGACGTAGATTCTAAAAGTACAATATACACTTCTCGCTAGAAATCTGATCAAAAAGCATTTTAATGGCCAAACTATTCCACAATTTAGGATTTTCCAGAGAGGGTTATTTGTGAATAAACGACCATCCGGAGCATTTGCAATCAACGGGAGCATGTTGTTTCTTACACGACCACTAGAGGTGCTACACTTTAAAACGTGACTGGGTCGTAATAAGTTGCTGAACAATCAACCTATTTGGTCGTTTTTTGTAGGAGGACAGGCTGTATATTTGTGGCAGTTATTATCTAAATATTGGTGTTAGAATAAATAAGATTTTCCTTGCGATGTATTAACATTGATGGGGACATATTCATGTCCGTTTCGCTAGTGTGAAAGTGGACTTTTTCTTCCATTTCTTTCTTTTCTTTTACTTCCATGTCTTTTATAACATTTATTCTTCATTCTACTGAAAAGAAAAAAGATGACAGTCATTACCACCTCCATTTTGTACGCTTTGTCCTCATCATCTGTCTCTAGGTGGCTTCATGCTGTACATGGCATAATAGTAAAATATTTCTTCCATACATCCTGAGAGTTCACAACAAACAGAAGCTGTTATGGAAGAGCCTTTGGTCACATTTTTCTCTTTCTGTGTTTGAGAAAGACACAAAAGGAGAGGAAGACAGACAGGCTGACCTGAAGAGTAATTGGCAGAAAGACAGAAAAAAGGCGGCCTTTTTGGCAATTTAACTAAAGGTGTGCGGCTGCTGCCGTGAGGAAATATCAGCCTGAAATTACAATGGGCTTTAATGGAGGCATGTTGAAGGTTTTTGTCACTTCGTGCCCTCAAGAGGCATTTTGTTGAATTATTTTTGCCTAATTATTTGTCATTTTTCAAGCTACGAGATGTTTTCCTACGTTTGTCATGAATTATGTCTCAAGAATGTAGGGTTTGGGAATTATGGAAGTTTTTAAAAAATATATGAAGGCAAATTTCAAGATGTTCTACCCTCTAGCTGTGACATCACGCACTCTAGTTAATGTTAAAATCTGAAGAAAACCTCTTTAACAAGGTCTGAACAATGTTTAATATCTCTAACAGTAAGAATCAGATTTAAAAGTTGTTTTACACGAATAATGTCAGAAAGATGTGTAACATTTTAAAGTTGGAATGAGGTTTCTGAGTGAAAGTATGAATGAACAGTTAGCAGTTGAATTCGCATGAAGATTTTTTGAAGTCTGAAGAATCTCTCCATTGACTTTAATGGTTACAAATGTGATGTATTATGGGATCTATCTCTGGAATTATAAAAGTTATGAATGAGAAAAGTAATAGCCTGCTATTCCCGACCGAGCTGAACGTTTTGATGTTCAAACGGAGTTTCTGCGATGTTCAATGTGGGAGGAGAAGAGGGCCAAAATAAGTCGGCGGAATAATAAACTTTTCGTCCGTAGAATAACAGATAGTTGGAATGCTGTTATCAGCATTCCCAATAAAATACAGCTTCAGTCTCTCGATTTGAAGCTTATGCATTGTACCATGAACCTGTATAGACCTGTAACAGTCAACTGCATGAGGAGTTGGAAAGGTAGTTTCTGAAGATGGTACAAATAACACACAGCATACAATGCCATAATAACTTTGTATTATTAGTGTAGGACACTTATGTATGTATAACATCTGAAGATGTGTAGTTTTAATCATGTTTTCACATAATTGTACAGGATATTGCTATAATATTTCACATAGTAGTTCTATAGAACTACAATATGTGAATGAAATGAATGAAATATTATAGCTGATAATGTATATATATATATATATATAATGTATATATATATGTATCATATATATTATTATGATATATAATGTAATATATCAGATATGAATGTGTATGCATCTGATTTGTAAAACATCACAGACAGAAAGGTATATCCGTCATTTAATGGTAAGCTATTGGAATTGTGATTCCATAGATGTGTCTCCCATCACCCAAAACCCCTGACTATTCTCTCAACTCACTATTTACATTCTTATATTAATATTAGGGCTGTCAAGTTAACGCGTTAATAACGCGTTAATAACGCGTTAATAACGCAAAAAATAATTAACGCCACTAATTATTTTAACGCGATTAACGCATGTGTATTTTCTTTCCTCGGCCGCCCCGTAGTTTCAGAGCGCATCGAGTTTAAAATACCATCTAGCTAATGCTGACAGCCCCGCTCCTGCTGCCCGCTTGCAGCAGACCACACTTCCACGCTCACCGGCAGGCACCGACTGGCTATTGGGAGGACCGGGAGGGTGTGTGTATGTGTGGCCCGAGCGAGAGTGAGACCTTACGTGTATTGTTGTTATTAGCATCTGGTGCCAGCTAGCTGCGCTAACGGATATAAAGAGCTGTTTAAATGAAAACAGAGGAGCGACATTTCGCCACAACTGTGCCGAGCACTTGACTTTATGCAGGTAGCCAGACAGTGGGACATTGTACGAAAAGTCAGCACACTCAGCACGGATAGTGCGCGCAACATGATTGCAGCGTCCAGGCAGCTCCCGTTCGAGCATATGCCTTGAGTTGCACATAGCTCCAACGATCCATCACACACACACACACAACACACACACACACACACACACACACACACACACACACACACACACACACACACACCCACACACACACACACCACACACACACACACACACACACACACACACACCACACACACACACACACACACACACACACACACACACACACACACACACACACACACTGTATTGTATTATTGAATGAGAGAGGTTCCAAGTTGAATTGAGGCGAATATTTGTAATGTTCAGAGATTGTTGTGTTTAATATTCATGACAATATTTGTCATTGTTTAAATTATAATAAACATTAGCATAAAGCATATTTGTCCACTCATATGTTGATAAGAGTAATAAAAACTTGAAAAATATTCCTCTAAGGTACATTTAGAACAGATACAAAATGTGCGATTAATTTGCGATTAATCGCGATTAACTATGGACAATCATGCGATTAATCGCGATTAAATATTTGAATCGACTGACAGCCCTAATTAATATATATAATTAATGACCTCTTGCCTTTGACCAGTATAGTGTTATCAACAGCTCCCGGAAATGTAAGTTCTAATATTACACTAGATAGTAAATTAGAATGTGTTTCAGCCATCAACCTTGAACAATTGAATTCAATGATTCTTTCTTCTAAACCATCAACGTGTATCTTAGACCCAATTCCAACTAATCTGTTAAAGGAAGTTTTTCCATGAATTAACATTTGTTTATTAAATATTATGAATATGTCTTTACTATCAGGCTATGTTCCACAATCATTCAAAGTAGCAGTGATAAAACCGCTTCTTAAAAAGCACAACCTCGATCCAGAGGTTTTAGCCAATTACATTATAGACCTATTTCTAATTTTCCGTTCCTCTCATAAATTCTTGAGAAAGCAGTCACAAAACAGTTGTGTGATTACTTGAAAAACAATGATTTATTTGAAGATTTTCAGTCTGGCTTTAGAACACATCATAGCACAGAGACAGCTCTGGTTAAAGTCACAAATGACCTTCTAATAGCCTCAGACAAAGGACTTGTCTCTATTCTTGTTTTGCTCGATCTCAGTGCTGCATTTGATACTATCGACCATGACATCCTATTGCAAAGACTAGAGCACTTAGTTGGCATAAAGGGAACTGCTTTAGGTCCTATCTATCTGAACGGTCTCAGTTTGTGTGTGTCAACGATGAATCTTCCATGCAAACCAAAGTGAGCCATGGAGTGCCACAGGGCTCAGTGCTTGGACCTATTTTCTTCACATTATATATGCTTCCGTTAGGCAATGTTATAAGGAATCACTCGGTACATTTTCATTGTTATGCGGATGATACTCAACTATATTTATCAATCAAGCCTGATGAAACGAATCATCTAAATACAATTCAAGACTGCCTCAAGGACTTAAAAACGTGGATGACTTTAAACTTTTTGATGTTAAACACGGCAAAAGTTATTTTACTGGGCCCAAATAATCTACGAAACAAATTATCTAAAGATATACTAACTATGGATGGCATTAATTTGGCCTCCAGTGAGACTGTAAGGAATCTTGGTGTTATATTTGATCTGGATGTATCCTTTAACGCCCACATAAAATCTATTTCAAGGACCGCCTTCCTTCATCTACGTAAAATTGCAAAAATCAGGCATATCTTGCCTCAAAACGATGCAGAGAAACTAGTCCATGTATTTGTTACCTCAAGGCTGGATTATTGTAACTCTTTATTATCAAGGTGTACCAAGAAGTCAGTTAAGTCGCTTCAGCTGATTCAAAATGCTGCAGCACATGTACTAACCAGAGTTAGGAAAAGGGACCACATTACTCCTGTTCTGGCTGCCTTATACCCTACTGTCCTACTAGGGCATTGCGTTCCAAGAATGCAGGGTTGTTGGTTGTTCCTAGAGTCTCTAAAAGTACAAAAGAGTACGCTTAAGACCTTCCTTTTTTGATAAAGCTTATAGTTAGGGCTGATTAGATTCAGCCCCTAGTTTTGCTGCTATAGGCTTAGATTGTCGGGGGACACCTTACTTCTTCCTTCTCTCTGTCTGTACCTGTGTACTCTCATGTTCCGAATAACCCAGCTTCCCCAAATTTCTTTTTGGTGTCTATCTATGCCGGGATCCTGAGTTGTGGCTGATCCTGTTGCTGTGGTCCTGAGTCCTGGATCGCGAGCCTTGGATCTTGAGTCGTGGCTGTGCCTGTTGCTGTGGTCCTGGATCATGAGTCCTGGATGGATATCCTTGTGGATTCATCTTCTTATTATAGACACACGCATTTCCAAACATTTGGACTACCAATGTTGTAAATGTATTATCTTTTCAATTTGCACACGGCATCTATTGCACGTCTGTCCGTCCTGGGAGAGGGATCCCTCCTCTGTTGCTCTCGCTGAGGTTTCTCCCATTTTTCCCTTTAAACTGTGGGTTTTCTCTGGAAGTTTTTCCTTGTATGTGAGGGTCTAAGGCAGTGGTTCTCAAAGTGGGGGGCGCCAAGGCATGACAGGGGGGGGCGCGAGAGACCAGGAGGATTATTATTGGTTATTTTAAAAAAAATCATATTTTGAAAAAGTATTGATTCGAAAATAATATGATACAGTACAGTACTATTACGTCTGGGTCTCTGTGTTTCATTAAAGCTCGGCTCTGTGTGTGTGTGCGCACCAGTACCGGAGATCGTTGTTGTTAGCTTCTGGTGCTAGCGAGCTACGCTAACGGATATAAGGAGTTTTTTCAACAACAAGGTGGAGGAGAGTCCTCTCCTGTCAGACTGAGAGGCTCAGTGAGCTAAAGGACTCTCTCAGTTTTATCTCAGTGGGTCTCAAACGTTTTGGTCACCATTAATGTAAACAATTATTTCCGAGGCACACATTTATATGATCATTATAGTTATAAAAAAATAAAAGAATAAATTAAAAACAGGTATGAAATACTATATGACATTAAAAAAAGAATAAAGTTTAAAAGGGTGTGATTTTTAAAATATCCATAATGAAAAAGTAAATCTGCTTACAGTTCTGTTTCAAATGGGTGTTGAGAGATGTATCCATAGATCTCTTCATTTTGCTCTCAAAGTGCACCAGATTGATGCTTTTAACTTCAATATTTAAAAATCTTCCCGGGGGAGCTTGCCCCCGGACCTATAGCTGATATCGAGCATTCATTGTACACTGTGTATTTTCGTGGGGATTGTTGCAGTAGAAAATTCCACTGTAGCGACCGGTACATTAATGGGAAACCCTAAATGTTTGAGCACCCTCTATGAAACCTCAAGCTACCCCACAGCACCCCAAAATAAATCTCTGGCGCCGCCACTGAGCCTGACTATTGGTGTTGGGGGGGGTCCGACTTTTTTTTTTCTCCAAAGGGTGGGCCTGACAGAAAAAGTTTGAGAACCACTGGTCTAAGGACAGAGGATGTCGTATTGTCATACTGATATTCTGTACAAACTGTGAAGTCCACAGAGACAAATGTAACATTTGTGATATTGGGCTATATAAATAAACATTGATTGATTGATTATATTCAAAGAAAATCAGTCATATCTTTAAAAACTACAAGTCCCTTTCTATCAGCTTTGTACCGTTATGGTGTAAATACAGCCTATTTACCAATTGGATCAAATATAAAAGCCAGCCGAATTACTATTGATACTGCAAGGAGACGTATTGTGTGAAAAGAAATAGAAGATGTTGTTTAATTGCTGATATATTTATGATCCACGTCACATATTCAGTTTCGCCGGCATTTCTTCCAGTTTGTCCAGAAGTCTTCAAATCAGGGCTCTATAAATAAAGAACTACGGCAGATGTGTATTATTTAATGCAGCCAAACCATGTATTACAATGCCGTTATGTGATGACTTCCAAAGAGAAAAGCAAGCACACTCGGAATAAAGTTATTATTTTTTTTTTTTCTCGGATTTTTGGATTTCATATCACATAAACATCATATCCCAACGTGTATTGACGCTAAAACATCCAATCACCGAGCTTCAAGTTCGATGTTTTAGCCTATCAAAACCTCTGAAAAAAGAAATGTGTCTCTCAGAATCGAAAGTGAAAAACCTATGGGAAAAACACAAAAGCAGTGTACACAATTTAAACCAATTAATGTTGTGTAATTATTAACAAGGATAAACTGATGTTTTTAGTGGATGAGTACTGCAGATATAGCTTTCAAATAATTTGACAGTGAGGGGAATACGGTTTTATTATGAAAACTTCGAGACAGGAAATACTTTTTGTCCGGGATCATGGTGAAATATGATCGTGTTTTGATCTGCGGAGACTTTAATGTCCATGTGTGCTGCGAGTCTAAACCTCTGGTTAGGGATGTTTTAAACCTCCTCGACTCTTTCGGTCTTATTCAGTCTGTGGCTGGCCCAACACACGATAAAGGACACACCTTAGATTTAGTATTGTCGTTTGGATTGTCTATCTCTGTGGATGAAATCTGTGCAGGAACGCGTATCTCAGACCATTTACCGGTTCTGTTTACAACCTCGATCCCTTCTGTAGGAGTCGAAGTATGTGCTCCTGCGCGTTGTCTGCGTTTAATTAACCCCTTGACTGCCTCACAGTTTTCAGATGCTTTTAATACTTATCCGATTTGTAAATTAGAGGTGAACTGTGCTTTTAGTGCGGATGAGCTTATCTCTTTGTTTGATTCAACATGCACACTAATACTGGATTCCGTTGCTCCTTTTACGCTTAGACGCAACAAAGTTCTCTCAGAGCCGTGGCTCAATGATTGTACTCGCGCTTTTAGACGAACTTGTAGGCGTGCAGAGAGAAAATGGAAAAAGGATAAACTTCATGTCTCCTAAGAAATTCTTCGTGCTTGCCTTTCCGATTATCAGACGGCAGTCAAAGCAGCCAAAACAGAGTATATTTCTCTGTTAATCTCCAAAAACAGCCATAAACCTCAAGTTCTTTTTAATGTCCTCAATTCGATCATTAATCCTTGTGATGCTTCTCCAATTGTGCTATCAACTACTCTCTGCGATACATTTCTTACATTTTTTATCGAAAAAGTATCTGCTCTTAGGCTAGCCTATACTAGTGCTACCCCAGATCCTGCTCCCTTTCTGTGCCCTTCTGTCCTCGACCATTTTGAGCCTGTATCCCTCTCTTCTCTCTCGGAAGTAGTCAAGCACCTGCGGCAGACAAACTGCACCTTCGACAGCATTCCCTCTCGCTTCCTTAGAGATGTTTTTGAATCAGTTGGAGCAAGTGTTTTATTGCTTGTAAACACTTCTCTTAGCTCAGGATGTGTCCCAGCTGCCTTCAAACATGCCGTGGTTAAGCCAATACTTAAAAAGAAAAATCTCGATCCCTCCATTCTTGCAAATTTCAGGCCCATCTCCCAGCTACCCTTTTTATCTAAAGCCCTGGAGCGAGTAGTCTACGCCCAGCTGCAGTCATTTTTAACCACGCATGGTATCCATGAACAATTTCAGTCTGGCTTTAAACCTATGCATAGTACTGAAACAGCCCTTTTAAGAGTTTTTAATGATCTGCTCTTAGCCGCCGATTCAGGTAGCCCAGCTGTCTTGGTGCTGTTAGATTTAACTGCTGCCTTTGACACTGTGGATAGTATCCTGTTGTCACGGCTTGAACAGTCCGCAGGCATTACAGGCTCTGCCCTTGCATAGTTCAGGTCTTATTTGACGGACCGTAGCTTCTCAGTGCAGTTAGGTGTCTTCTCCTCTGCCAAAGCCCCTCTTACCTGTGGGGTTCCCCAAGGCTCGATTCTGGGCCCCATAATTTTTCTATTGTACATACTGCCCCTAGGTTCAATTCTCACAAAACATAATATCCCCTTCCATTGTTATGCTGATGATGTACAGATGTATCTGCCTCTCAATCAAAATGCCAACTCACTACAGCAGTTGAAGGACTGCTTAATAGAGATTAAATCCTGGCTGAGCCAAAACTTCCTCACCCTCAATGAGAACAAGACCGAGGTCATCTTTTTTGGACCCCAACCAACAGTCTCCCCGGTTGATATTCTGGGCTCCCTCAATAAAAATATCCTCCCCTCTGTTATGAACCTTGGAGTGACCTTCAACAGCGCCTTTAAATTTGATAAGCAGGTTAGCACTGTAGTCAAGACCTGCTTTTTCAAAATACGACTATTGGCTAAGACCAAGTCGTTTTTATCTTTTAAAGACCTAGAAAGGGTTATTAACGCCTTTGTTACCTCAAGACTGGATTATTGCAATGCTCTGTATGTAGGTATGGATCAGGCTTCAATTAGACGCCTCCAGCTAGTTCAGAATGCAGCTGCACGTCTTCTCACTGGCCATAAAAAGCGCGACCATATCACCCCAATTCTGGCTTCATTGCACTGGCTTTCAGTTCGGTTCAGAATAGATTTTAAACTCCTTTTATTTGTTTTTAAAGCCCTAAATGGGCTGGCTCCTGCCTATATAACTGAACTCCTCCATCGCTATACCCCAGGCAGAGCCTTAAGGTCGGCTGATCAGCTGCTGTTGATAGTGCCTAGACCAGGCTTAAAACCCGAGGGCATCGAGCTTTCGCAGCGGCTGGCCTATAGGCTCTGGAATACTTTGCCCCTCCATGTGAGGTCGGTCCAGACCCTGTTTTTTTTTTTTAAATCAACACTTAAAACTCACTTTTTCTCTCTGGCTTTTGTTTAATTATCTATTTATTCATTTATTTATTTATTTAGTTCTTTATTTTAATATTTATAACATAACATAGGATTTCATAAAGTATTTTAAAAATAGTTTATACATTATTCAAATATAGGAATAGTAGATAGGATTACTTAGAATATAGTACCTTATATTTAATCTTTTTTCCCTTTAGACCCTTGCGGTTTATTCTTAAAAAACCCTTACCCTTACCCACCCCTCATTTTCCCTCTGCTGGTCTATGGCCTTGTAGAGGGTAACGGGGTAAAGAGTCGCTTAGTGCATCTGACGAAGAGATAGGTTGTTGTGCTCCCTATCTCTGTTTCAGAGATTATCTAAGGATATATTAACAAACAAATTATCTAAGGATATATTAACCATGGATGGCATTAATTTGGCCTCCAGTGAGACTGTAAGGAATCTTGGTGTTATATTTGATCAGGATTTATCCTTTAACGCCCACATAAAATCAATTTCAAGGACCGCCTACTTCCATCTACGTAACATTGCAAAAATCAGGCATATCTTGCCTCAAAACGATGCAGAGAAACTAGTCCATGCATTTGTTACTTCAAGGCTGGATTATTGTAACTCTTTATTATCAGGGTGTACCAAGAAGTCAGTCAAGTCGCTTCAGCTGATTCAAAATGCTGCAGCTCGTGTACTAACCAGAGTTAGGAAAAGGGACCACATTACTCCTGTTCTGGCTGCCTTACACTGGCTCCCTATAGAACACAGGATAGCATTTAAAATTCTTCTTCTCGCCTACAAAGCCCTTAATGGGCAGGCGCCATCTTACCTTAAAGAACTCATTATACCCTACTGTCCTACTAGGGCATTGCGTTCCAAGAATGCAGGGTTGTTGGTTGTTCCTAGAGTCTCTAAAAGTACAATGGGAGCCAGAGCCTTTTCTTATCAAGCTCCACATTTGTGGAATCAGCTTCCAGTTTGTGTTCGGGCGGCAGACACCCTATGCGTTTTTAAGAGTGCGCTTAAGACCTTCCTTTTTGATAAAGCTTATAGTTAGGGCTGATTAGATTCAGCCCCTAGTTTTGCTGATATAGGCTTAGTTTGTCGGGGGACATCTTACTTCTTCCTTCTCTCTGTCTATACCTGTGTACTCTCATGTTCCGATTAACCCAGCTTCCCCAAATTTCTTTCTTTTTGGTGTCTGTATACGCCGGGATCCGGAGTCATGGATGATCCTGCGCTCCTCTGTCCTGGATCTTGAGTCGTGGCTGTGGTCCTGGATCATAGGTCCTGGATGGATATCCTCGTGGATTCATCTTCCTATTATACACACATGCATTTCCAAACATTTGGACTACCTATGTTGCAAATGTATTATCTTTTCAATTTACACACGGCATCTATTGCACGTCTGTCCGTCCTGTGAGAGGGATCCCTCCTCTGTTGCTCTCCCTGAGGTTTCTCCCATTTTTCCCTTTAAACTGTGGGTTTTCTTCGGAAGTTTTTCCTTGTACGATGTGAGGGTCTAAGGACAGAGGGTGTCGTATTGTCATACTGATATTTTGTACAAACTGTAAAGTCCACTGAGACAAATGTAACATTTGTGATATTGGGCTATATAAATAAACATTGATTGATTGATTGATTCTTATCCTATATCTAATAGAACTGTTCGGGTCTTGATAGATTGAGTGGGGAAGTTCATGAGATCTTTCTAGAGGGTTATCAAGAATAACTTTTATCCAATGACCTTTTCCCTCTCTGTCTGTGTCTGTGTATTCTCTTGTTCCGATGAACCCAGCCAAATCTTTTTTCTTGTTTTGTATCTATATCTACGCCGGGATTCTGAGTCGAGGCTGATCCTCTTGCTGTAGTCCTGTGTCTTGGATCCTCTATCCTGGATTAAGTCGTGGACTTCGGGTCGTGGCTGAACTTGTCTCTGCGGTCCTGCCTTGGGTCTCGTCATGCTGCTTCCCTGATGGCTTCCACAGGATTGTAGCTGACATCCTCGTGGATTCATCTTCTTATTACAGACACATGCATTTCCTAACATTCGGTCTACATGCTGTAAAATGTATTATCTCTTCGATTTACACACGGCATCTATTGCACGTCTGTCCGTCCTGGGAGAGGGATCATGTTACGATCTCAGGCACTTAGGATGTTGGACCCAATTGCAGACAGGGAGACAGAGGTAAAGTATTGGTAAGATACTTTATTTTTCCAAAAAAACACGATGAACAAAAAATCTCACTAACTAATCTCAGGATGAGATGACAAAAAATGAGACCAAAAGGAAAATCGCTCACGTAGTGAGGAACAAAACTATTCTTGAGCACAAAAAAGCATAGACCTGACCATGACAAGAGACAATACGAACTGACACTGAACACTGGGAGACAGGGGAATTTAAACACAGGGTAACTAGACACAGGTGGGAACAATCAGGGGCTGACACTGATGAGCACAGGAGACACACAAGGAGTGACAGGTGAAAACAATCAGGAAATTAGACACACCTGGGAAACTAACGACAGACATGAAAACACAGGGAAAAGAGACCAGCCAATATACAGGGAGGAAAACATGACAAGGAGAACAGAAAAACACCCACACCTAGACACGTGACATGACATAATAATACTGACAGAAGGGACGGATAAACAAAAACAAAAAAAATCCAAAAGGTCTAGCAGGGTGGGTGGAGGGAGTCCAGAGGACTGGCCTTGACTGACAGCCCAGGGCACGGCAGAGGACCAGGAAGGGGTCTCTGGCAGACGGCCCGGGGGCAAGGCAGAGTTCAAAAAGGGGTTCTCGGGCGGACGGCCCGGGGGCAAGGCAGAGTTCGAGGAGGGGGTCTCGGGCGGACGGCCCAAGGGCAAGGCAGAGTTCGAGGAGGGGGTCTCGGGCGGACGGCCCGGGGGAAAGGCAGAGTTCCAGGAGGGTCGAAGACCACAGCTCTCAGGGGACCGGGCAGGAGCCGGTGTTGACCGGACAGGAACCGGAGCCGGTGGGACAGGTGATGTCGAGGCCTCCAACAAAACAGGACATGGGGTTGGCAGGGCCCCCGGCAGAAGAGTAGTCGGCGGGGCCTCCAACGGCACAGGACATAGGGTTGGCAGGACCCCCAGCGGAACCTCCAACGACACTTGAGTAGGTACTTGAGTGGGAACTCGAGAGAGGGAACTCGAGAGGAAACTTGAGAGTTGACTTGAGAGGGGACTCGATAGGGAACTCGAGAGGAGACTCGAGCGGTGACTCGAGAGGGAACTCGAGCGGGGACTCGAGAGGGGACTCGGGTAGGAACTTGAGAGGGGACTCGGGTAGGAGCTTGAGAGGTGACTCGAGAGGGGACTCGAGAAGGGACTGGAGAGGGGACTCGAGAGGGGACCTGAGAGGGAACTCGAGAGGGGACCTGAGAGGGAACTCGAGAGGGGACCTGAGAGGGAACTGGAGAGGGGACTTGTGTCGGTCGCCGACAGGACACAGGGAGCTGGCGTCGGCTGGAGAACCAACAGGAGACGAGGTGCTGGAGTCGGCCGGTACGCCGACAGGACTCGGGGAGCTGGTGTTGGCTGGAGAGCCAACAGGAGGCGAGGTGCTGGAGTCGGCCGGTACGCCGACAGGACACAGGGAGCTGGCGTCGGCCGGAGAGCCAGCAGGAGACGAGGTGCTGGAGTCGGCCGGTATGCCGACAGGACTCGGGGAACTGGCGTCGGCCGATGAGTCAACAGGTGACGAGGAGCTGGAGTCGGGACCATGACTGCTGGGGCCGGTACTTGAGCCGGAACCATAGCTGGAACTGGGGCCGGAACCATGGCTGCTGGGCCCGGTACTTGAACCGGAAACATGGCTGTAAGATCCAGTTCTGGAGCCGGAAACATGGCTGTAAGCAGAGTCCTGCATCGGGTCGGGTACCCGCGGGTACCCGACGGGTGACCCGCAAAAAAGGTGATTCGCGGGTGGTATTTTTTCAAACGCTTTTATCCGGGTTCGGTTCTGGGTAAAACAAAGATGATGCGGGTCGGGTCGCGGGTATTGCATAATAAATATATTAAAATAATAATAAATTAGTTTAATGTTTAAATCCTCAGACCTCTCCCCCGCGCATAATCATAACCTCTGCAGCGCATCAATCTGCTGCTGTGCGCGCCACATTCAAAATGGCTGAGGTGAAGCTCTCTAGCGGAGAATACAGCATTTTCAATAACACTTCCTCAAGAGCGAAATCCAACGTCTGGGAGGCTTTTGGTTCCTTGATGGAGCAAAGAACCAACATCCCACGCTTTTTGAGACAAATATGCAACTGCGTGTGTTAATAATTGCACGTTTTCACTGCTCATAGGCTATGCGGGTTCGGGTCGGGTTGCGGATCTTGTGCCAACGGGTCGGGTCGGGTTGCGGAACTAATTGGCAATATGTGCGGGTAGCGGGGCGGGTTCGGTATTGCACGTCGCGGGAGCGGGGCGGGAGCGGGTCTTGAAAATCAGACCCGTGCAGGACTCTGGCTGTAAGGTCCGGAGCTGAAGCCTGGATCATGGCTGTGTGGGCCGGTTTTGGAGCCGGAAACATGGCTGTAAGATCCGGTTCTGGAGCAGGGACCATGGCTGCTGGGGCCGGCACTGGAGCCGGAGCCATGGCTGCTGGGCAAGGAACCGGAACACGGATCCATGGCTGTGTGGGATGGTACTGGAGCACGGTACTATGGCTATGTGGGATGGTACTGGAGCACGGAACCATGGCTACTGGGGCCTGTACTGGGGCTGGAACCATGTCTGCTGGGGCCCGGGCTGCTAGTCTGGCCTTGCGACGACTCCTCTTAGCAGCCGCCTGAATACTCCGTGGACCTCCATAAGCCAGACGAGTTCCAGCATACGACTCCTGAACAGGAGCAGGACCTGGGGCAGAAGCATGGGTTAACTTCAGACGGATCCCACCGAGGCATATGGTGCCAGGTTGGGAATTGGGAGACAGGGAGCTAGCATGCCTGGGGCTAGCAGACCGGGAATACCACACCGGGATCATGGCTGTTGGAGCACGGGCTGGAATCCTGGCCCTGCGTCTCCTAGAGGCTCTTTGGAGACTCCGTGGACCTCCAACAGGACCGTAGTCGGATCCGAGGAAAGGGTTAGATGCGTCGGACCAGTCCTCAGGACAACTTGTGAAAAGCTGTAACCACTCCGGCAACGAACTCCTCAACCAAGGCATTTCGGCCACCTCCATTCGTGCCCTTACGAGAATAGCCTCTTTGTCCTTTCTAGAGGAAGTTCCTTTCCACTCGGCATGATAACATTGAAGGGAAAAGTCTAGATCGAACAGATCTAACTCAAAATCTTCCATATCCGCTGGGTCCATATTATGGTCAGTTCGTTCTGTTACGATCTCAGGCACTTAGGATGCTGGATCCAATTGCAGACAGGGAGACAGTGGTAAAGTATTGGTAAGATACTTTATTTTTCCAAAAAAACACGAACAAAAAAAGGTCACTAACTAATCTCAGGATGAGATGACAAAAAATGAGACCAAAAGGAAAATCGCTCACGTAGTGAGGAACTAAACTATTCTTGAGCACAAAAAAGCATAGACCTGACCATGACAAGAGACAATACGAACTGACACTGGGAGACAGGGGAATTTAAACACAGGGTAACTAGACACAGGTGGGAACAATCAGGGGCGGGGCTGACACTGATGAGCACAGGAGACACACAAGGATTGACAGGTGAAAACAATCAGGAAATTAGACACACCAGGGAAACTAACGACAGACATGAAAACACAGGGAAAAGAGACCAGACAATATACAGGGAGGAAAACATGACAAGGAGAACGGAAAAACACCCACACCTAGACATAAGAGGCTTCTCAATACTCAAATTTCCCCTCCTCGACTGCTCGACTCCTTGGTCCTCCGGTAGTGACCCGGAAATGAATTTCAGCGCGCCATTTTGAAGGACGTCTCATTTCTCTAAATGCACACCGAGGACCGAGCATCGAGCGTCGAGGAGGCTCTCTGGAGGAGCTATAACCGAGGATACACTGATGGTTCCTCCACGGTTGCATTTCCGGGAACGGTGGAGGCGTCACGCACGGCCGGACTTATCTCAGCCAATGACAGCTATGCATGCATCCCCTGGATATTATTTTAGAAACTGCTTTCATCGCGTCGCGATCTTTCCAAAGAGAACAGCTGTAAGGTCCATGCAGAAAGCAGAGCAGTGTGTATAATATATATCACTCAGCAGGGCCGGACTGGGACAATAAGTCAGGCCAGGAATTATACACCCAGCCAGGCCACTACCAGTTTTCTTTTGTGCCATTTTCCTGGATTTATTTGTCAATATTTACAGCGTTGCTGCCCGTCGTGATAGCCATAAACTTTCAATCTACTACCCCAGAATAAACATAGGGACATGGGTTACTATTTTTAAAAAATGTGCAAATCTATTTAGGAACCTATCCATGTGAACATATTTTAAGTGGAGGTGGACCTCAATTCCTCTAGGGGGGTCCGGGGGCATGCCCCCCCCCAACGTAAGATTTTTTTTTTTTTATAAATGTTGGACTTAAATGCATCAATCTGGTGCACTTTGAGGGGGAAATAAAGAGACTACACCAGCGCCTGACTACACCCATATGAAACAGAACAGTATATATTTAAATAATCAGAAAATCATAAGAACATGGCCATAACCAATAACATACCATATCCAATATGAAAAAACATTAAAACTTGTTTATTTATTTGTTTTTGGTTCATTTATAGTGAGTGTGTCTGGGCTCCTGAATCAGCCTCACTCGTCTCCCCCTGCTCCTCTTTGAGGCAGCAGCAAAGACTAGTGTTAGCTCTCAACAAGTTTTTAAAGTTTATCTTACCTTTTTTCACCTAGTTAATTTTTTTAAATTATTATTCATGCATATTTTACTAATCACTCCCCTTTTAAATGGAAATATGTGTTTACATAAATGGTGACCAAACCGTTTGAGACCCACTGAGATAACTCAGACTAAGTTAACTATCTAAACACTCAGAGTCCTTTACCTCACCTGAGCTGTAGTTATCAATCTCTCAGTCTGACAGGAGAGGACTCTCCTCCACCTTGTTGACAGTCAGCTCATTATATCCATTAGCGCCGCTAGCTAGCACCAGATGCTAACAACAACAAAACACGTAACGGGTGCGCGCGCTTTCTCTCACGCTCGCGCCCGCCACACATACACACCCTCCCGAGCTTCAATGAGAGACCAATCGAGGGCTTTAGTGTATGATCTGTATGAAAGTGGCCATGTCGGCAGGCCACATCATGTAGACAGCCAGTCACCCTCTGTGAGGCAGAGTCAGACCCACATTTGCGCAGCGTTGCGTTCACAATACATACATACAAAAAAAAATCCTCAGGCCAGCAGGCCACTTAACAGGCCAGGCCATCGGGAAACCTCCCGGTCCTCCTGATGGCCAGTCCGGGCCTGTCACTCAGTATAACAGCCCTTTATTTGCTTTAGTTTAGTAGATATCTACAAACAAAGAGTCGATATTTTTCTAAGACCATTGCTTCACATAATAAAATACACAACGGCTTATGCTTTAGGAGCTGTAGGTGTGTGTGGTACAGTGTGTAGGTGTGTGTGTGGTACAGTGTGTAGGTGTGTGTGTGGTACAGTGTGTAGGTGTGTGTTGTACAGTGCGTAAATGCGGCGGACAGACGGGTCTCAGTTGGTTTGGTGTCCTCTGCTTACTTGTAATACTTGTAAATACAACTTTTGGCCCGTAATTTAAATTCCCCATTTCAGCGACCAGAGAGAGGGGGGGATATATCCAGTCTCTGATTGTGTTACGTTATTATGAGAGTGCTCTCATACTTTAAATTGTATATATTTATATAAATATATTTGTGTGTGTGTGTCCGCATCTGTAGCCTGTTATTGTCTCATTATACCGCACTCTCAATGAATTCAAAGTAAATATGTGGGGGAACAATGTTCAGCTGATCTAACAGAGATACAGCGCTATGACAAAACACTCGACAGCTGATGCAGCTGTTGCCACGTAATAATGAACGGACGTCTCTTTAAAATGACCGCTCAGAGGAGAGGAGTTCTCATTTCTTTAAACGTCTGCTGCTTCCCCTCCTCTCTCCTCGGTTCCCCTCCTCGGTCCTCCGCTCGCATCTCCTGTGGGCGGGTCTAAGTCTCGAGGAGGGGAACCGAGGAGGGGAAATTTGAGTATTGAGAAGCCTCTATAGACACGTGACATGACATAATAATCCTGACAGATCCCTCCTCTGTTACTCTCCCTGAGGTTTCTCCCATTTTCCCCCCTTAAACTGTGGGTTTTCTCCGGAAGTTTTTCCTTGTACGATGTGAGGGTCTAAGGATAGAGGGTGTCGTTTTTCTCATAATGATATTCTGAACAATCTGTGTTGTTGTATTTGTTGTAAAGTGTCTCTACTGTAGGCTATTTTTATTACATGTAGGCCTACAGCACTTTAGCTCCACCAACAATCGTTTACAAATGTGCTCTATAACTAAAAAATAAATAAAACTTGATTGATACTGTTTTCACCCCGTGAGGGTTGACGCTAACTTTACATGGATGCTGCCGCATATACACGTTCTCCTGGCGAGACCTCAAATCATCTTCGTAATACCTATCAAACTATAGATCCTACACATCCACTGGACGTGGATTCTGAAAGTACAATATACACTTATCGCTAGAAATCTAATCAAAAACATTTTATTGGCCAAACTATCCTACAATTAAGGATTTTCCAGAGGGTTATTTAAGCAATAGCTCACGACAGGCCGTGATATAATGAATTTAAAATCGCTAAGGGGCGTGGTTCGGCCTGACGCAAAGCATTAAATCACCTTAGCTGTGATATAATGAGCATATACCACGGCCAGGGGCGGATCTAGACAAATATTCCTGGGGTGGCAAGAGGGTGGCAGGAGATTTTGAGGGGTGGCATCCCCTGACAGAAGTATATGCTGATTTAAATCGCAATCATATCAATCAATTAGGGGTGTAACGGTACCCGTACTGAAATTATTCGGTACGGGCCCTTCGGTTCGGTACACGTGTGTACCGAACGAATATAGCGTTAAACGTAAAAAATTTAGAACATGAACAACTTTCTGGAAGTAATCTCAGGTATATATCATAGAGCGAGCAAGTCATTTCATTGGACGAGAGGCATACTATGAGAGCTGGTCACAGGGATGCGTTCAAATGTAGTCAGTAATTTGAGGAACTGTCGAAATGGCGAACGCAGATAAAGTTGAGCTCGAAAATCCTCCAGCATCATTGAAGTCTCCGGTTTTGGAACATTTTGGTTTCGCAGTTACGTATGACGGACAAAGACAGGTGGACCGAACCAAAGCTGCTTGTCGGCATTGTTCAACTAACATTGGTTACGCGGCTGGCAATACATCAAACTCATTTGAAAAGGCATCACCCGAATGTGAATATCACCGGTACCAAAAGAAAAAAGACTGAAGTGCAAACCCAACTCCCACTAGCATTTAAGCCTCCACCACTCGCAGAGAGTTCAGACCGAGCCAAAGCTATTACAAACGCCAAGTATCCTTATGTTGCCATGTTAGCAAAGCGCTACCTGGCTGTATCTGCTGCCACTGTCCCTAGAGAGGGTGTTCTCCACAGCAGGAGGCATTGTTAGTGCCAGCAGATCTGCCATTTCAGCAAGCAATGTGGACAAGTTCATCTTTCTTTAAACAACATGAAAATACAATGACAAGCAAGTCCTAATGTCAAGCTGGCTGCTTAGGTACTAGTACAGTTCAAATACAGATTATTTCAGTTCATCGAAATACTGCACCTTAATGTTTATTTTACTATATTTTGTATTTATTTGAATACATTAGTCACAGTTTAATAATAATTGAAAAATTGTTTTTAATGTTTTGTGATAATTTTTTCTGCTGTACCGAAAACGTAACGAACCGAATCGAACCGTGACCTAAAAACCGAGGTAGGCCTACGTACCGAACCGAAATGTTTGTGAACCGTTACACCCCTACAATCAATGTTAACTTGGAAAGCCACCAGGGCTCGACATTAAGGACTGCCCGATGGCCCGGGGCCATCTAGTATTTAGCTCGGGCAATGAAGCCTCACCTGCTGGTTGCCCGATCGGGCAATCTATTATGCCAGTATCATGCAGCTCACGGATCCAGTAATGAGAGACCCGACAGTAAAACTAAACTTATCTATAACTAGTTTAGGTAGTTTGAGAGGTAATTAAAATAACTACGTGTGATATTCTAACCTAAAGTGTGTGTTTTGTCCGCTCACCGCTGCATGTGATCATGCAGAGCTGCGTGTCGACTCGTCAGCAGCAGCTGATCTCTCTCTCCCGTCAGATTAGACTTCACTCGCGTTTATGTCCATATCGATCAGATCCAGCTAGTTCTAGCTAATGATATGACTACCTGCTTATTAAAAGACACCTAAACAATAAGTGTCGCTATGCAACCGGATGAGGCCACAAAGTATAGCGCAGCATTATGCATTTGTTTACATGCCCACCGGAACCCCGAGGCATTACCAACAGATCAACGCACAATCAACCCATACAGGACATCTCTTTCTCCACATTAAGTGTTAGACATTATAATTGACTATTCTTGTCTGTCACATACTCTTCTTGTCTGTCACATAAGTGGCGCAACTGAAGCGGTATTGCGCTAAAGGGAAATTATTTTGACCGAAGATATTTAGATTTGCCGGCTAACGGGAACTCTGACGTCGCCATTTTTTACATTACATTACATTACATTGCATTTAGCTGACGCTTTTGTCCAAAGCGACTTACAATAAGTACATTCGACCAGGAAGACACAACCTTGAAGAAAACAGAATCATATAAGTATATCAGGTTTCATAGAGCCAAACATTTCAAGTGCTACTCAACTGGCTTTAGGTAATCCAGTCCTTTATTAGTATAAAAGTGCTTCGTTAATCGTTCTAACGCTCGAAGTGGAGTCGAAAGAGATGAGTTTTCAGTTTGCGCCGGAAGATGTGCAAGCTATCTGCCGTCCTGATGTCAATGGGGAGCTCATTCCACCATCTTGGAGCCAGGATAGCAAACCCACGTGTTTTCGCCGATGGGAACTTGGGTCCCCCTCGCAGCGAGGGCGCAACGAGTCGTTTGGCTGATGCAGAGCGTAGTGCACGCGCTGGGGTGTACGGTTTAACCATGTCCTGGATGTAGGAAGGGCCAGATCCATTCGCAGCACGGTAAGCAAGTACCAGTGTCTTGAAGTGGATTCTAGCAGTTACCGGAAGCCAGTGAAGGGAGCGGAGGAGCGGAGTGGTGTGGGAGAATTTAGGAAGGTTGAAGGTTGGCATTTTGTGTGCTTCGCGGATGCGCTCGGCTCCTCTCGACTGCTGCTCGGGTCTGCTCGGGTCTGCTCGGTCAGCTTCCGGATGAGGAGGCATTCGTTCGACCAATTTAGATAACATTACAAACATTTTTAACAGGGGCCATAATAGTGTAAATAATGTTTGTTTTGGCAGTTATAACTGAATGTAATGTTTTCTACTTTTTTTACATCTGGGAAGGCATTTGCCTTCATCAGATGGAAAGTGTCTTGAAAGTGTCTTGACCAACAGTATTTCTTAAAGCTATGCAGGGCATGCAAGCGTTCATCTTATAATTCAGTCTAGAGAATGCACCAGACAGCATCTAAGACCTGCAACGATCTAAATGTTCTAGGGGGAGGCCCCCCAAACCCTTCGTGCGTCATTTTGTCCGCGCGCATTTTTCAGGGCAATCTCTATTGGGCTCAGGGCCATCTGTAAATTAGCTTAGATGGCCCATAGGGCCATCTCCCAAAATCCTTAATGTCATGCACTGGCCACAATATTAATATTTTAACTCAATCACATAGGTGATATTATTTTGGCACATCAGTAAAGCCTTACATATAAGGTGGCAAACGTAATTTAATGAATTTTAACTGAACAATAACTGAATGAGTTTGTCTCACTCTTAGACGAGCAGGGGTACCAAATCTATGCAGACTGCTGCAATAAGTACATTAATTAAATGTCTCATCGATGTTTGTCTGAATGAATATGATACTATTAACAATCATATTATTCCTATCAGCTGTCAATCACTGTTAATAAATAATAATAATAATAGATTTAATTTGTTAGCGTTTTTACAGGTGCTCAAAGACGCTTTACAGATATAGTGAAGAACTGTTATGATTCACATATTCATTTATTATTGAATAAACTATATTTTTTGGAGGAGTTAATGATGAATGTTCATCAAGATGCTTGCTCGCCCTCCTTCAAATTTGAAAACAAGTAATTATATCATTATTGATATACAGTTACAACCTTGACTTTACATCAGAAAGAACAAACATTAAAGAAGTGACTAACTGCATCAGTTAGGGTTAAAAAAAACGTGTATTCAGCTAAAACATCGCTGCAGTTATGATCCAGTGGAAGGTCCTTACCTACTGGCCTAGTTAAATCAAAGTGGTTACTTTCTATTGGCTGGGCAGTGTAGTTTTACACACCGTCTTATTTTACTTTCTCAGGACTTAAAACAGTTTTTTGGGGGCAGACCCCCTCAAAGAAAAAAATATATACACGCATACAAGGTCATCATCTTAACAGTTTGTTATTCTCATCGAGTCATCCGTGAGCAGAGCATCAAGTTGGCATGTCTATTACAGCTGAATGCGGCGATTACTATTTTGTTCAGCAAAACGCCTCACAAACTTATTCAGATCAACAGCTGTAGTGCGTTTTGATTCAATGCTGAGTACAGCCAAACTGACAGTCTCTTCTCTGTCATTGTAGACCGCAAATACCTCATTCCTTCAGTGCTTGGGTCCGAATGCTTCTCGTTTTGCGCCGTCCCCCGGTTCAAGTGAATTCGTCACCAATCATATTTCCACTCTCGCGCCAGGACCGGGGGAGGGGTTACATGACGTGCATCTTGTGCTGCATTCACTTGCACTCGGACATTAGAGACTTTCTCTCATAAATGTCCGATGAGCCACAACTTTTCTTTCAAAACAAAGATGCCAACTGGGGTGGCAGCTGGGGTGGCAAGGCTATTGTTTAGGGTGGCAGTTGCCACCCCATGCCACCCCGGTAGATCCGCCCCTGACCACGGCCTGTCGTGAGCTATTGCTTTTATGAAACGGTTACCAAGTGTGGCAATATGAAAGAAAAATACACACTTTTAAATAGTTTTTTCATTAATAAATAATGATGTTCAAATAAAATAGTCCCTCCGTTGCCTTCTGCACCAGACATAGTGCGAGGTGGTTGCTATGCAACAACACTAACAGCTAGCGAACATATTAGACAGAGAGCGTTGATCCATTATTTGGCTATTTATTTACATTGATTTGTATGTTGCCGTTTATTGTGCACCCACTGAAAAACTGTCCAGCATCAGTAGAATGGCTAACGTGGTTACTTGTATAGGTTGAGGTTGTTCTAGGCTGTTGCTTGGCATGGCGAGAATATTGCTCCACTTTATCCGGTCCCTGAGATTCGGCTTCCAGTAGCTGGAGAGAGCTGTGGCCACTAACGGTCATCATTTCCCTGCTTTGTTTCAAGACCCGCATCAGAAAGCTTTTGAATGGGGGTACTTTTCCAGTTGGTGCTACTTTAAAAGTAGCACAATTCATTATGTCAAACCTTGGAAAGTATCTAGATATCCCTGCCCTAATGCCAAAGGAACTGTACACTGAATATGTTTTTGCCGTTTGATGTCTGTGTCTGGACTGCTGTGTAAAAAGGAGGGGTTCTGCCCCGTTACTTCTCCGCTGTTTTCTTGTCCCAGTTTGAAAAGCAAAACTGCAGTTTGCTTTTCAGCCAAACTGTATAGAGTTTTTCTCAGACGCGGAGGGATACTGACTTGTTGTGAAAAGTAACTACAATTCTACCCATGGTATACGCTCAGTATATCACGGCCAGAGCCATATATGGCTCTGATCACGGCTAAGAACCAATCAGATTGCTTGATTTGACTTGTCCGTTTTATAATTGTGAATATACGACCCTCCGTAGCGTTTGCATTCAACGGGAGCACTAGAGGTCGAAAACTTTAAAACGTGATTATAGGTCGTAATAAGGCTTGAACAATCGACCTATTTGGTCGAGTTGGAGGACTTGTTGCAAATATAGTTCGTACCTTCCAATTCTCTAAAAATAATGATGACATCTGCACCATCTGTCACATTTTACTTCTTATTTCGTCCTACTTTCTTTGGTGACTCATATAGGAACATGCCTTTTGTGATAATGATGTATGGTACCTGTCACATATACACCCCTTATTCCCATGATCAGAGTAAATATCTAACCCTGTGCTGGGTTGGTATGGAGACATGAAGTCCAACTGAAAGATCAAAATGATCCCGTATTTGCTATATGTCGATCATTCTATAAATAACACGGTGGGGTCTACTCTCCAGGGGGAATGTTGACACATAATAAAGTGTAGCATCCTTTTCTGACATAGAAAATAAAAAAATATGAGATATTTATTTGTATTAGATGTACTTTTGGTTTTGTTATTACATTTAATTGAATTTCAGTTATAGTGGTGCACACCATAGAGATGCTGAGCCCCTTTGATATGCAAACTATCCTTTTTTCACATAGGGCAGCTATAAGGGACCGCTGTTACATGTGTCTAAATCAAAGCCTATTAAAAACACTTTAATGTATCCTTATGGAACCTTGTTCATTCATGGTTCATTTACATAGTTACTATAAGGCTTGCCTATACCTTATTTGTAAGGGTATCACTTTGTTTGTAAAAATCCATAGCCTCCTGGCCTAGATATTTTCACTTACTTTGATTTCATGCTCATTCACAGGTTGATTCACAGTGCGTTCACTTGAGATATCCTTTATTCTCTGACTCAAAGAGGCTTCACGGATTCAGCTTTTCTGTGCTATGCCTGGTAAAATAGCTCCATTCAGCCTCTCTCTAGTATAAAGATCCCTAATGATCCACACAATGCCAGTATTCAGGTACTTTGCGCAAAACAAAATGTTCTGTGAATAATGGACCCTCTTTTTCTTGTCAGCTTTAAGAAACCTACCTTGCTTCTAAAGACGTGTACAGCAGAGTGGAGCAGACCCTTCCATCTGTTCCATCAGGAGATAGGTGATAGTCAGTGTTCATTTTTCATCTATTACAGTGAAAAGAAGATTGTTGTGAGTGTCAACCAGAAAGCCACCTCCGGGTCTGAAAAAAGAGCCAATGAACAACAGCCCTAAACTTGCAATCCCTTAAATATCCAGCAGGGACAACTCCACAGGTTCCAAAACGACATTTTATAGAAGTCAATGAAAACAATGCCTCAATTATCACTTGACTTGTTACCAATCAAACTGCCCTTTGTGTTCTTGTGCTTGTTTGTGAACATCAGAAGCTTCAATAAATAGCTCACAGTTTTTTATCCTGCTGTTCCGATAATTCGTTTCTTGATCTATCTAAGAGCATGTTTTGGTGTTTCTATCATTGAAATCCATGATGTTAGCTCCAAACAAAGTCAACAGAATGTGGTGCCTGAAAAAACACAACAGGGGGCTTAATTGTTGTGAATACACTTTTAAATACCGTATATTGATTTTTTCGTTCACAAAAAAGTGTGTTATCTTCCAAAAGTGTGGTTTGTTAACATTTAACAACGATTTAATGAAGTTCAGTGCATCCTTGGCATATTCACAGTTTAATGTTGTCCTTAAGAGGCCTTGCAGATTAAAAAAAACATTGCCTTCTATTAATATATTTCCATTTTAGCCTTTATCAACATATCCAGATCACTAAGGCTATGTCTGCATTGTACATGTCTCTCCAAATGGAGTTACCTTTGTGGCTCGTCTATTCAGATATAACATAATATAATATACATGTATTCACTCCCATTTCAATAATTACTTTACAGTACATTGCATATATGTGAATACGTGACTGAATAGTGTTTCGTTTTATGTCCACCATGACTCTTTCCTCTGACAGCGGGCTGAAAAGAGACAGAGGACTGAACGGAGGATGACATTAGCATCTAATTTCAATCCTCTAATTTTCCAGGTTATTAATGCTTAAGGTATAATAATTATATATATTTCTTACATCGTGGTGAAAAATATTCTGCTTGTGTATTATAGTGTGTACTTTTTGCTCCACTCACCCTTTTAAGTTAAGTTGTGTTCAATCCTACATAAACAATCCTTCACCTTTCTCATGACCTTCGGATATCATAAGGGATGAACTTACCTCCCCGAAAGATGCAAAAATTCCCCTGAATTAAGCCGTCAATTGCTCAAAGCACAAGTGTGTGTGTGTGTGTGTGTGTGTGTGTGTGTGTGTGTGTGTGTGTGTGTGTGTGTGTGTGTGTGCGTGTGTCTGTTTGTGTGTGTGCTTCTATTGCTCTTCTTCCAAACACATTTTATTTTTGTTGGAATGCAATGTGCTACATAAATAAAGATTTCACAAGCCAGGAGAGGAAAAAACATCCTAAAGTTCCTGAGTTGGCAGGCATGCTAAGATGAGTGACAGCTTACATCGTCAACAAGTCGTGGATACTCTTATCCGAGTGAAGTAACATGCTGCTTATTATTCATGATCATAACAACAAAGCCAATGGATCAGGGAAAGATGGACAATTTTGCTAGCACATTCAGAAACTTTACAGGTAATAATATTTTGTGGCCAACTGATAAAAAAAATGAAGATTTAAATAATGTCCTTTAATCAGATTTACACTAACATTGTTGTACAGCTCTACCCATAATGTGTCATGGGGTGCTGGTGACATTTTATTTTCGAGGCATGGAAGCAATCACGATTCTTATACTGGGGGGGGGGGGGGGGGATTTATATTGCATACAGAGTATAAAGCATTTTAACTGGATGTATAAGAACTGTAATGGTCTTGCTGGCCCATTCGACTGTTGTACACATCAGCAGTACATCAAATAAACAGTGCATTCAGATTTGTTTATTGCTACTAGCTCCAACCTCATTGAAATGCAAGGTCTTGGGTGAGATTAAAGGCATCATAGTGTGAAATAGAGGGATATTTCAGTTTGACAACTGGGTTGAATATAGCCTGGAGTGTTGGGATACTGGAGGACAGTGACAGGTAAATTGAACGTTGGGAGATTAATATTCCTTGTCAAAGATCCAGATCTTCCTCAAGTGTCATTATAAAAGAGATTTTATGACAGCAGTGGATGACTTTTTAATTTCCTAATTTTCATCTCCGTCCCACACACTACAAGGCAACAGATTAAAAGATCAAATACATATATGGAAATACTCATCAAACTCCTGGCAGTGGGTGATAAGGGAGGGCAGCTTTTAATATTTTTTTTTAGGACAGCTTGGAAAGTCATTAACACGTTGTATGTTTATCTGTTTCACATGCAATCCTGCAATTCTGTTGAAGGAGTTTAAGGAAGACCAGTGAAACTGCAAAGTCATATTTATTTTCTATTACTTGTAAGAAATGTATGTCTCTTAACAAATATCACAAACATAGTGATAATGTGTTATAAATTAGCTTTTTGCTTATTACGGAACAATGTTATATTTAGAATTCAGCTTTTGGCTCCTTATATACATGTTTATTTTACAGTTAACCAAATCAGTTCAATTCCATAGAATAAATATGTAATTTTAGTCTTTTGAAAGTAAAATGAGATGAATAGATGCTTGAGAAGTTGGACAAATGTGAAGTGAACTTGTTCCACACTTCTCTTGCTGTTTAAGAGGTGATGATGGCTGGAGGCTAAATCTGTACACGGCCTAACATCTCAGCCTGCTGTCATGTCTATCACCAGAACTCGAGACCCTTAGATGACGATAAGGCTTTAATTACAGACCTTGTTCATTAACACATTCTACTCCACATATTGCCAGTCAGCTGCATGTAGTATTTTAGGAAACATCAAACTCTGTGTGCGTGCTGTCAGTTTTCTGTCACACACTCTTAGATGCTGTGATGCATGTGGCATGGCGAATATATCACTACTTTCTCTATTTAAATGGGGTTTCAGTAAATTAATTCCAATAACAAAAAGTATTGACCTTTAAATATATGTTTTGGTAGCATTTTTCTGGACTTAGACAACATACACATGTTGTCTAAGGTGCCTTCAGTCTTCCAATTGATATGTTGTCTCTGTTCATAATGAATTATGTCATGAGGATTGCATTCAAGAGTCAATTTGAAATATACATTAGACTTGTGAATAGAAGTGACGTGAATATACTCTGGGTGATTTTTCTGAAAGGCACTTTCATTATAAAAGCCTGCATGTTGACATCCTGTAATGTGTTTGTATACGGAAAAAAACTTCCAAGTCATAGTTGCTATTATGTTCCTCATTACTGGTTTAACAGTATTACGTTACGTATGATGCAACATTCCTGTGTCTTAATTTTTGACAACACAGTAGAGTTCTGTACCCTTTCCTGGAAATATTAGCCAGGGGAAGCACAACACACCACATCTTATCTCCACATATGGCTGAGAAAAGCATGCAGCATGGCAGAAGTTCATGGATTGACAGAGTAATGGTTGATAGTGCTCTGATAAGAATGACACAATGAGATGAGAGCCCTATGCAACTAGAGCTGAGCTTGCCCACTATAGCATAGTATTCAAGTTGATTCTCCATGCAGAGGACATCTGGACACTGAAGCACACAGGCTTAGCAAGATAACTGCACCAAGTGTTTGCTCTTGTGTGGGTTTGAATCTGGTTAGTGTGCAGTTTTGGAGGTCATTCTCTCTCAGTGCTTTATCAATGTAGAAATGCCATGAAAGTAGTTTCAAAGATCCTTGTTCAATGGTGTTCTCTTTTGAAATACTCTTTTTGATGCTGGCTGTCAGATCATTAGAACAAAATGGTTTGCTGCTGATACATGGGTCACAACTGTCAAATGAACATTGCAAGAAAAGGGCTTTGTGCTGTCATAGCTAGAAGGCCATAGTGCTGCACCAGTCCTCAGAAATATATTTGTGTCTTAACACAATACAGCAACATGTAACTGTCACATTTCTGGGAAATGTGTGAAATATGAATACATCTTAGAGACAGGTAACTTATTGCCTTGTCACTGAGACTTGTCATACTGCCACAGCAGGTGGTGTGAACATTAAGATTATATAATCATGTTGTAATATTTATCAAAATACCACACATTTGTAGCTGGTCTTATCAATATATTGATTTTAACAATGGTTGAAACGACTTAGTGTAATGTGAAAGAGGTTATTCATAGTGATAATTCCACACAGAATTACATTATTTCGCTCATTCTGCACTGTTTCAGTTGTCTTTATCTACCTTTTTCCAGCCACTACTGACAGCTGTTTGTAACTACTTGCAGTTAGGATCTTTGTGAGATGATAAATTGTCTATGTAGTTTTCACAGCTTGTTGCATTGGCCAGGAAATCAACCTTTGCTGGTTCAAATATAATATAAATAAATAGTGTTAAGTGATACAAATAAATAAAAAATGTCAGGTAGACATGAGAAATGTATTAATTAACACACAATTTGTCTAATGACTTTCAAACCTACATTATTACATGACATTTTCTTTAACCCCCAGATGAGATTTAATGTTGAAAATATTACTAATGGAAGACTGTTTTTATATACTCTAATGGTTTAGATGTTGAAACTAATTTACAATTCAAACAATGTTACTCAGAGAAAGAACATTGCATGGTTTCAGAACATTTTGTAAGGGACATAATACATTTAAATGTATTACTCCATCCAACACATCCACCCCAGCAGCTCTCTCCACAGCATATTCCTTCTCCCATACACCCAGACCAACTGGCAGAGGAGGTGGCACTGGTCTCCTGCTCTCTCCCAAATGGAGCTTTTCCCTCTTCAAGCTACCTAACTTCACTCCTTCCACCTTTGAATTCCATGCCGTCACAGTAACCCATCCTATACAATTAACCATTGTTGTTCTCTAACGTCCACCAGGCGCCTTGGGGGACTTCTTGGAGGA
The DNA here is from genome assembly GCF_902827175.1 of Gymnodraco acuticeps. Classification (NCBI taxonomy): domain Eukaryota; kingdom Metazoa; phylum Chordata; class Actinopteri; order Perciformes; family Bathydraconidae; genus Gymnodraco; species Gymnodraco acuticeps. Next base: position 76,733 of record NW_022992090.1, read on the forward strand.
ATTAGATAATCTCCTCTCACACATCCCTGAAACTGGCCCTCCCGCTGTACTTCTCGGAGACTTCAACCTCCAGACGGGGAAGATAGACGAACTAACATCTCTGTTAACCGCCTTTGCTTTCTCACTGTCTCCGTCCCCACCGACTCATAAAGCTGGCAATGTCCTTGATCTCATATTCTCAAGGAACTGCTCTACTTCTAACCTCTCTGTAAACCCGCTCCACACATCCGATCACTTCTTCATTTCATTCTCTCTACCCCTTTCCAAACATAACAAACTAATCTCTTCTCATCCTGCACCTGTCCGCCGTAACCTTCGTTCCCTCTCCCCCTCTACCTTTGCCTCATCGGTGCTCTCAGCCCTCCCTTCCTCTGACTCGTTCCAACTCCTGCCTCCAAACTCTGCTGCAGAAACTCTCCTCTCTACTCTCTCATCCACTCTGGACTCGCTCTGTCCTCTCACATCTCGGCAGGCTCGTCAGTCCCCTCCTGCTCCCTGGCTAAATGATGCACTGCGTGCTAATAGAACCGTCCTTAGGGCAGCAGAGCGGAAATGGTGGAAATCCAAACACCGTGACGACCTCCTAACCTATCAGGCTTTCCTCTCCTCTTTCTCTGCTTCGATCTCTCAGGCAAAAAGCACTTTCTTTCAAGATAAGATCCAATCTTCCTATTCCAATCCTAAAAAACTATTTTCCATCTTCTCCACCCTCTTGGACCCTCCAAAAGCTCCTCCCCCCTCCTCACTTCTGTCAAGCGACTTTGTTACCCACTTTGAAAAAAAGGTTGATGATATTCGCTCTTCTTTTTCTGACTCACCTTTACTCACCGCTGGGTCACCAGACCCTCCTTCCACCAACACACTTACCTCCTTTTCCCCTCTCTCCAAGTGAGGTTCTTACCCTCATTACCTCTGCCCGCCCTACCACCTGTCCTCTGGACCCTATCCCTTCAAACCTCCTTCAGACTATCGCTCCTGATATTCTACCGTTTCTCACCCATTTCATCAACACTTCTGGTCACTTTCCAAACAGTCTCAAGGAGGCAAGAGTAAACCCTCTCCTAAAGAAACCCACTCTCAACCCGTCTGATGTTATAAACTACAGGCCTGTCTCTCTCCTCCCATTCCTGTCTAAATCACTTGAACGCGCTGTCTTTAAACAACTCTCCTGTTATCTCAATCAGAACAACCTTCTGGATCCGCACCAGTCTGGTTTCAAGGCAGGTCACTCCACAGAAACTGCTCTCATTGCTGTCACGGAGGAACTGCACACTGCCAAAACTGCATCCCTCTCCTCTGTCATCATCCTGTTGGACCTGTCTGCTGCATTCGACACGGTGAATCATCAGATCCTCCTTCGCACTCTCCAAAAACTTGGAGTTTCAGGCTCTGCACTTTCCCTCCTCACCTCATACCTGAAAGACCGTACCTACAGGGTGACTTGGAGAGGGTCTGAGTCCGACCCTTGTCAATTAACTACGGGGGTCCCTCAGGGCTCTGTTCTTGGTCCCCTCCTCTTCTCCCTGTACACAAACTCGCTTGGATCAGTCATTAGCCCGCATGGTTTTTCTTACCACTGCTACGCTGATGACACCCAATTAATTCCGTCCTTTCCCCGCTCAGAGACCCAGGTCGTCGCACGCATCTCTGCTTGTCTAGCTGACATCTCTCAGTGGATGTCTGCTCATCACCTCAAACTCAACCTTGACAAGACTGAGCTGCTCTTCCTTCCGGGAAAAGATTGTCCCACTCTTGACCTAACAATCAACATCGGCACCTCAGTTGTTTCCCCGACTCAGACTGCAAGGAATCTGGGTGTGACCCTAGATAACAACCTGTCCTTCACTGCAAACATCGCTGCTACAACCCGTTGCTGCAGATACACGCTTTACAACATCAGGAAGATACGTCCCCAGCTGACACAGAAAGCGACTCAGGTTCTGGTCCAGGCTCTCGTCATCTCACGCCTAGACTACTGCAACTCCCTCCTGGCTGGTCTACCTGCATGTGCCATCCAACCTCTGCAGCTCATCCAGAATGCAGCGGCTCGTCTGGTCTTCAACCTTCCTACATTTTCCCACACTACTCCGCTCCTACGCTCGCTTCACTGGCTTCCGGTAACTGCTAGAATCCACTTCAAGACACTGGTACTTGCTTACCATGCTGCGAATGGATCTGGCCCTTCGTACATCCAGGACATGGTTAAACCGTACACCCCAGCGCGTGCACTACGCTCTGCATCAGCCAAACGACTCGCTGCGCCCTCGCTGCGAGGGGGACCCAAGTTCCCAACGGCGAAAACACGTGGGTTTGCTGTCCTGGCTCCAGGATGGTGGAATGAGCTCCCCATTGACATCAGGACGGCAGATAGCTTGCACATCTTCCGGCGCAAACTGAAAACTCATCTCTTTCGACTCCACTTCGAGCGATAGAACTATTAACGAAGCACTTTTATACTAATAAAGGACTGGCTTTTCTAAAGCCAGTTGAGTAGCACTTGAAATGTTTTTGCTCTAAACCTGATGTACTTATATGATTCTGTTTTCTTCAAGTTGTATTTTGTTGGACGAACGCACTTATTGTAAGTCGCTTTGGATAAAAGCGTCAGCTAAATGCAATGTAATGTAATGTAAATATATCCTAAAAATGTACATTAATTAATACCAAAAACCTATAAAAACCTTTATTTTTCCTGACTCCTTCCGTTATGCAAATGTTAAAACACACACATCTTGTTGGGTCCTTTCTCCGGCAAGGTAAGCATGCAAATTAAATCGAACAGTGCAGATGGTTTACAGACAGGCATATTTATTTGAGCAGGTAATGTTTTTTCCGCATACTTTGTCCATTGTATTCTCCTGTCAAGCTACGCACAACATATATGTTTTTAATTGACTTTAAGTTATTTTCTGTTTACACGATATACCTTATTGTCCCCATAAGAACATTTGATCTAGACTCTGTTTAGCAGTTCGAAAAACATACAAAAAACATACATACTACATAGTAGAAGACATATTAACACATGTAGACAAACATTACATTAGAGTTTTGAAAAGTAATAGAACTAATGTTCCCCATAAATACTCATCTGTGGGAGTATTTGCAAATAATGTGAGTGACCACTGTGTTGTAGCCACAATTAAGGACAGAAAGGTCCAAAAGGGTAAACCTTGCATTATTATAAAGAGAGACATAAAACACATTTTGTGGAGCAGATCAACGTACATGATCTGTTTGGGTTTGATTGGGGAAAAATCGATCTGTGTGCTGATGTTGAAACTGCATGGCCTTATTTTCATCTTGGTTTTATGGAAATTATTGATAGACATGCACCCCTGCGTACATTTAGAGTGAAGGGACGAGACAATCCTTGGTTTTCTGCTGAATTATCTAGTCTCCTACATGAGAGAAACAAGGCCTGGGCAAAGGCTAGGCAATCAGGCTCAGAGGTAGAATGGCTTCGTTTTAAGGCCCTGACACACCAAGCAGTCACCAGAGGACTCGCCGACGCCGACGTCGGCTGTTGCGTCGCGGTGTTCTCCTGCGTCTTGGCTATGTGTCGCACGGGAACACACCATGGATGTATAATAAGAACTGGATACAGCGTGGGAGGCGGGGCCTCATTCATTCCTATGAGAGCTGCTCATTAGCGCATGATGATAAAATGGCCCAACTTTTGAGAGAGTGAAACGTCACAGATTACCCAGCATGCCTGAGAAGTACCCGTATGTGCACTCATAGAGCATGCGCAACTTTAAAATGCTCGTTCACATCAAGCACGTCAATTTGCGTACATGTAACAGCACCGCGCGTTCATGACAGCATGGTAATAGATTTTTGTTATCATGGATTTGATATGAACGAGGCGGCAGTTAGCAGCTAGCGGCTAGCTAGTAATGATGCTAATGTACACATACATCGTTATGTACTTATACTACGCTGTAACAGGATCTAGTGATATCCAACAGAGCTTCATTTAGCATGAAATAATTATTGCACTGTATATATATATATATATATATATATATATATAGCCTATTTATATACAGTGCAATAAGCTTCTTAGTGCAATACGAAGCTACAGGGACGTTAATAATGTCGGTAATATTAACTTTATTTAATACAACATTTACGGTACAAGATTTAATCATACAGCCCATGTAGTATGATAATGAATTACAGCAAACATGTGCAATATATCCATTATTACAGCTCCGTGGGATGGTAGTAAGACGATATGGATCCGTTCTTATCCATGGGTAAAGATAAACGCAACTCACATTGGTTTCTCAAACAACATCTCTGTAAACTACGTGTATTCACTGAATTTCACTCTCTGCCTTTAACGGCTCGTTGTAGCTCCAATAGCTCCAGCCCCACCCTCCCTGTGAGCACAGTGTGCTCTGATTGGTCGGGACACGTAACATGAACGTGCCGGGCGGCGCGGCCCGTGGGTTAGATGCACGTTCATAATGCAGAGGGAAATAACTCTCAGAATAACGTTATTAGCACATTTTTACAACTTGAGGAACGAATGTTTTTAATAAGGGCTATACAAGTGTTCATACTGGGTAGTTTATTTAGTTTAAAAAAAATTATCCAACGAGTTACAGACCACTCTTTCCCCATGTAAGTCAATGGGAAAAAGTGTTTCCGGGCCTGGCAACCAAACGGAAGTGTAGTATCGCCGTTTGGCCAGCACGAATATTTTCATCACCGCAAAGACTTCAGTGCGTGAGTGGCAATAACTCTCCTTACCAGCAGGCGGCGGTAGTGTGTATTCGTCATTAAAAATAGGCAACAACCGGAAGACAGAGAAGAAGAACAGACTGCGTGATATAAACAACAACAAATAGCGGGTGCAAACTGCAGCCTGGTTGGTGCTCCACAACTACCCGAAGGGGCAAGTTTCCTGTACCGGGTGTACTGGGTTCGCAGAGAATCCCACTTCTTCCTCAGCTCTTTCTCTGAAGCACACAAATAAACGATGTAAGCATTGTGGCTAGTTAACATGTCCAATTCATATCTATATGCAATGCCAAACTGCACAGCTAGCAACAAGATAACAACAAAACACAAGGTTGAAATAACAAATTCCATTTCACGTTAACGTCACTGTACGCTGGCAAACAATAAAAAGCCAACAATATCTGCTAAAGAGCTCAATTGATGAAAAAGATAATCTTACCCGAGAAACCAAGTTGCGTTTCAATCTCTCGCCAGAGTCCGGTTTTCACTACTCCGTTCGAGTACCTTTTCTCAGTGATATCGTACAGAGCTGGCCTCTCCTGGATCAATGTGATGAGCAGGTCTTCGTTTGCGTCATTCCAGATCGCCATGATGAGATGAAAATGAATATCAGTCTGTGTGTGCCTTCTTAAATCGTTTGTTTACGTCCCTCACTTCCGTTTCGCTTCTCATGCACTGATTCGCTAGCTGAACAGCCAATCAGAGTGATTGTTTGGTCCGACTGCCAGACCCGATGCATGGCCGATTCAACATGCATCGGGACAGGCAGTCCAAATAAGGCGTGTCACGGTCGACGGTGCGGGACACACCAAATTGAGTTTGGGCGACAGGACACGCTTCGTCTCCCGATTTACGAAAACAGCCGAAATCGGCCTGGTGTGTCAGGGCCTTTAGGCAGCTAAGAAATAGCTTCACATCGCAAATCAAAAGTGCTAAGTCTAAGTATTATCTATCAGTTACCACAAAAAACCTGAATAATCCTAGAACATTTTGGAAAGCCATTAAATCGTTATCCACCGGTGAAATCCGTAATGAGCTACCTCCTTGCCGGCTGGCCCGGACAACATATATCCTTTCTTTTTAAAGATACCTGCAGATTTTATTGCACCACCTCTTACTTCTCTTTTTAACCTCTCCCTCAGCACAAACACAATTCTAAAAGTATGGAAGTCAGCTTAATGTCCTGCCTTTACTAAAAGGAGGGGAGGCCACTTTATTAAATAATTATAGACACATCTCTAAATTGTTAGTTCTGGCCAAGGTTCTTGAACGCCTAGTGAGTGAAGAGGTACATTTGTTTTTATGTAAAAATGACATCCTATGTAAACATCAGTCAGGTTTCAAAAAGCAACATAGCACCATCACTGCGACAATGAAAGTGGTAAATGATATTGCTAATATCTTAGACAAAAAGCAGAGTTGTGCAGCTCTGTTTATTGATCTTTCCAAAGCGTTCAATACCGTCAATCATCTTATCCTGAAGCAGAGGCTGGCCAGTATTGACATATCCAGCCATGCAGTGGGGTGGTTTGTGAACTACCTTTCTGAAAGGCCCCAATGTGTTCATTTTGTTGGGCTCTCTTCTGAGTGGTTAAACATTACAAATGGTGTTCCCCAAGGTTCTGTTTTAGGTCGACTTTTATTCCCCATCTATATCAACAGTTTAGGTCAAAATGTGGATGGAGCAACTTTACATTTTTATGCGGACGATACCGTGATGTATTGTGCAGGTGCCTCCATTAAGGAGGCTGTTGTTAAATTACAGGCCGTTTTTAATATTATTCAGACTCAGCTCTCTGAGCTTAAGCTTATTTAAAATGTTGATAAAACTAAGGTAATGCTATTTTCAAAAGCGAAAAAGACACCGGAGACCACTTTGGATATTGTTACTACGCAAGGACAAGTACGTAGTAGTAAGTGAAGTGGTTGCCTGTTATAAATACCTTGGTATCTGGCTTGATAATTGAGGCTCAGTCACTGATACAGGTTAATCTACAAAGCCATGTTAGGTAAACTACCATCTTACATATGCTCTCTGATCACACGGTGAATTGAAAGTAGCTATTGCCTGAGATCTCATGCTGTGGTTTTGTTAAATGTGCCAAGTGCTAGGACCAACCCGGTATCACGGCAAGACATGAACATGTGATGATTTACCATGCTGGGAGACGTGAAGATGTCACGATTTCGTCCCTTCAAACGTGACAGTTACACGGTATTGTTAACCCATGTTAACCAGTGGAGAAATACCCGGAAATGCCAAGCAAATGCTACCCCAATGGTCGGTTGTTATTGTCAATATAATGTAGCGACCCTGCATAGGATGTCCAGGGTGTCACTCAGGCATCCCCCGTCTCTCTGCCAATCATAGAGCTGCACAGTGATGCTGGTTGAGGTGCGGGCCTGTGGTTGGGGGAGCGGACGGGGGAGGGCGGGGAGTTGTGACGTAGACACTGCTATATATATATGTGTAGGGGTAGGAGTTAGGTTAGTGTGAGGTTGAACCCACAAGTGTACATGTACCTGTGATCATCTGTTGTCAAACAAGAGTTATTAAAGCCTAATAACGAGAAGCCTGTTTCCGACTCACCTTGTGAACGCTACGATAATAATGATTTATTTTGTAATAGTCACACTCGATTACGCCGATTTTCTTGTTGCCCCAGCTGGTCGACACCTCTTTTAGCAGAAACAAAGGCTACATTAATGTATTAAATCGATGTTAATCCATGCGTGTGGATGTGGAATTAACGGACGTGACGTTGTGCGATTGAGTTGCCAGGCAACAGCTTCGGTTCATGTTAATTTACAAACTCTTCAACTACAACCCTAGTTATATTTAAAAACATGTTAGAAGGCCTCACGAAATACTTTAATGTAAATTAAAATTAAAATGTGAAGGAATGTGTGTATAACAAAATACATCCGTCATAAACGAAACCGGAAACAGATCCTCAGCTCGATGATTGGATGGTTTAGCCGCAATGCACGCTCGGATTTGGTGTTTATGCGATGTGAAATCCGAAAACATTTAAAAAAAATAAATAAATACTTTATTCCGAGTGCTCTTGCTTTTCTCTTTGAAAGTCATCACATAACGGCATTGTAATACACGGTTCGGTTGCATTAAATAATACATATCTGCCGTAGTTCTCTATTTATAGAGCCCTGCTGAGAAGACTTCTAGACAAACATGAGGAACTGCCGCCAAAACTGAAAACGTGACGTGGATCATAAATATATATGCAATTAAACAACATCTTACATTTCTTTTCACACAATACGTCTCCTTGCAGTATCAACACTAATTCGGCTGACTTTTATATTTTTTCCAATTGGTAAACCCTTTAGTGGGTTTTCCCACTGTTGCCGGCACACACACAAACAAGAAAAACCCCAACAGTAAAAAATACACAGACGTGTGAATGTGGCAGCACTCAACCTGTTGGCTTTTCTTTTTTGATGACTTTTCTTTTAATTTGTTTTGTTGCATTATTCAAACTCTCATTTATGCATTCAACACATCTAGACTTAGTTACAAATTAAAAACCTTTAGAATCAAATATCTACAATGAAAGAAGCTCTGGTGCTTTCTCTCTAAAGACTCGTGCTTTACAAGAGAAACGACGAAAACCCTTGAAAAAGAGATCGATGATCTCAATGGGATTCACCTGGTTAAATACATGTTTGAAATTAAATGAAATAGGTAGGAGTGAGTATTTGTAGTGGTTCAGTTTGACCTTGGGAACTCTAAATCTTTTACCAGTTGCTGGACATTGGTAATTGGTGCCTTTTAACATAGTCCTTTTGACCTGATTAAGCTCTCTTCACTTAAGGGCTTTTCATGGAAATCGGAAGTCCATTCTTTGAGTGTACCTCCTGTAGACCTTCAGTTGTATTCATTAATTGACTGTTTAACGTATATTGCACTCTAAGGTAGTCATCTAGCCACAGCAATAAATACGTTGCTAAGGTAACTAGCATGTCTATATTGTATGTTCACACAGATAAGCATCTCTTATACAATACCTTTAGAGAAAGGAGCCAACACTCTTACCGCCAAAACAGTCATGGCATAAAAGCAGGAAATCACCGACACTGCCCCGAAGCCACCACTGGATACATTTGGTGAAATAAATGTAGAAACACACTATGCATTAGTGTACGTTTATTTGTATTTGAATTGTAAGTATCGTCATACTCCTGCAATTCTCTGGACCACACACAATGGCATTGATTTAGGGATCATTGCTTTAGCCATTACTTGCTATTTGAAAGCCACACACACATTGTAATCACAGCCATTGTCATGTACCTTGGCACCCAAAAGTAGAAACAATTAATGGTAGGCCTTGATGGTGTGATAGATTTATCTGTGTGCAGCGCAGTTCTCATTTTAAGCTTAAATTTGTTTTATTCGAAGATGATGAGCAACCTATACAGTTATTAACCCTAGTCTTTGCTATCATTTTCACACAATCATGGAGTACATTTTACACATGTCAAAAATATGTCAGTTTGGAATTCAGAATTTCAACCCTTGTGTGTGTGTACTTTGGAGCTCATGTCAAAAGGAAGACTGAATCTCAAATAATAAGCTAATTCAAAGCAGCTGCTAACAGAAAACCTATTGCTATGAAAAAAGAGACATTTTTTGATTGTCATTCTCCAATCTTGTTCCAAATTTTTTTGCCACAAATTGTAAAACCCTGTAATAAAGTTGCCCCCTGTTTCAAGAAACAAAGCTGTATACACCCGAATTTCCTGGCAGCCAATTGGGGTAACATACGTGAAAATGAGAGGATAAGAAGATCAGGGAGAGCGATGACAGTGAGAGGTGAGAGAAAGGCTAGCAGAGGGCTGTCAAGAGAAAGAGGACAAACACTAAGAAACGGAGCAGGTTGAACAATGGAGATGGATGGAGAGAGAATACTGTAAAGGGCAGCAGCTGATTGCACTCCCTTTGTGCAGAAAGAGAAAGATAAGACCCATGACCACAATCCAGCTGTTCTCATTCTGTCAGTAGCACACAAAGTAGAGCATGCAGACTCTTTACATTTCAAAGAGTAACAGACAGTGACAATACAGCGAACACATTCCCTCACAAATGTCTCTTACATTTCAAACATGTACTCGTTATTTTTTCCCATATTTATTGATATTACATTTTGTGTTTTATGATTAAGGTCAAAATAAAGGTTCAGCTAACCGCATGGAGGGTGTAATACAAATGGCTGAAATGAACAAAAATGAGCCCCTGATTAGTTGTGAAAGGGACATTAGAGAATAAAGGAAGGGCCAGGGTGAAGGCAGAATGAGCTGTGAATGATGGCCTTTCCCCCCGGAGCCATGAAGAAAACCTGATATTAATTAAAGACATTTTCAAGAGAACCAGTGTGAAAATTATGGCAGCAGAAATTCGAAATCTCCACCCCTAACATGACTGCTCTTTGATTCTTTCTTCTTTTCAATAGTCCTTGCCAATCCTTCTCATAGTAAACCTGATATATTTAAGATGTTACAAGCACATTTGAGGTGTTGTCTTTTTTTGACATTCTACCCCGTTTAAAAGTGTATGTCTGTGCATTATGCACACATGTATGCATTCAAGTTCGTATTTTATGCATATGCACGTACAAATGGCACACCTTTGGTCAGTTTAGAATATTCAGTTAACCTGAATCCAAAGGACCAGCAATTCATTTTATTTTCCACTTATAATGGTTTTAACGAATCCTGCTCTCATCACTAATCGTGCATGCAAAAATGTGGTCTCAGTTAGACACACTGAAAGTTTAAAATGGTATGCACAGACAATGAGGGGTTCAAAGGATGTATTTGTGTAACTAAAAATAGAGGAGTCTATTTTAAGATCTAGGTTATATCAGATGAGATTTGTAGACAGTCAGAAAAAAAAGAATTAGACGAGTCTCTGTAGAGACCATAGTAGGCTTTGATGTGGAATACTAAGATACATCAAATAGATGGACTGAAATTATTATGACAACAAAAAGGTTGATGTAGGCATGTACTTTCTGTGTCTGATTGTTCTTGAAAAAACAATTGCAGAACATGCACAAACAATGAAATACAAATATGCTTTTAATGGCGCTTAATTTATTATGCTTTTTTGTTTGCTGCATATATATAAAAAAGTCCTTTACCTCCTCAGTGCTCTCTACAATGGCGCTGCCGCGCTGGCCAGCGTTCCAGAGAGTTAAGTGAACTTCAGCGATGGGCACTTTGTGATGGAAATTGACTTTTCTGCACCTTTGGATTTCCTAACTAGCTTACAATTTTTCTTAGAATTAACAAGAAAACAGGGCTGTTATTTAATGATGTGTTGACAACTCAAAGCTGTTTGGAAATATGTCTGGAGCAATCTTTGCCAGTGCAAACGGGATACAGTATGTGTGTGTGTGTGTGTGTGTGTGTGTGTGTGTGTGTGTGTGTGTGTGTGTGTGTGTGTGTGTGTGTGTGTTTGTTTATGCATGTGTGGGTGGTGTATATAAAACACACAGACTTTGTATGGGTATAAAGAGTGTCTCTTTTCTTGACCTCCATTTAACCTGGAATAGATCAATAGGGCAGTCGCTTCACTACCTCTTGTATGTGCACATGTGTTTGTATTCATCTCACTGCCTTCTGCCTCCCTCGCATTTTATTTTAGACCCAGCTCTTGTCACCAAGTGAACAACACCACATACTTTTATTTCAATACGACAGTCCACAAAGTAACACTTAGTTAGCGATCGCGAAAGACAAATGTTATCTATCAATTTACAAAACCATATACTGTATGTTGCTTTTATTTCATACTGTGAGTTAGTGAAATCTATCCAATGGTGTACATCTCTAGAAATGAAAGCCCCCCCCCCCCCCCAATAACCAACACATTTAGGGAAGCATCTAGCTTTCAGTTTTCTTTTCAATGTAGGGATTTTCATTTTCATTAACATTGCAATAGTTGTATGTAAGTGAACCATAATGATATATTGTGGTCTACTTACTTTAAAATTAAATATCTGTGTCCAAATATGAACATATATTCACTTTTCTATACAGGAAAACAACAACATAAAAGCATTGTTTTTGTGGGTCCAATGGTTCTTCTTTTCATGAATTGTCAAACATATTTAAGATAGAAAAACCAACCAGATGTAAGTCCTATTTGGTAAGTTATTATTTCATTATACTGAGTAACATTCAAATATAACCATGATTGACTACAGTTGCAAGTAGTTTGACCAACTCCTGAAAAAGGATTGCTTTGGTAATCGTAGGGAAGAATAAAAAATGGTTTTGGATAAATCAGTCTTGACAGCCTACATTTTCAGACAAGAAAGCAGACTCACCACTTTAGAGAGTTAAAAGGGAAGTTCATATTCAAAGTCCCTTTTTGGTGGAATCTGCAGTCTTGCTTCCAATAATTATAGTGACTCATGTCTAACACTTGATGTTCCTATAGATACCAGCCCCCACCAATTAGGCTACAACTAAAATATTCACCAATTTGCCTTTGTCCTATGATTTAAAAAAAACTTGTCTGCATGGCTGCATTTCTCAGCAGAGACACAAATATTTGGAGAAACTCCACTCCACTTATGCTGTTCTCAACAATACTTCCTACAACACATCACCACGTTAAAAAACACCAACAATATTGAAGCACATGAAAAAAGATGAGAGAAAAGGATAAGAGGTGTACAATAGAGTATAGGTGGAGATGGAGCTTCCTTATACGGAGAATGAGATGAAGGTCATGGAAGAGTGGAGTGCACGGAAAATGAAAATCATGTGAGAAATTAACCTTTGGTGGAAATGTTGGATGAGGGAAGGGATACAGTTGTTGAGGTTCAGGATGTGGAGGGGGTTGTTGTCCTGAGAGTAAGAGTGGAATGAAGGAGAGAAAAGGGGAAGGTTGGATTGTATAGAGGGAGGGGAATGCTTGAAGGGTGTTAGGATAAGATGGGCAAGATGAGGATGGTATTGCTACAGTAGAGGGTTGGCAAGGAAAATGAGTGGGTCAATGTGTGAGGATGAAAAAAGAGGTGAAGGCTGTGGTGAAAGAAATGACATGTGACGTGAAGGTATGAATATGAGGAAAGACAGAAATCAATGTGGAGCAGCGTAGGAACATTTCTTCCTGCTTTCTTTATATATTTAATGCCAGTGCTTTTATTAAAACCATTACTTCCACTCCCTTTATCTCCAACCTGACATTGTCCAGGAAGATTATTTGCTGTGTCATGCTATGACATTTGCTTTCAGTTCTAAATTGGTAATACAATCTGGGAAATACATGCCTATATTAATTAAACCAGATTAGATGAAGCTGTAATGATCGCCTTGGGACAATTGGTTCTTTGTGGGAGCAGAGAAAATGATATAGATAAGACTGGATGCTGAGTATGAAAGATAACAAAAATAATTACAGCAGAATGCAGTGAGATAACAATTCATTAATTACATGTGTGTTTGTGGCAGCCTAGTAGGTTTTTAGAGATCTGCACTAAACATACAAGGTTTTTACCAATAATACTAAAGGCTTTATGCAGTTTTACTAACTGTGGTGTTGTCCCAGTTCTTTCTGGCATTTCTCATTTTTTGTATGTTGCTAAACACTTGTTTTATTTGCAGAGACTTATCAAGGTCACTGTCTTGTGACTACCAACATAATTACCCAATATATGATATTTTATAATTTCACAAATAAGGAAATAAATCCAAACTTAGATACCACTAAGGTGAAGGGCATTGACGAAACTGAAACGTTGACTGTCAACACATTTCACATAACTGTATTAGGTTAGTTTAAAGCAATAATAATTAAGTTGAACCTAATATTATTATTTTTTGACTTAATATTATTGCTTACAATTCACCCAATACAGTTATGTTAAATCTGTTGACATAATACATTGAATTCAAGACAACATTTCAGTTTTTTCAGTGTGGTAAAAATATTTCTCCCACGTAATAATGAAATATGATCCACAAACACTGTTTTGTATCCATCGTCTATTCTGACTGGTCTTTGATAAGTGGCAATTGAAATATGCAAGGGTTGCATAATAGCAACTTCACACATAGTGTTTTGGTAGGGACATTTTAGGACTGTAGAGTACATTTAAAACACTCCACACACACTTACTCCTCTCAAGCACCAATTGTGTTTTGTTATCTTAGTGGTCTACTAAAGGCAAACCTAATAACGTGTTGTGCTTTGACCCAAACTAATTTGAAAATGAAGTCAGCATTTATTTGTTTTTTAGTCAAATGTTTTGGAGTTATTTACAGGCAATAAGGAATTTGATAAATAGCTAATTCAATATCAAGGAAAAGCCATGTTATGTTGCAAAGAGAAGCGGTCCAAACTTATGCTCAGCCTCACAACCAACTTGGAACAAACAGTCTGTAGATCTGCAGTTTGAGGTTCTAAAGGCCCTGTCACACTGTCCCGAAATTGACACCCGATGGACACACGAATATGGAATTGTGAATTTCGCACGAAGATGGCCCCGAACCACACACGAAGGCAACATTTACATTACATTTAAGACATACAACTGCAATGAAAGTACCAAAAACAATTATGTTACAGTACTATGATACTGTACTGATATCTTCAGACTTTGTTCTTTACTTTATCCGTCGTTATATGTAGAAAATATTACGTTTTCTCCGTAATGTTGTTTCCATAACAACAACAACAACTTCCTGTCAACTGTCCTTCAAAATAATATATTATATCCTTTTTAGTTTCACAGAACACAAATTGGGTTATTTACATAATATATTTACATGATTTTGTTGTGCAATAAAACAACCCGATGGACACACGATAAAGGAAATGTTCAAATTCGGCTCTGATCGTAGCAACATCGGGCCATTCGTGAGGGCATCTTAAGCCTTCGTATGACCGCCGGTGGAGTTTCTCAGGCTCCGGCAGCAACTTCGTGAGCGGTGGCAAAATCTTTGGCATGCCAAAAAATTGCCGAAGGACCTTGCGAAGGTTCATTTTCGTGTTGAATTCGTGTGTAAATGTTGCCCTTCGTAAGGCCATCGTGAGGGCATCTTGTTATCATCGGTGCCATCGGGCATTCGCCACGATCAGAGTGAGGGTGAATGCACCGATGATAACACGAAGATGACACGATTTGACAAGATGCCCTCACGAGTGCCTTACGAAGGTGCCGCTCACGAAGTTGCTGCCGGAGCCTGAGAAACTCCACCGGCGGTCATACGATGGCTTAAGATGCCCTCACGAATGTCCCGATGTTGCTACGATCACAGCCGAATTTGAACATTTCCTTTATCGTGTGTCCATCGGGTGTCAATTTCGGGACAGTGTGACAGGGCCTTTAGGGACTGTACGGCTAATTAATGACACAAGGTGAGCCTACCATGAATTAGCATGCACAAATGGCACCCTATATATAATCCATTCAATATTCTTTATACAAATTAATATGCACAATTATGAATAATTGCATAATACCATAATAGATTGGCAATGTAAACTCTGCATTAAAATTAGATACTTCATGCTTTTAAGAGATGAATCTGGAAGGGATAATTTATTAATCTTTATAAAAGCAGCCCTTTGGCCAGAAGCACTTTCATCATGTTTTTACTGGCTGTGTCTTACTGTGCTTGTGCGTCACTGCGTGAGTGCGTGGTAGTGCATTCAGTAATATGGCATGTATGCAAGTGTTTGTTGACTTTGTTCACCTTTTTGCGCTGCTCTCTGAGCTGCTTATTTGATAAAAGATGAACTCAAGCTTTATCTGTTTGCAAGCACTGACACGCATTGAACGAACTAAATGAAATCACATAATGTTGTTTATGTAAATGACTTCTATTGTTTACTTTGTTATATTTCTTTAAACTGAGTCACTAGTAAATCTTTTTTTCGCCAAAAGTTCACCTTTGACTTTTGAGAGCTGTTTCACCAAGCTGCTGTCTGACTGCACGGAAGGAGAGCTGGAGAGAGGGAAGGGGATGAGTGAAAAACATAGGGTGTGATGTTTTGAATTTACTCAGTTCAGAGTATCATCATCATCTCCAGGATTAAGATGCAAAATTGAGTTCTTGGATGAAGCTCAGTTACTATTTTTTTTTTTTAAAACGTTGCGACATTTATTTGAATTGCATTGATACATTGTTCCTTCTGCATAAATGTCAGTGGAGTTATCTCCTCACTTTTTTCCTCTATCTAGCTGCTGCCCCTTTTGTATCCTCCTCCCCTCCCCCTTAGCCCTCTCTCCCTCCCCTTCCCCTTCACTTCCCTCCCACTTTTCTCTCTCACTCTAAAGAGCACTCAGTCTCTGCGCTCCCCTTCATTTCCCGCTCCAACATGTTGGCAGGAGGAGAAAGAGGAGGATGCTGCGCTCTACCCTCGGTGCGTTCTTGCCACCTCTCCGGCCAGCGCACGCTGCCTCTGCCTCTGACTCAGCCTCAGCGCTCAGTTGTCTCAGCCTGAAGGACTTAAGACAGGAGCTGGAGGGGGAACCAAAGGATACACTGGAGACCAGGAGCTCTCCCACCAGGGTTCCCAACAGGAACAACAACAGCAGGAGAGCAGACCAGAGCAACTGCTACTCATCTGTGGTGGAAACCACTAATTCCTCAGCAGTGACAACCTCTTCTGCCCCCTCTAGCTTCCATCCCTCCTCTTCCTCCTTCTCGGCTCCAAGATCCATGTGGCAAGAGGCAATAAGGAGGAAGCGGTATCTCCTGAACCGGCCAGGGGAGTCTGGTGAAGGAGATAAAGGAGGAGGGAGAGGACAGGATAAGAGGAACAGGTCTCCGGATTGGCTGTATGAGTCCTACTACTGTATGAGCCAGCAGCATCCTCTGATTGTGTTTCTGCTGCTCATAGTGATGGGAGCCTGCCTGGCTCTGCTGACTGTGTTCTTTGCTTCAGGACTGGTAAGCTTCTCATTTACACTCAAACATTCACATACATGCATTTAGCAAATCAAAAAAAGTACAAGTAAACAAACAAGCAGGATAATGGTCACGTGTTAGGCAATATGTGCAGCGAGATCCTATCTATTGTACTATCTGTGTGAACAGTGTGGACATGGGCACATGTGCTGTCCACACACATATTGTGAACTCTTACATGTTTTACAAGCATGCATAGGAATCAGGGTCACACCAACTGCCAATTGTACACACTTGAACACACACATTCAAAATCCCCTGGCATGTCAAACACAATACACATGCTCCTCTTCCTCGTAGACTCATGCACACATACAAACATGCACACACATAAAAGCATACTTGTGCAACACCTTTATGCACGCACACTCTCGCAGCATGCGGTCCTCATCGCAGCACTAATGTGAGGAGAAGGGTGAGATAAAAGTGAGGGGGGAATAAGGGGCTTAGCTATTGTGTGAGCGCATGCATGACTGAACTACAGAAAGGAGATCTGTTTCCCTCTGTCACTCTTTTGACACGGTTATGTTTGCTCTTTAAATCTAAAAAATGCAATGTAATTCAGGCAAAGCAAATGTAATAACAATGATGTAAAGAAAAATTAAATAATGTTGTGTTCATAATGACATATTAACACAATATAATGACACATTTAAGAGGATATAGTAAGATGACTATACAATTTTTGCTTTAGGGGTGCCTTTTTCCATTCCCTGTCTGCTATAAAGAAGGGATTAGTCTGAAAGAAAGAGACAGACATAGCACTGACAGACACACACATCTTCCAACAGATCACACAAATGAACATATCATTTAAAATTGTTGCATTATGAAGTTGTTTTCATGAAGTGTAACGTATAACAAACATATGGTGCCGTCAGTAAGATGAGTGGTTGGACAATCAAGACAATCAATCACTGTTATGACTCATTACCTTAGCCACAACTGGTGTTCCTGCCCATGAAGTCACTAATTGATAGCTTCGCTTTGGATTCATTATTTCATTCAGCTGGCAGTATGTGTGTCAAAGCTTGGGAAAAGTGTGAAAGTGTAAATTAACCATCAGCTTAAAATTAAGTATTGATGTAGAGTTAGAAACCAGGGTACTCCAGAACTGTGAGGGAGTCATTTACAATCCAGAGTATTAAGGAAAGATATTCCCCTAAAATCTGATATAATTCAGTTTTCCTGTCAAGCCACTATCAAGTCAGTGTGTCCTACATATACTCTTTTTCTCTATCCTTGTGCTGGATGGGCATGGCTTTAGCTACTCCCTTTTTTTCCTTCCATCTCCCCCTCTTACTCTGCAGGCTCGTTACTGTGTCATGTCTCACCTCCTCATATTTCTATCTCTCTTTCATTGGTATCCCATCATCCTTCCATCCTGCCATGGCTGACCTAAATCCTGAGCTTTTCTGGAGCTCTGCTTTGGGCGAGACAGACTCTCTGTGGCTCTCTGCAGCCACTAATATCCTCTGCCTTCCCAGTGCATTGACTGTGAGCCTGTGGAAGAGACAGAGGAAAGGTGGGGGTGGGGGGCTAAAGCAGGAGAAAGAGAGAGATTGGTAGAAGAAGGAATGAGTATGGATCTTTAGTGATTTTCAAGCATGATAAATAAAAAAACATTATTGAATGTTATTGTAACAGCATGCATGGCTGTTATAATTTAGAACAACTAGTAGTAGTAGTTCAAAGAAAACATTTCTTTCATTTGCATAATGCATTACAATTTACATGGTGAATATTAAACGTTTTTAAAGATCAAAAATACATTAGAGAGCAAACATAGCTGTATGCGTGAATTAGGATCTAGTGTCAGCAAATTAGGCATGAGATGTAATGTAAAGAGTGTTTTTCACAGGATTTTATGAAACAATCAGGGGGTTTACCAAAGTCTTTTGGAGGTTTTTGTGGCCGCAAGGAGCAGCAAACTACTGTAGGAAATAAGGCACATTTTTATTGGTAGATATCTACTTACCTGCATATCCGTATCGTCACCCTTTCCCATCCCCTCACAATACTCGCAAATCAGTGATGTGATGAAACCTGGCAAAGGCAGGCAGCACAAACGGCTTTCTCTGTGTTATCCTCCAACATCCACCTTGAAGAAACTCCTGAAATTTTATTAGAACTTTCAGATCCAAGAGTGTTTCAGAAAGGCAGCAGCAAATCCATTATGGATGCGGCTTCAACTTTGCTATTGGTTAAACTAGGGGCTTTTTCGCGTTTTCCTTCACTCAATAAGATGTACTCTCAGTAGGAAGGTTTTTCTGCTTTTACGTATTGAAAACAGGATATGGACCAATATTGTCCATGTGTATTAAAATAACCATTCTTAAGAGCAAATCAATTGTAAACTCCATACTTCATTTTGCTTTTATCGAGCCATGTATACGAACATTGTTTTATATTCTACAAAAATGAAAGATACTATGCCATCCACTCTTCTAGCTCAAGTGAAAGATAAAATACAAAACACAATAGGTGGTATTTTGTCTTTCCTTGGATGACAGGCAAAACAGACCATAGAGTTATTCTACACATATACATTGAATGCACTATTTAACACGTTTTAAAAATATACTTATTATTTACAATTCAAAAGGAGATGCCCATTCAATCTTCTCTCACTTTTTTCTATGTAACTTTACCCTCTTAAGACTCCTTATATTTGTTGTATTATATGCTATTTCATTCTGTTTTTGCAGCCTGCCATTCATTCTGAGACATGTCACAATTTCTTGTGGCTGTATATACAGAGCATAAAGGCATATCTCGTCACTGACTCCTTACATTAAATAAAGCGGGTTGATTTACACACCTTGTTGTGCTGAGAAAGTGGAACATTTACAAAATAATTTGTTGTATGTTTTTACTGCTTCTCTGGGTGATTCACTGACATGTCCGCCTTGGTTGTTTTTGCAGGACACTGAAGATGAGTAACGGGGCTAGAGGCGTGGCATTTTATAACACTGAGAGGCTGTTTCATGCCCCCTTAGACGTCTCTGTTTGCTTATTTTCTGTATTTATCTCTCTTCAAGATTCGTTCTTCACCTGTTATCTGATGCATTGCATGTCTTTCCCTCTGTCTTAAATCATGTGTCTCCTGTCCATGCCTCACTTTCTCTTGTAATGCTCTACATTTTGTATATTTTGCTTTTTTTCAGAACATTGAGGACCACGTGGCCTTTGTAATCACTGTGCCCACTGCAATGGCTATCTTTCTGGCTGTTTTTGTACTCGTCTGCATTGAGTCTATCTTCAAGAAGCTTCTACGTGTTTTCTCCCTGGTCATCTGGGCATGCTTGGTTTCCATGGGTTACCTGTTTATGTTTTCCGGCGGGATCATCTGTCCATGGGATCAGGTAAGATGCAGATGATTTGTTGGTGAATTGATTTGTTGTATAGACACGTGTGGTTTACTCTGTGATTTATTTGACAGTGGAGAGATTTGGTAGCGTAAGGAAAAGCCAAAACAACAGATTGTAAATGACATATTTGTTTATACAGTACAGTACATGGTTCACTCCTAGTAGGTCTCTCTCTTGAAAATGAAATTCATTGGAGTGCCTAAAACAAACTGACCATGGTTCAAATATAAGCACAAGGGGATAAGATAGAAATGTAGGCCAATGGATTTTGGATATAGCTGGTGGATGATTGTTATTTATCCACTAACTATTTTTCCTATTAAACTGAGTTCTCCTTTGGTTAATGGCAACATCTGTGGGGATTGTGCTGGATTTAGGAGTGCACATGTTGTGAAAGTTCAGGAAAGAAGTATCTACAAATGATTTTTGCCGTAAACCAGCATGAAAGCTAGTAGCAAGGGGAGACAGATAATTTACTTGGCTTTTATTCACTCTATGTTCTATTTGAGTTTGCTTCTATAATGCCTAAACACATATGGGTGTTCATCAGACTACATATTGTTTTTTAGTCTATGATGAGAGCGTATTGTATGCAGATTATCTCCTTTCTATAGTGTGGAGTGTAGTTAAACATGGATAAATGTGAAACAGGACTTTAGGATTCAGAAGGTTTAGGAAACAAATGCCCTGAAGTAAACCAATGAAAAATGTCTTATGAGTTGTATCCACCTGCATTATTTTTGACCTGTTAGTCATCACAGTTCTCATTCATAACACTCCGTTCGATGTCTCACTATGGGATGCGCCTCATCGCGGAGCAAACAGAAGCATCAATCTCATTACGCCAATCCTGATTGGCTGGTGATCTTGACGTCAGCGTCAGGGAATTCACCCCCTATAAGTAGCTTGCGCCACGATGCATGCGTCATTCAAACACCTCTTCTCGCTTCAGAGCACATCTCTATAGTAGCCGGACAAGCTTAACGGTCCACAGACTGAACCCAAATATAACCATTTCGGTCGACGGGCGCTCGCCGGCTACTCCTTCTGCTTCGCAAGAAGACGGTAATACTAACGTCAGTTAGTATTAAAATCGACCTCGCCGTTTCTTTCCCCGGAAAGTAAGGTAAGGTTTTGATTTTTTCTCAAGCTAGCTACGCACCTGTTGCTAGCTAGCTTCCCCTTACTACCAAAACCACGGTAGCGAGGACGCTTTGCTTTTTCTCTCTCACGGAGGAGAAAAGGATTAGAAGTATATTGACACACCAGTCAATATTCTTTGAGAACAAAGGACCCACACCGTCCCTTTTTCTCCGGATTAAGGATGGGTTGGTAACACTTTTTCTCTCAATGACGTTCCTGTTACGAGCGGGTCCTCTCCACGCCACGAGGCGAACAAGATGGACGCCTCTCCCCCTCACACCAGAGGAGTCAGGGACTCGGAGGCTCGGTCATGCGGCTGCGGGTTGAAGATAGCAGGCACAGACTCACACCAGGTCTGCTCGTCCTGCCTCGGGCTGGAACACGCCCAGGAGGCTATCGACAACCCCGGCTCGTGCGGGCATTGTGCCCGTTTCACCCGAAAGAGCCTCCACCGACGGCTAGCACACCAAGCTAGCTTGTTGGAACAGGACTCCCTCATGTCCACTGATTCGCCGTTTGGCAATCAAGACACGGGGGCGTCCGCCGCAGAGACTGAGCCCCTCACTGTGTCGGTCTGGGGCTCACTAACAGCGGCAGCTGCGGAACCGGGATCCCACGCCGTGTCAGGCCGGGACCCGGTGGCGGCAAGAGACGCGGGAACGGAGCCTCACGCCTCACCAGGCGGGAGCTCCCGGCGAGACCTCACCATGGTCTCGCCCGCAGAGGCTCTGCCTGGTCCGCATACCGCCGATGGAACTGCTGGTGGCAGCCCACCTCCTACCGAGGATGGGCCCGTCACCAAGCAGGAACCCCACGCTGCCAGCGAAGGTGGACCGTTTCCAGTCGACCATGACTGAACGGTCCTACAGAGCCGCAGCGTTATCCGCCAGGGCTCTGAACGTTTCCTCACTGCTAACCGCATACCAAGCGGAGCTCTGTGAGGATATGTTGAGTAATCCTGGACCGGCCGTTCTGGATGAGTTGGCTGCGGTCACAGACATTTGTCTCCGTGTCCAACGCTGCGTCGTCCAGGCCACGGGCAAAACAATGGGGATCATGGTGGTGCAGGAAAGAGCTAGATGGCTCAACCTCACCAACCTCCCAGACCGGGAAAAGGAGGATGTGCTTGACATGCCCATCGTTCCCGAGGGGATTTTCGGCTCCGCTCTTAACTCCATGCAGAGGAGATGCGAGTCGAAAAAGAAGGAGGACGAGGCCCTCCACCTCTGCCTCCCTCGAAGGGCCCAGCCGCTGCCTTCGCAGCGGCAGCCCTTCGTCCATGCTGCCCCGAACCCTGCTCGGTTCAAAATACCGAAAACGCAGAGGTCGCAGTCCGCCCCGAGTCCCCAGCCCAGGCAGGGGACGAGGGCGAGCTGGCCTAGAAAATCTCCGGTTCCGGCTGCAGCCCAGGCGCAGCCAACCCAGAATTTCGGCCAGCAGTCGAGGAAGAAGAAGCGAGCGGCGTGACAGCCCCTCCTTCTCCCCTCTGTGACAAAGCTGGAAGTCTACGGTTCCCCAGCTCTAAATGTGTTCCCGCCGCCTCGAGAGATGCCTCAACACCATCCTCAAGTCCGCATAAACACATGTCACACACTTATTGATTTTTCTGTCATAAAACATTTTCCGCTAACGCATCCAGGCTTCGAGCCAAGGGCGCAGCTCGAAAAAAGGAAAAGAAAAACAATAAACAGTCCGTCAACTGTTCCCCTTCTGAGAGCAGCTACGGCCTCTCTCAAAGGGCGGACAATTGACGGGTCTGTGAAGGCACCACCGTCACGCGCATGCGCAGTGCCGGCTGGGGCTGTAAAGGCACCACCGTCACGCGCATGCGCAGTGCCGGCTGGGGCTGTAAAGGCACCACCGTCATGCGCATGCGCATGCGCAGTGCCGGCTGGGGTCGTGAAGGCACCACCGTCACGCACATGCGCAGTGCCGGCTGGAGCTGTAAAGGCACCACCGTCACGCGCATGCGCAGTGCCGGCTGGGGTCGTGAAGGCACCACCGTCACGCACATGCGCAGTGCCGGCTGGAGCTGTAAAGGCACCACCGTCACGCGCATGCGCAGTGCCTGCTGGGGTTGTGAAGGCACCACCGTCACGCGCATGCGCAGTGCCGGCTGGAGCCGTAAGGGCACCACCGCCACACGCATGCGCTGTGTCGGTGGGGATTGTCGAAATGGGGCACCACAGTGCTCAGACACTGGAGGGCCCATAACACAACAAATAGAGACTCAGAGGGGAAGAGACGTGACATCTCAGCTGGCTCTAAGGAGCATACAGCGGGAGATGCTCACGACATCTGCTTGGGTTTCTCAAAACAGTTACACGGAGCTACAGACTCCAAGTCACCGTCACCTCCCCTCGCTTCTCAGGCATTCTGCATTCGCAGGCCCGAGGAGAGTCAGCCCATATTCTGGAGAAAGAGATTCTCTCACTCCTAGAAAAGAGGGCTATATCTATTGTACCCGCCGAGCAGAGTCAGGGCGGCTTCTATTCCAAGTACTTCCTCGTTCCCAAACGGGGAGGGAACGGAATTCGGCCAATACTTGATTTGAGGGCTCTGAACAAATATCTAAAAAGATATAAGTTCAGAATGCTCACTCACACATCTCTGCTGCGGCTCGTGCGACAAGACGACTGGTTTACATCAGTCGACCTGAAATATGCGTATTTTCACATACCAGTATATTACCCACACAGGAAATATCTGAGATTCGCATTTCAGGGGATCTGTTATGAATACAGAGTACTCCCCTTCGGTCTGTCTCTCAGTCCAAGGGTGTTTGTACGATGTACGGAAGCCGCGATAGCCCCGTTAAGACAACAGGGTATTCGCCTGGCGACCTACCTGGACGACTGGCTGCTTCTCGCACAGTCGGAGCAGGAGGCTGTTACGCAGACAAATGTCCTCGTAAAGCACCTGCTCAACCTGGGTTTCATAATAAACACAGAGAAGAGCATGTTGTGCCCCGCGCAGACTCTTCCTGGATTTACGCCTGAACTCGGTGCCCTTTTCAGCTCGCTTGTCAGCGGAAAGAGTGAAAGCTTTCAGAGCTTGTCTCGCTCTTTTCCAGCTGCGCAAACATGTTCTCTTCAGATCATGCCTGCGATTGCTGGGGCTCATGGCGTCAGCCATCCTGGTCGTACGACTGGGACACTTACACATGAGGGAGTTTCAGCGCTGGGTGGCCGCCCTAAAACTAAACCATGGCGCGCGGAGAGTGATGGTTACTGTGAAATGAGTAATGGCACTGCGCCACTGGCTGCACCCGACTTTTCTAGTACGAGGTGTGCCTATGGGTGCTGTCCTTTCACGGAAAGTGGTCACCACGGACGCATGTCTGACAGGTTGGGGAGGTATTTATGAAGGTCGCCCGGTGAGGGGTCTCTGGAGCAGAGACCTCCAGCGGGCGCACATAAATTACCTGGAGCTTTTAGCGGTGTTTCTCACCCTAAAACGCTTTCTGCCTTTCCTCAGGGGACATCACGTCCTCGTGAGGACAGACAATACGATCACAATATCGTATATTAACCGCCAAGGGGGTT
Source organism: Gymnodraco acuticeps (assembly GCF_902827175.1). NCBI lineage: Eukaryota > Metazoa > Chordata > Actinopteri > Perciformes > Bathydraconidae > Gymnodraco > Gymnodraco acuticeps. Next base: position 101,496 of record NW_022992090.1, read on the forward strand.
TGCGTTCTCTCCAGTTACACACACTGGCGCGCAAACTGATCCTATGGAGCGGTAGACGTCTCCTCTCTCTGAGAGCGACGCACGTACCGGGAGTGATGAACCTCGGGGCAGATCTACTGTCCAGAGGTATACCACTTTATGCAGACTGGACTCTACATCCAAGGATTGTGAGCCAGCTGTGGGTGTGTTACGGCAGAGCCGCGGTGGATCTGTTCGCATCGAAAGACAATGCTCAGTGTCAGCTGTTCTTTTCGATGCGCGATCTAAATGCACCGTTAGGCGTGGATGCACTTGCGCACGATTGGCCCCCTGGCCTTCTGTACGCGTTCCCACCCCTGGCTCTGATACCCCCAACTCTGACCAGAGTGAGAGAGCAACGCCACACACTTATCCTGATAGCTCCGCACTGGCCAGCTATGTACTGGCTAGCGGAGATATATCAGCTGCTGTGCGGGCAGCCATGGCAGCTCCCACTACGCAGGGACATACTGTCCCAAGCGGGGGGGGGCGATCTTTCACCCACACCCAGAGCGCTTGGCTCTATGGGCCTGGCCCGTGAGTGGTACAATCTGAATACAGTGTGACATGAAGCTGACCCTGCTGCCAAGCAAGCCAGTGGCACTCATGCACTATCTGTACAGTCTTCATGCACTCAGTTTGCCCCAGGGCAAACAGAGTGTGGTTGAAGCCTGACCCTGCCTTTATCTTAAGGCGGTTGGTTCAGGTACCACATTTGACATTGAGGCATCCTCCCCGCCACTGTATTCCTCCGGGGAACAGCGGCCGGATTTGCCATGTCCAGCCCGTGCTTTACGCACGTACAGGGACAGATCAAGGGTGCTTCGTCATAATGACCAACCCCTTGTGTCCTGGGCTAACCCTTATAAGGGCAAGCCTGTTACTAAGCAACGGCTCTCCCACTGGTTTGTGGAAGCAATTGCTTTGGGGCTCATACCAGTCAGAGTTCGCAGGCACCCTCGGGTCTGCGAGCTCTTTCGACTCAGGGACTGGCTGCATTCTGGGCTCTGTCCAGGATGTCTCCCATCCAAGACATTGGTGCAGCGGCGAGCTGGTCCTCGCCGTTCACTTTTGTCCGCCTCTTAACGGGCTGGACGTTCTGCTCCCAGTGTGACTCAAGCAGTGCTGGGCACCTGGTTGAGTCAGAGCTCTACCTGTTAAGTTCTGGTTGGTTTGGTGATTTTCGAGATAAGCTCGTCTGACAATACGGGAGCTACAATTTCCCATAGTGAGACATCGAACCGAGTGTTATGAATGAGAACTATAGGTTACTTACGTAACCCCAGTTCTCAGAGTAACATGAAGTGAGATGTCTCACCAGACGGCCCTCCTTGCTATGGTGAAGCGAGAAGAGGTGCTTATTTTGAATGATGCATGCGTCGTGGCGCAAGCTACTTATAGGGGGTGAATTCCCTGACGCTGACGTCAAGATCACCAGCCAATCAGGATTGGCGTAATGAGATTGATGCTTCTGTTTGCTCCGCGATGAGGCGCATCCCATAGTGAGACATCTCACTTCATGTTACTCTGAGAACTGGGGTTACGTAAGTAACCTATAGTTATGTATCATGTGTCAGACCTTATGACTTCAAATCCACAGCTACATCTGACTCAGATTCTGTCCAGTTAAAGCCTTTAAAAATAGGACGTTTGGTCCTGCATGTGACATCCATTCGGTTGCTTGTGTTTAAGTTTACTACTCACACACATTGAGCAGAAATTCGGAGCACAAAAAAAAAGGGAAAAATGTGTAATACACAAACAAGAAATGTGGGGTTTAGTTATTTAGTGAGAAGTATTCAAATGGCTTACTATGTAACTGTTTAATTGTAACTACTGTTTCAAGGGATGTGTTTGTATAGATTAAAGCTACAAAAGCTACAAGGCACTGTATACATGGAGTTGCACTAGCAGAAAAGTGTATTAAGGAAGCCTGGCCAATTCTTTTTTTTTTTTTTAAAACTACTGTATATCAAGTAGTATCAATAGATGTTTATATCCAAATATTTGCCAGCTTCAAGGGAACTACTGCAGAATTACTGAGTATGTAGCCCTCTTATTATACGGCAGCAGATGAGTCAGAATGCATAACAATCACCGTTGATCTGAAAACTGTTTTCTTATGAAATTGGACTATTATTGCATGTTTCCCGTTCAGTGGTAGTGCAGCGGATATTATTTAGTGTTATAGTAAAGCAGTAACAAGTGTAACTGCCCATTTGTTTCACATTTTATTAAAAAGAAATACAGCTTCTTGTAATATAACTATTTACTATTTGCTGTGTATATTCATTCTGTATACATCTGAAGGTAAATGTGGCAAGACTGACAGCATCATTTTCATTTACGTGCTGCATCAGGGCTCATTGAAAGCAGCACAGCACATTAGGTCTTCAGCGTTTGAAAGCTGTGCTCATTCAACAGTACTTGGCAAAACAGATGATGTGGCCGTATCTATCACAAAGAGGTAGCTAAAGATGCTCTGATTCACACGACACTCCATTCATTCCCTTCTTTTGTTTACCAAAAATTGCAGGCCATTATGCTATTACTGCTCTGTGTCCACTGCATCTCTGCCATGCTAATTAATACGTATCTGAAGAGATATTGTTGTTGACTGGCATTGCCTCATGAGTTTTTAGAGGCTACTTCCATATTATAGATTATACTGCTTTAATCTAATTTACCACTCGAGAGAACAGAGATGTGCTGTTTGCCAATAAACCAGGATAAATGAAAAACAATATTAGCTTTCTATTTGTCCACTTGTTTGGCATCCCTTCAAAAACACTAATCACCACACTTAAAGGAACATATTTGTATATCTTTGAAACGTTGACTTAAATAAATGTATTATGTAAACAAATTACACACAATTGTAATTGAAAGCAATAATATTAAGTTTAAATAAAAAGTAATATGTTCAATTTAGGACTATTTTTTTCAACTAACCTAATACAATTATATGGAACCTGTTGACATAATACATTTAAGTCACTGTTTATTTGTTTCAGTGTAGGGCAGGATCCAGCCACTAAAACATGTATTACGTTTTCACTCTAAAGTGACTGTCCTTTCAATCAATATTTTTTTTTAAAAACTATCTTGCTTTATTGAAATAATGAAGTAATGTTTACCATATACTATCAGCTGGCTAAGTAACTTGGTCCCCTTATTTTACCTTATCTGTATCTGAATTAACATAATGCATTTCCAAAGCCACAGGGTTGGCATACTCAGCTTTGTATATTTTGACTGATGTGTATTTCTTGAAACTAAAATAAAAAAGTACCTGGAAGCTGAAGGGATCAGCAATGTCATGCATATAATATTTTCACCATGGGCTACACCCATACCAAGAAATGGCTTAGCCCCACCATGACAAATGATGTGAAAGTAAGCAAAATAAAGTCTGCCAACTCGCGCGGAGTATATTGCACAGACAGCAGTTAGTAAGATTGATTTCAGTAGCCACGGTTTTGAAAACTTTTGTCATGTAGTGATCGTCTTCTCAATAGAACATCTTTGATAACGGCGTGGTGTTGTTGCAGGAAGTCCCGACGGAGAATACTTTTGCTGTAGTACAGGGGTGCACATAACTGGTACGCAGGTTATGTGCGTAATCTGAAATGCGTACCGTCACTTGTGTCACAAAGCGCATTTGCGTACCGATGTACTTGTGAAGCTTTTCCAGAAGCAGAGAACGACAGAGTCGGTCTCCGTGTGCACAGACAGGGCTGCTTTTAACGTCGGTCTGTACAACGGAATTGTGCCAAAACTACGCCAAGCGGCTGCGGAGGGAGACTCTCTCCCCCCCCCCCCTTCACTGGAAAACTGCGCTAAAACAGCTGATCGTTCACACTCTGTGGTCAAGAAGTACTCCACTAGCCGCCGCCGCCCCCCCCCCTCTGTCGACTTTCCTGAAGTACTCCCCCGTTGATAGAAATCAACACGTAATGAATTAAGACCCCACGGTTTGATGATTGATAGGTGTGTGGGTTGTCTTTCATTTTGACACGCAGAAAAATGTTATAATAAACATAGATACTGCATGTTAAATGGATATATCCGCCTTCTTTCATTTATCTTTCCATTCCCACAACAATATACATAAATAAATGGCATATTTTGGACATAGTTCGAATGGTGATTAATCATGATTAATTAATTTTTAAGCTGTGATTAATCTGATTAAAATTTGTAATCGTTTGACAGCCCTAATTAAAAGATGACACTAGATTTTGTTTGTAAATCTGTATGAGGTAAAGAAGAATTTTTTTTATCCAAATGCCTTTCTGCCATCCATTACTGCCAGTATTATCGTCTGTGGCAGCTAACAACAGTTCAATCAGGAGAGACGGTTTTGATGTGATGATACATATTTAATGCGCAGATGTAACAGTGTAAATAATGAATGTTTGTTTTATTAAATCCTGTTAAACTGGGACTACAGCCATAATTTTGTTATTTTTATTTTTATTTTGAAAAGCTGCAACCGGAAGCTAGTGTTGCGCTGAATGTGGTGCATTTTGGGAATCCGTCAGTATTAGAGGATTCTTAGCTTGGGTGAGTTGTTGCTCTGTTCACTCAGTTGTAGATATAATAATAATTGTGATCTACGTGTACTATTTTGTGTATAATCTATGTGCATTTATTGGTTAGCTAAATGTCTTTAGATTCTGTAGTGTATCACTTTTTAAAAGAATTGTACATAAACTGAGAGTGAGCCGTTTTCCAGCTAACTAGTTAGCGGCTAACTAGTTAGCTGGAAAACGGCTCACTCTCGATGTCTCACTATGGGAAATTGTAGCTCCCGTACTAACGTTGTGGAGGAGTGCACGTGGCATTTACGTTACTGACGTGAAACTTTCCTTTGTAGAGCAACATCTCACTGAACTGTGGCTAAACTGTGGATCTGTGTGTTTATTCCATGGTTTGCAGGTATGTTTATTTTGAACTGTTAAATGTTTTATTGAATACTGTTCATCTAAGTAATTTGATTAATCTTTATTGTCACAATTACAAACTAAATAGTTTTATGTTTGTAATAAATGTTATTGAGTTTCTTTATATTTAGAATCCTTTTTCTCTAAACAAATGATACCACTATACGATCACTGTAAAAGTATTAGAGGATTCTTAGCTTGGAGCAACATCTCACTGAACTGTGGCTAAACTGTGGATCTGTGTGTTTATTCCATGGTTTGCAGAATAAACTAATTGATATCTCAAACTGACTCCGGTGAAGTACAAAAAGCAACAGCAAAGCAGGACCCAAGTGTCACACAGATACACAAATGAATGTGACAGTAGTTTTGGCGATTAGGCCCCGTTGTGCAGGAAGTATCATTCGGGAGGGTAGAACCGATCCGATGAAAACCCCCCGGGGTCTAGACACTGGTGGTGGTGAATGGATAGTTGGGTCGGTCTGAGGAGGAGTGGTTTAGCTTGACCCTGGATTCGGAGGGACGGGAGGTGAAAAGGGGTGGAGGAGGGTTGCGTTGAGTAACCTGAAATGACAGCTGTCGGAGGGGTAAGAGCAGAGTTTAAAGGGGTTGACGGCACGCTATGCAGGCTCTTGGGAATAGAGCGAAGTGATTGGCTAAGCTGAAGAGTGATGCCCCCGGTCACTTATTGAGAGGAGAGAGAGTAGAAACATGGAGATAGAAATACATGAATGAGTAAAGACGGTCTTCCTGGTTGAACTTGCGCTGAGCTTCATTTTATCCATGCCGATAACTCTTAGTCCTACAAGCTGTCAAGCTAGAGTGAGAAAAATGCAGGTATACTAGAAATGCTATTAAACCCTTACTTGATGAATGTCTTGCTTGATTTAGCAATATTTCCCAACTCTTAGTCGATTTATTTCTAAAAGCTAATAATTTAACAACGTTTCAGACTAGGGAAAGCAAGAAATATATATGACATTTTAATTCCTTCCCATTAGGGGTGTAACGGTTCATAGAAGTCACGGTTCGGTTCGTACCTCGGTTTTGGGGTCACGGTTCGGTACGGGTTCGGTACAACAAGAAAAAGCAAAAAAAAGTCCCAAATGCATAATTCCAGGTTTTAAGTTATTTATGTTTGAACAGTAGTGCAAGTTTCAGTTTAAAAATAAAGAACTCTGACATTTTGAATAATTAACTGTATTAAACAGTTAAAAACAAACCACAAACAGTACCACACACACTCAGATGGCCATATTATCTATAATGGCTGATGTCAAACAAAAAGGTTTCATCAAGCTGTAAAACTAAAAAGAATGTCTTGAAAATATGACATCATAAATAATAAGAAAGTGTTTCAAGAGCGCAAAGTCGTTGAAAAACAAATGCCAAAAGCTTCCGTTATTTATTTTGGTCTCTCGGCTCTCATGTCTATTGGCTTCTTAAAAACAGCGGGGATCAGCTGTTGAACTGCTGTTGTCTTTTGCCTGGCTCCGGTGATTGGCAAATCTGGGTGATGCCTTCTGATATGATTTAGCATGTTTGGCGTGTGTTACCATTAGCATACCGCACCACTGTAGAACAACGACGACACACCGTCCTCGTCCGATCCACCACTCGCACACTTAATCGTTATTGTAGTCCACAGGGAACCCGAAATGTTCCAACACAGCTGATTTAAAAGAAGCAGGTGGGTTCTAGCTCCTGTGTGTTATCTGAAATCGCCATACTAACTTTTCTTCTTCTTGTATTTTGTTCGTTTTGTTGTTGTGTTTCTTCTTGTTCTTCATTTGTTGTTTAAGGGCGGCTGGCAAACAGCTTTTAGGCGCAATACCGCCCCTTGGATTATATATAGTATAGTGGATACTGCCCTGAATGACAGACTTTTTTCCCACTCGTAAAAAAAAGGCGTATTCGTCGTGTGACTGCGTGTGCCGAACCGTGACGTCCGAACCGTGACGGTACGGGACGAATACGGATACCGTTTGTTGTGAGTCTTGATGTTTTTACAACCCAACTTGGCTCCACGTGTCGTTTTGGCGAGTCCTGCTTAAAATCATAACAGGAAGGAAATCAGAAAACACAAGGAAACCATCCATCCATCCATCCATCCATCCATCCATCCATCTTCTCCCGCTTATCCATGGTCGGGTCGCGGGGGTAGCAGTTCCAGCAGAGAGCCCCAAACTTTCTTTTCCCTGGCGACATCAACCAGCTCTGACTGGGGGATCCCAAGGCGCTCCCAGGCCAGCGAAGAGATATAATCCCTCCACCTGGTCCTAGGTCTACCCCTTGGTCTGTTCCCAGCTGGACGTGCCTGGAACACCTCCCTAGGGAGGCGCCCAGGTGGCATCCTAACTAGGTGCCCGAACCACCTCAACTGGCTCCTTTCGACGCGAAGGAGGAGCGGCTCAACTCCGAGTCCCTCCCTGATGACCGAACTTCTCACCTTATCCCTAAGGGAGACACCAGCCACCCTGCGGAGAAAACCCATCTCGGCCGCTTGTATCCGCGATCTCGTTCTTTCGGTCATGACCCATCCTTCATGACCATAGGTGAGGGGTAGGAACGAAAATGGCCCGGTAGACAGAGAGCTTTGCCTTCTGGCTCAGCTCCCTTTTCGTCACAACGGTGCGGTAAAGCGACTGCAGTACCGCTCCCGCTGCTCCGATTCTCCGGAGCAGCGGGAAACCAGTTAAACAATAATCTGTTTTAATTATAAAAGGTAATAATGCAATGCAATATAATACATTACAATACAATATAATACAATATAATATACTGTAATGTAAGGAGTACTCCTGCCCTTGTTCGCGTGCTGCTTAGATCCTTCGGTCCTGGCAGCCTGAGAAGAGAGAGAGAACCCAAGGCCGACCAGGCTTTCATACCAAAACAAACAGGAGGGGTTGGGTCAGCTGGTCATCTTTTCAGGTCATCTCATTGGGAGATGCAAAAGATGCTGTGTCACAGCGAATCAGCGCGTGCCAGCAGAGAACCAAACAGGCTCAGTTTGCAGCAAAACACATCTTATCATGTAGCTTATCACACAAGAGTCATAGGTTTTTCTTTATGAAAGCCATAGTTGTTGGGAATTTAACAGTCATCATCTCATGACCCTCCTCAGGACCAGCTAACCAACAACGCCTAACTGTCTTCATACCTCCAGGCCCTCTCTGAACTTCCATCCACCCGAAGTCAGCTTACCCAGAATCAGAAGGACCATTGTCTCTCTTAACTGTGTGACTCAATTCTCAAGGCCTGCAGGATGCGCATCATTAACTTAAGAAGAATTTAACCATTATATCTGGGGAAAATGTCCCTCGCAGTTCTCTTGTTAATTTGCAAAGCCTATTAATGGTTAACCAAGAAAAACACTCAAAGGGGTAATCTTTTCACTCAAAACAGAACTCACAAGTAATTCTGCATTTTACCTCCTCAAAAATAGCCTAAAAACACCCTTTTGATAAAAGGGTAAAAGTGGAAGAAAAAGACTATTGCGCTAATCTACTTTTAAGAAAAAAGGAACATTGTTTCAGGAATCTATAAAAAACCTCTCTATATTTAAGAGGAAAAATTTACTTTGTTCCTTCAACTATTAACACACAGGAATGTATATACCCACACATATATTAGGGATAACATGATGCAATACACCTCTTATATATGGGTGACATTAAAATGAATATACCACAAATATGCTGCATCACATTTTCTGCATAATACTTTACATCAATTTCCACAATTCCCCCTTTTGCACTCTTTTAAAAGAGAGCAACTTACACAAGGCCCTTGAAACATAACTATAGTCATTCCTTTCCACCGTGTTCGACTCCCATCATTATATTTAGAGCCCTTTAAACATTTGGAAACAGCCCATCATAACAATTTCTTATGACAGTGGAGAGGGAGACCAAAACATGTCAAAAAACTGCGTCCTTGTCTGCTGAGTCTCCATACTCGTCCTCTCCCTCTGCATAAGCCAACAGGGGCATTTGATACGGAGGGGGAGAAGCAGCTTTTCCTTCAATGGTGGAACTGATTAGTCTGACACATAATGAGCGGATGCACGGCACACAACAACACCCACATGTTATTAAAATGGCCAAAAAAGTAGCTACAGAAATAAATTATATAAATAAACCCTTCCATTGACCAAACATGTTTGTAAACCACTCTTCAAGGGGATTGTGTATCCCTGATTGCTCATGCATAGTTTTAGATAGGGTACGAAGACCTTCTAAGGCTTTAGTCACGGAACCGTCCGGCGCCGTGTTGTTGGGAATAAACGTACAGCACATATCCTTGAACATTGAGCAAACACCCCCCTTTCTCCGCCAGAAGCATATCCAACGCCATCCTATTCTGCACAGCCATAAGGGACGTTGGACCTAATTGTTCAGCCAGGCCTTCTACCGCGTCCCTAGTGAGATTGGCCAATCGGAGTATGTTGTAATGTACATAGTTGATCCTTTCTACATTTTTGATAGGGGTAACAGGGAAGACGGCAGAGATAACTGGAAAACTTTCAAACCCTGCAGCTATTTGGTCAGCTAGTTTGTATTCATTAGGCACCCCTCGTGGAACTCCTATGGAATCGATGTAGGTGGGAGAATTGAGGGATAAATCAAACGTGTTTCTGGTGTCCCTTTTAGCCAGTACATGTAGGGAGGCTTTAGGGTCCGTGGGCACCAGCTTTTCGCCTAGCAACATTAGGGGGGGCATGGAGACGCACCATAGCACACAATCCTACAGATAATTCGGGGATACGGGTGTACAGGCGGTGGCCCCCACAATAATAGTAGAGACCAGCCCTGGCCCAATGTCCTATACTAGTGCTAGACACGGTGTGGTTACACCAATCCGTAAGGATATTTCCTAGGTCAAAAAGTGGAGATTTTTGGACCATGGTGAAACAGGTGTACCCACCGGCGCCTCTGCTAGCCGTGAATAGGCCTGTCCTAGTACCATTATCAATTGGAGGGAAAACCTTGGCCAGGGTGGTGCAGTTAGGAGGACTAGCCATCTTGATCAGCTGTAACATACAGTTGTAACCCCAGGTATATGTGGGAAACAGGGGCGCAGGGTCAGTGACTAATTGTGGGCGGGCCGTGGCACAGGCTAGGCAATCCCCTACCATTTGTTCTTGGGCTGTCCGAGCAACCCATTTTAACCATAAATTGTCATCTGTGTATCCTGTGGCCATTTGGATGACGTCTAGAGGTTGAAGTTGGCTATAATCCCCCGTACATTTATCTGTGCATGTAATTTTAGACAGGTATTTAACCTTAGATCCTGCCTGAGGAAGGTTTCGCTTTACCTTTGGTATAACTTTAATTTCGAAGAGGCCTTGTGGCGAACCCCTTCCTGCATGTACTGCGAGGACATAAAGTCCAGCGTCGGAGAGCACGACATTCTTTAGCGTTATGAGTACCGGATTACAAAACCTGGCGGAGCACGGAACGCCTGGGTTTCTCCTAACCACTTTCATTCTATATTTGAGGGATCTAACAATTTCCGCCGATCGGTAAGGTGGCATGTATCCCCAGTCATCAGGACCCGAATTTACTATGACACCAGCCCAGGACTTGCAGGAGCAACCGTAGGTGTATTTAACGAACACATGAGGATCGCCTTTGAGTCTAACTGTACTGCCTTGGTAAACGTAAGGACTGCTTTTGACCTTATCTTGGATGCTTCTATTACATACCGCTGGGGCTAAGCAGATGTATTTGACTAGGTTGGAATAGGTCCTGGCGAGGTTTCCGCAGGGGGCAATTTTGCACAGGTCGATTTGTATTATTCCATCACTACCTTCTTGTAAAGAGAAGATTTGTTTAGGAGACATGGTGGTAACTACTACCTCATATTTGGCCCGTTTGACCCTAGTTACGGATTCATCTGGCGGGGGAGTGGAGTCTGGGTGGTCAATGGAATCACATAAGATTAAAATAATGGCAACAGTCACAGTAGAAAACAGGACTAAGCCTGTGAAACATTTTCAGTTCTCATACATGGTTATGCTGTTAGCTCCAACTCTTCTAGTGTCAGTAAAAAACGTCTATGCTAACGTATGGTATTAAAACCCAAGTTATCAAGAGTGCTGTGGACCAAGGGGTCATTCAACCTTGAATTTTTTTAAGGGTTACAATGTACATACAGGAGGGCGGACAAATAGACTACTATTCCCAATAGTAGTAGCGACCAACAGGTTATCAGGAAATTCAGGGCTCCTTCAGACGTTTTCTATTCTTCTCTGAAATGTTCTGGTCTCTGTGTCAGCCTTACATGAGGTCATCAAAACGTAAAAAATCCCTTAAATATGGGTTAATAAAAGGTCCCTCAAAAAATGGGTTAATAAAAGGTCCCTCAAAAAATGGGATATTAAAACAAAGTCCACACCGGCTATATCAACCTGTTTCAGCGGAGAGTGGAGTCCCCTGTGCCGTCCTGGCTTGCCGTGTCTTTGTCCCCCCGATCCGCTGACGGCGGCTTCTGGGCTGCCTGCTAGAGAGATGTCTTCCTCCTCCTCCTCCTCCTCCTCCTCCTCCTCCGGCCCGCTGATGGCGGCTTCCGGGTCGATGCTGGAGAGATGTCTTCCCGATCCTCCTTCTCCGGCCCGCTGATGATGCCTCCCGGGTCGACTGCTGGAGAGATGTCCTCCCGATCCTCCTTCTCCGGCCCGCTGATGATGCCTCCCGGGTCGACTGCCTTGACGAGGGCCAGGTCTGTCCTGATGTCGTCTAGGGTCCTCGCAGGTGTTTTCCCGACCGCACGCTGGCTCCAGTGGTACCAGTTGTCCCCCTTTCCTTCTAGGCGGACGGCATGGGATGTCCTCTGGGTCACTCGGTAGGGGCCGGAAAACCTGGGGTTGAGCCACTTAGGCCTGATGACTTTCAGCCAGACGAACTCTGCTGTGTTGGCCTCGTGCTTCTCGGGTCCCCCTTTGGCGTCCGTAACCTGTGTGGAGAAACCTGATACCAAGCCCTTAAGTTGCCGGTAGTATGGTTTCGAACACATGACCTCCACTTCCTTTCCTACGCTCAAGGCTCCTGGGCCCGGGAATTGGTGGCCATGTGTCAGCTCAAATGGGGAGAAACCTGTCCCTCTGTTAATGGAGCTTCTGATTGACATGGCAAGGCCTCTAGCCAGTTCATGCCTGTCTCCTCACTAGGGTTGGGAACCAAAACTCGGTTCCAGATGAGAACCGATAAGAAAATGCCGGGTACCGGGTACCCATACAAAATACACAATTTCGGTTCTGCTTAACGGTTCCTAAATGCGGTAGACCCTGTATTCCAGCGGGTCCGTCTGCACCGCGGTGCTGCGGTGACCCGGTGGAATACAGGGCGGACCTGGAGAATCACAGAACGGCCGGTCGTCAACGGGCCGTTGACGGCCGGCTCGGTACGCTGACGGCCGGCACCGCCCTTCATTTTTTTAAACGGCATCATATAAATTGCGCTGACAGGCGACAGAGGTCCACAGATGCCCCGCAGCGATGCTCCCCCGCCCTCCCGTAGATATTTCACGAGCTCAGTCACTTCATAACACCAAAGATAGGTCGCGGTAAACACTCTGAAGTGAGGCTCCACTACACTAAAAAAGAAAAAGAAAAGGCAAAGTGTAATGCCTGTTAATAGCTTGCCACAGGCATAGCTCAGTTAAAATAAAGCACAGCTATTGTGCAATACATTTGTATTGCATGTATATTTTTGAGTAACAATTTCAGTTAAAGCTTTTAAGAATAAATATATTTTTGTTATCTAAACGTTTGACCTCTTTATTTTACAATTTTGGAATCGAAATGGGGAATCGATAAGAACCGGAATCGATAAGCAGAACCGGAATCGAAATTGGAATCGATAAATTTCAAACGATACCCATCCCTACTCCTCACATGCTTTACTGAGTTTCTGTTTGATGTTCTGGTTCATTCTTTCTACCTTTCCCTGTGACTGTGGATGGTAGACTGCTCCAAAACTGTGTCTCAGTCCTAAGGACTGTTCTACTGTGCGTAGGTCATGGTTCTTGAAATGGCTGCCATTGTCTGACCTCACTTTCCTAGGAAACCCATGTAGTGGAATGTAATGTGTGACTAGGAATTTGATCACTGAGTCTGCATCCTCTCTCCTGCATGGCACAGCTTCTGGCCAACCTGTGTATGCATCTACCACAACTAGTAAGTACCTGAACCCTCTTACTTTGTCAATCATGTCAGTGTAGTCAATGATGATTTCTTCTCCTGCCATCTTAGGTAAAGGGAACTTTCCCTGGTGTGGTTTTACTGTGGCTCTGATGTTATCAGCACTCAAGCCTGCATTATTAACATAGGCAGGGCCAGTCTATTGATTGCGTGAAGTAGAACCGCGTGACTCAGTCATCCTTTAGCTCAAAAAGCATTTAAATACCGCATTTAGAAACTGATGAACTCAGTGTGCATCTGGACCCGGTGACAACATTACCTATTGACGCAGCAACCACTGTAAGTTATATTCTTGTTTAATTAGACTTCTCGGTTTCATTTATTCGACTCTGTATAATTGTTACTGTAGCTTAAACGGCTAAATCGCTTTTGAGAGATTTTAAATCTCAGATCTGCTCAGGCGAAACCTTCTTTACAGCTCTCAGCACTCAAGCCTGCATTATTAACATAGGCAGGGCCAGTCTATTGATTGCGTGAAGTAGAACCGCGTGACTCAGTCATCCTTTAGCTCAAAAAGCATTTAAATACCGCATTTAGAAACTGATGAACTCAGTGTGCATCTGGACCCGGTGACAACATTACCTATTGACGCAGCAACCACTGTAAGTTATATTCTTGTTTAATTGGACTTCTCGGTTTCATTTATTCGACTCTGTATAATTGTTACTGTAGCTTAAACGGCTAAATCGCTTTTGAGAGATTTTAAATCTCAGATCTGCTCAGGCGAAACCTGCTTTACAGCTCTCAGCACTCAAGCCTGCATTATTAACATAGGCAGGGCCAGTCTATTGATTGCGTGAAGTAGAACCGCGTGACTCAGTCATCCTTTAGCTCAAAAAGCATTTAAATACCGCATTTAGAAACTGATGAACTCAGTGTGCATCTGGACCCGGTGACAACATTACCTATTGAGGCAGCAACCACTGTAAGTTATATTCTTGTTTAATTAGACTTCTCGGTTTCATTTATTCGACTCTGTATAATTGTTACTGTAGCTTAAACGGCTAAATCGCTTTTGAGAGATTTTAAATCTCAGATCTGCTCAGGCGAAACCTGCTTTACAGCTCTCAGCACTCAAGCCTGCATTATTAACATAGGCAGGGCCAGTCTATTGATTGCGTGAAGTAGAACCGCGTGACTCAGTCATCCTTTAGCTCAAAAAGCATTTAAATACCGCATTTAGAAACTGATGAACTCAGTGTGCATCTGGACCCGGTGACAACATTACCTATTGACGCAGCAACCACTGTAAGTTATATTCTTGTTTAATTAGACTTCTCGGTTTCATTTATTCGACTCTGTATAATTGTTACTGTAGCTTAAACGGCTAAATCGCTTTTGAGAGATTTTAAATCTCAGATCTGCTCAGGCGAAACCTGCTTTACAGCTCTCAGCACTCAAGCCTGCATTATTAACATAGGCAGGGACAGTCTATTGTCGCCCATCAGCTGTAGATAGTTAACTAATTAACTTCAGCTGTGAGAACTGAGCAATCAGGCGTCCATTTCGGGTAGCTCCTTCCTGGAGCGTCAGCTTCAGCGGCAGACAGGCTAAGACTGACAAAGACATTAGAGTCCTACAGGAGTAAGACTGACAAAGACATTAGAGTCCTACAGGAGTCACGAGGGAGGCAAAGAGGAGGCAAATCCTACTTTGATTGAGCTAAGTATCGTTGGTGTTTTTAAATTTTTAATTTTGTTGTTTAGCCCCTCATGCTATAATCATGTGTATTTTCTCCATTCCTGTTCATGTGTCTTCTCGCAATTATCACTGGCCCCGTGTATCTCGTAATCGATATAACCGGCCTGCTCTCGTCTATCCCACGTGCTCCACTGAGATCCAACATCTAGTTTCAGGTGGCCTGTGGAACTGCCAGTCAGCTGTTCCTAAGGCTGACTTCATCTCTGGCTACACCTCCCTGCAGTCTCTGGATTTCCTTGCTCTCACTGAGACCTGGATTACTCCATCCAACACATCCACCCCAGCAGCTCTCTCCACTGCATATTCCTTCTCCCATACACCCAGACCCACTGGCAGAGGAGGTGGCACTGGTCTCCTGCTCTCTCCCAAATGGAGCTTTTCCCTCTTCAAGCTACCTAACTTTACTCCTTCCACCTTTGAGTTCCATGCCGTCACAGTAACCCATCCTATACAGTTAACCATTGTTGTTCTCTACCGTCCACCAGGCGCCTTGGGGGACTTCTTGGAGGAATTAGATCATCTCCTCTCACACATCCCTGAAACTGGCCCTCCCGCTGTACTTCTCGGAGACTTCAACCTCCAGATGGGGAAGATAGACGAACTAACATCTCTGTTAACCGCCTTTGCTTTCTCACTCTCTCCGTCCCCACCGACTCATAAAGCTGGCAATGTCCTTGATCTCATATTCTCAAGGAACTGCGCTACTTCTAACCTCTCTGTAAACCCGCTCCACACATCCGATCACTTCTTCATTTCATTCTCTCTATCCCTTTCCAAACATAACAAACTAATCTCTTCCCATCCTACACTTGTCCGCCGTAACCTTCGCTCCCTCTCTCCCTCTACCTTTGCCTCGTCGGTGCTCTCAGCCCTCCCTTCCTCTGATTTGTTCCAACTACTGCCTCCAAACTCTGCTGCAGAAACTCTCCTCTCTACTCTCTCATCCACTCTGGACTCGCTCTGTCCTCTGACATCTCGGCAGGCTCGTCAGTCCCCTCCGGCTCCCTGGCTAAATGATGCACTGCGTGCTAATAGAACCGTCCTTAGGGCAGCAGAGCGGAAATGGTGGAAATCCAAACACCGTGACGACCTCCTAACCTATCAAGCTCTCCTCTCCTCTTTCTCTGCTTCGATCTCTCAGGCAAAAAGCACTTTCTTTCAAGATAAGATCCAATCTTCCTATTCCAATCCTAAAAAACTATTTTCCATCTTCTCCACCCTCTTGGACCCTCCAAAAGCTCCTCCCCCCTCCTCACTTCTGTCAAGCGACTTTGTTACCCACTTTGAAAAAAAGGTTAATGATATTCGCTCTTCTTTTTCTGACTCACCTTTACTCACCGCTGGGTCACCAGACCTTCCTTCCACCAACACACTAACCTCCTTTTCCCCTCTCTCTCCAAGTGAGGTTCTTACCCTCATTACCTCTGCCCGCCCTACCACCTGTCCTCTGGACCCTATCCCTTCAAACCTCCTTCAGACTATCGCTCCTGATATTCTACCGTTTCTCACCCATTTCATCAACACTTCTCTAACTTCTGGTCACTTTCCAAACAGTCTCAAGGAGGCAAGAGTAAACCCTCTCCTAAAGAAACCCACTCTCAACCCGTCTGATGTTATAAACTACAGGCCTGTCTCTCTCCTCCCGTTCCTGTCTAAATCACTTGAACGCGCTGTCTTTAAACAACTCTCCTGTTATCTCAATCAGAACAACCTTCTGGATCCGCACCAGTCTGGTTTCAAGGCAGGTCACTCCACAGAAACTGCTCTCATTGCTGTCACGGAGGAACTGCACACTGCCAAAACTGCATCCCTCTCCTCTGTCATCATCCTGTTGGACCTGTCTGCTGCATTCGACACGGTGAATCATCAGATCCTCCTTCGCACTCTCCAAAAACTTGGAGTTTCAGGCTCTGCACTTTCCCTCCTCACCTCATACCTGAAAGACCGTACCTACAGGGTGACTTGGAGAGGGTCTGAGTCGGACCCTTGTCAATTAACTACGGGGGTCCCTCAGGGCTCTGTTCTTGGTCCCCTCCTCTTCTCCTTGTACACAAACTCGCTCGGATCAGTCATTAGCCCGCATGGTTTTTCTTACCACTGCTACGCTGACGACACCCAATTAATTCTGTCCTTTCCCCGCTCAGAGACCCAGGTCGTCGCACGCATCTCTGCTTGTCTAGCTGACATCTCTCAGTGGATGTCTGCTCACCACCTCAAGCTCAACCTTGACAAGACTGAGCTGCTCTTCCTCCCGGGAAAAGATTGTCCAACTCTTGACCTGACAATCAACATCGGCACCTCAGTTGTTTCCCCGACTCAGACTGCAAGGAATCTGGGTGTGACCCTAGATAACAACCTGTCCTTCACTGCAAACATCGCTGCTACAACCCGCTGCTGCAGATACACGCTTTACAACATCAGGAAGATACGTCCCCAGCTGACTCAGAAAGCGACTCAGGTTCTGGTCCAGGCTCTCGTCATCTCACGCCTAGACTACTGCAACTCCCTCCTGGCTGGTCTACCTGCATGTGCCATCCGACCTCTGCAGCTCATCCAGAATGCAGCGGCTCGTCTGGTTTTCAACCTTCCTAAATTCTCCCACACCACTCCGCTCCTCCGCTCCCTTCACTGGCTTCCGGTAACTGCTAGAATCCACTTCAAGACACTGGTACTTGCTTACCGTGCTGCGAATGGATCTGGCCCTTCCTACATCCAGGACATGGTTAAACCGTACACCCCAGCGCGTGCACTACGCTCTGCATCAGCCAAACGACTCGTTGCGCCCTCGCTGCGAGGGGGACCCAAGTTCCCATCGGCGAAAACACGTGGGTTTGCTGTCCTGGCTCCAAGATGGTGGAATGAGCTCCCCATTGACATCAGGACGGCAGATAGCTTGCACATCTTCCGGCGCAAACTGAAAACTCATCTCTTTCGACTCCACTTCGAGCGTTAGAACGATTAACGAAGCACTTTTATACTAATAAAGGACTGGATTACCTAAAGCCAGTTGAGTAGCACTTGAAATGTTTAGCTCTATGAAACCTGATGTACTTATATGATTCTGTTTTCTTCAAGGTTGTGTCTTCCTGGTCGAATGTACTTATTGTAAGTCGCTTTGGACAAAAGCGTCAGCTAAATGCAATGTAATGTTATGGGTTAGGCAAATTACACATTCTTCCAGGTAATTAGCTATCATGTTAGGTAGGTAAGGGTGCCACCAGTGAGTCAGGTGTCTGCTCATTTGAGTTTTACCGCAATGTGTTGGGCCGTGTGCTTCTTTAAGCATTGATCTTATCCATCCTGGGGGTATCACTGGTCTCCCATCTGAGGAGTACCATATCCCGTCTTTGTTGGTAGCTCCTCTGTCTAACCATACTGTTTTATCCTGAGGAGACCCTGCTGCTTGAGCTTCCCTAAGAGTATCATCTGTTACTGCAGGCAGTAAGTCAGCAGATTTTGAGACCAGCATTTGAAACTGGGGTATATACCCTGCTTTGGCTTTAGCTGCTTTTTCTGCTGCATTGTTACCCCAAGACAAATAGTTGTCTGCCGTGCTATGACCTTTACACTTAAGTAAAGCTAGCTTGTTGGGTAACATTACTGCTTCTGCAAGCCTTTTGATGTCTTTCTCGTGTTTGATGGGGGTATTGGTGGATGTTACAAATCCTGCTCTCATCCACTGGCGCATTTCCACATGTATGACACCATGAACATATGCTGAGTCAGTATAGATGTTCACATCTTTTCCTTTTGATAGCTCTAATGCTGCAATGACTCCCATTACTTCTGCCAACTGTGCTGAGACTTTCCCTGTTACTTTTCCTGCTGCTTTTTCCTCAAACTGTCCCTCAGCTGTTTGACCTACCACTGCGTAGGCCGCTTGGAGCCCGTTGGTGGGGTGTCTGAAACAACAGCCGTCTGTGAACAGGTTTTCTGCATGTGGCATAGGCTCGTCTCTGAGATCTATTCTTAGCTTCACATCCTGGATGATTCTTTCCTGACACCTATGGGGTTCTCCGCTGCCAATGGTGTCTGCGCTGTTAACTCCTTCATGTGTGTAGGTGATGTGTGCTTGCGTCAGAGTTTTCTCTAACCTGGTCTGTCTTGTGGAAGTCATTGTGAATGCACTTGAGTTCACAAAAGAGACAATGCTATGTGTTGTCAGTACTGTCAAAGAGTGTCTCATCACAATGTGTGAAATCTTGTTTAAGATACGTGCTGTACCTGCTGCATGTCTTGTGCATGGAGGTTCTCTGTTCTCCACTCTGTCCAGTGTGATACTAATGTACATCAGTATTGACCTACATCCCCCCTTTTTCTGAAATAGAATACCATTTACTGTGTTTTCACTTTCAGAAACATCAAGGAAAAATGGTAATGCAGAGGCGAGAGAGGTGACCTGGGACATGGATTGTTTGAGAGAAATGAACGCAGCTTCTGCAGCTTGTGTCCAGTTCAGTGTGGCAGTGAGATTGCGCATGCCCTTCTCATTGATCAGTGTTCTGAGTTCAGCTGTTCTTGGCTTATACTCTGGGATGTAGTGTCTGCTGTAGCCTGTGAGACCCAGAAAAGATAGCATGTTTTTTACTGTCTTGGGTTTGGGGTGGTGTAATATGCTTTCTTGATGTGCTGCTGACATGCCTGTACCTGCTGGAGAGATAACTCTGCCCAAAAATGTCACCTCTTTACGGGTGCATTGTAGCTTATTCTTGGAGACCTTGAACCCTGTTGCGTGGAGGCGAACCAGTAGGTTCCTGGTGGCCTCTAAACAAGAGGCTGCGGAGGGTGCTGCAATGAGAAGGTCATCTACATACTGGATCAACACCACCCCCTCTGGCAATGAAACGCCATCTAGCTGTTCCCTGAGTATTTTGTTAAATATTCCTGGAGACAAACTGAAGCCTTGGGGTAGTCTTGTGTACTGTAGTTTTTCCCCCCACATTGTAAATGAAAAAATAGGTCTCATACTCTCTGCTAGAGGTATGCAGAAGAAAGCGTTGGCCAGGTCAATACAAGTGAACCATGTATGTTCAGGTGAGATATTACAGATAGCCGTGTATGGGTTAGGCACTGGTACCAGCGCTGTAGTGGTGATAGCATTAATGGTCCTCAAATCATGAGCCATTCTGTACTCCCCGCTAGGTTTTGCTACCGGGAGGATTGGAGTGTTCCACTCGCTTTTTGAGGGTTCCAACACCCCCGCTCTCTTTAGTCCCACAACTGCCTTGCTGATACCCCCTTTGGCCTGTGGTTTAACAGGGTACTGTGATAGATTTATAGGTATAGAGCTGCTCACCTCAAATGTTATTGGTGCAGCCTTTGAGCAGAAACCTACGTCATGAGAGTCAGATGACCACAGGTCAGGTGGGAGGTCACGCAACATGTCATCAGTGAATGAGTGGTCAGTCCTCTCTCTACCATGATGTCTATCCACTTCGTGTCTCTCCATGAAGATGCATTCTTGAGTGCAGATTTTTAGAGCATAAGCTTTGTGTGAAGGAGAGTATGTGAGTGCTGCTATTTGTGTTGGTTCCCAATCCTCAACTTCTAGCAGTGTTTTGACCATAGGACCAAGTTCTTTAGCTTCATAGCCCTTTCTGATAGCTAATGAAATGTGTGGTGTAGCTTCAGCTGACATACGGTACCAATAGAGTTGTTCATCAGTGAGTTCAACAGATGCAGCCACCCCCGCTTGTCCCACAAATAAATTGGTTGTGGTTACGTCCCAAATGGACAGAGCCACCTCTTTGTCATAACCATATGCATAACTCTGGTTGTCTTTTCTATCATAATTTAGCGTCAGATGGGGAGGGTCTGGAGGGGAACCATAAGGCCTGAGGAGGTTAATCCACGGCTTCCATTGCTGAAAAATGGAAAATAGTCCTGGTGTGTTTTCTTGGGGCCGGTCGAGCAACCCCTAGTATATAGTGGCATACTGAGTTGCATCTGCTTCTGTGGATTGGCCCAACAACATCTGAGAACCTGACTTTATGGCGGATATTGAACAATTGAGGCGAGTGCCGTCTGGAAACGATATTATCAGTCCATCGGGGGAACAGAGGATGGAGGCATTAGCTTTGATAAGAACATCCCGTCCCATGAGGTTAGCCGGACTTTGAGGTGCCAGAATGTACTGATGGAAAAATATCTGGCCTGCTATTTTGGTGGTTAATGGTGTAGAGAGCGGTACTCGCTCTATTTCTCCCGAAAACCCTATGACTGAGACTTTATTACTTGAAATGGACGTGTTGAACACGGGGGAATTGATAGTTGAATATCTAGCTCCTGAATCAACAAGGAATGGTAGCTTCGAGTTTTTACAGTCATGTCCATGTAAGGATCCGCCAGGCCCGTACATTCTGGGTTCCCTGGGCGACCTCATTGTGGTGGGTAATAGTCTTGTTCGTACTGCACAAACTGGCCATAGGGGGCGGCCATCACATTGGGTGCAACGTGACCCTGGTCTTGGTGTTGAGCTTGTGGGGCTGCCTCATGGGGTTTCTGGAAATACTGCATGTCTGCTGTGTACCCTTGTCCATGCCCTCTCTGTCCCCCTTGTCCCCGCCCTCTCTTTGGTGGGGGCCCCTGTGGGCATCGCCTGTACCAGTGGTCGGTTTGTCCACAGGTGAAGCACACCTGCTGCTGATATTGGTTCTCTCCTGGAGCTGCTCCAAACCCTCCTCTACCTCTAGCTCTGCCTCTGAACCCGCCCCTCTGTTGCTGAAAACCATTATTGTAGCCATATTGGGGCTGGTTATAGGACGGACCTTGGTTGGGAAAACCCCCTTGTGGGTTTTGCGGTCCCGGTGCCTGCTCTGCTGGTGCCACGGGATGAACAATCAGCTGTTTGGCACTCTTTTTCTCATTTTGAACTGTTTTACGGGCTATTTCCAGCTGAGTACGGAATAGTTGCACCCTCAACTCTTCCTCCTCGGTTTTATTCTTTGTGAGTTGTTTGTTAAATTTGCCTAAATGATGGGCCAAATGACGCTCCCATGTCTGCGTGTTTAGGTGATCTGCTTCTGGGTTGTCCTCCATGAGAGCTTTAATCTCGGCAGGTACAGCTGCGAGTATCGCTTTACGGAACATCTGCACATGTTGGTCATTATTTTCTGGACTATAGTCAGTAGCTACTGTGTATTGTTGGCGTGACCTGAGCAACATGGTTGCTGCGGCCTCTCCAGGCATGAATGTGAAAGACAATGAACCGTAACCTCCTCCTGTCTGTGGGAAATGTTCTCTCATTGCCTTGCTAAGCAAGCTGTGTATGTCGTTGGAAGAGATAGGCTTGTCATCGCTCATTCTTCCTGTACCTGATCTTCCCTCAACTCTCTCTATCTCATAGCTGGAAGTCTGTTGTGCTAATATCCTCCTGAAATCTCCAAGGCAGATTGTTTGTCCTACTGACATATCCGCAAACTTTCTCATCCATTGTCTCCCTCCCTCAGTAGGTAGCGGCATTTTGTCAACTAGTGCATGTATGTCTCCTAGTGTGAATGGGTGATAAGTGATATTCCCGCTGGGGAGAACCACTAAAGGAGCCTGTAATACTGGGGCCAAAAATGCATGAGATAAGGGGTTGTCCGAGGTGTGATGGGATCTTAACATCCCCCGGGGGAGTCCAATAACCTGTACATCAGTCAAATCAGTGATTGTTCCTTCCAGAGATATGCTCTTAACTTTTGTCCTATTTTTTCTGCAGTTTTCCTGTTTCAGTTCTGCTCGCCCTTGCTGAGCAGTGTCCTGATAGCTATCTCTATACCCTGTGTGTTCTGCTTCAGAGTAAAACTTATCACTATCATCTCCAGATGCTCCTCCCCTGCTTTTTGGTTTATAGCGGGTCTGGGCTTCTCTACTTCTAAAAGGATCGTCACCTGATTTTTCTCCCTCAGAGGAGCTGTCTTCTGCTCTGTCTTGACTGTCTCCACTCCCCTCGTCTCTCTTATCACTTCTTCTCCCCTCTTCCTTTCTTCTCTTCTCTTACTGCCTTCTGTCATAGTCAAATCGTACTCTATCCTCTCTCTCCTTCTCCTCTTGGCGTTCTACAATGGTGAGTAATTCTGCCTCAGTGGGGCTGCTCTTGCCTCTTTTAATAGAACTACTCCTTAAAGGAGTCAGTGAAACCTTTCCCATGATTGTAAAGTTACCCCCCTTATCACTTGCTTGTTCTTGGTCTGATCCATAGCACCCTTTTGTTAGTGGCATCTGTAGATTAGACATGGGGGGTGCGTCTGGGACAGGGGGAGAGTAAGGGGGAGGTTGTTTAACTGGATTAAATAAATCCGGGTAAATGAGGGGGGAACTGAAGGGGAGAACTGGATCCTCTATAGGTCCTGTCTGAGACCTTTCTTCTGAGCCAGCCTTTTGTACAGTGCACATGTCATTTACAGCACTGCTGAGAGTTTGCCTCCCCATGTCTTCCCTGTTTGAGGCAGAGGTTTCCTCTTTATTTATATTCCTATAACCCCTGACACATTCTGCAATAAAGTGATGTATTTCTTCATCTGTAGGTGGTTGTGCTGGCACGTGCGTCCCTATACTGTCATGAGGGAACAGGAGAGTGCTAAGGTTACTAGAGCGTTGAAACTCCTCTCCCTGGGTCGGGGTTTGGACCGCGACCAGGACTGGGGGAGTTTTGGCTGTGAAGGGAGTAACAGCTACACCGTTCATGGCGAGTGCTGCATTATGACAAAGCCTCCGTATTTTATCTACCTCCTCCTTCTCTTTGTTTAGTTTCGTCCAGCCTAATAATCCGTGCTTTAGTTGGTTTAGGTCACCAAAGTTTTTTACAAGCTGTCGTTCATAAACATTTAGAGCTGTGTTTAGATTTCCTAGAGTGTCATCTCCTCCCACTCTGTCTTCTTCTATCATTTTTTTATGGAGGAACCTGAGGTCGGCACAAGCCTTCTTCTTGTCTCCCTGTTTGGTTCCACTGAGAATCAATCTCTCAGCCTGTCCCCATTGCTCTCGGAAACTTCCGGGAATTGGGACGTGTAAATCATTTTTTAAAAACTGTCTCTCCATAGTGATTATATCGTATTTATCTGACTAGGTTGCTGTGTGTTCAATCAATCAATCAATCAATCAATGTTTATTTATATAGCCCAATATCACAAATGTTACATTTGTCTCAGTGGACTTTACAGTTTGTACAAAATATCAGTATGACAATACTTTTCAGTTCAGTGGTATTTATTAATATAATGGACAATACTTGTCGTTACTCCCAACGTATGTATTTATGTAACTGCCCTGCCCTTAATCCAAATGTGTAACTATTTTGAGTGTAAAAACTCAAGTATTACCCCTCCACTTCGAATGATATATATTAATATATATATATTATATTAACCAAGAAGTACTAACAGAAGCACTTATGATACTAACAACGGACTGGCTTATCGAAAGGCAGTTGAGTAGCACTTGAAATGTTTTGGCTATAAACTGAGATCTATTTTAATGATCCTGTTTTGTTTTTGATTGTATTTTCCTAGTCTAACGCACTTATTGTGAGTCGTTTTGGATAAAGGCGCCAGTCAAATGTAATGTAATCATGCAAGAAATACTACAAAATACGTCCAGCAGATGGCGGCACCTCACCAGGAATGAGTTCCACCTCACTTGAGGGGAAGAATGCTTCTGAGAGCAACAAGCTTAAACTTTGCGTCTTTATCTGACTTTTCTCCCTTATCTATTAGTAATTATTCACAGAAAATTATTCCCCGTACAGTCTATCCAGCTTTATGGTGCGATGTGTATTTCAACAGATAATGGACCATAAAACGCGCTTCGACACCGCTTTTCAGCGATGTGGCATTTTCATGGGGCCGAAACCCAGGTCAACATAATCTCTTTATCGTCACGTTTAGCCTGATAGATTAACCCCACAGAACAAGAGAACGAGATTCCGGTCTTTTCAAAATGGTTTTTTGAAATTTGCGTATCTCCCCTTGGATTATACTTATAATGCAACTGCAGCTCCTATGAGACTGGAAAGCATTATTCTGTTTTGTTCTGGATGGAATCGTTAGGAAGCCACTGAACACCCCCGATGGGTTAGCCGTATTGATTTCTGAAAAAGCCCACGGGGCCTTTCACCTTCAACTTACACTCCTCATCGCTTCACGTGTAGCTAACGAGTCAGTCGTATGATGCTGAAAAATCCACGAGGTTTCTAACCGTTGCTTTATTAATCTTATTATTATTAGTTAGTTACCTACCTATGCTAAAATATGCATTGCATTATCTTTAGCGTGAAGACTATGACACTGAGAAATATTCCTGACAACTCTAAAAATTTGAATATATCCAAATCACAGATTTTGAGTGTAACGGGTATCCGTGCTTACCTGATATTTTGTATAGAGCTCTGTTTTTAGTTGTCAGAAAGTATTTCGAGGTGTCACCCTGGACAGCTTCGTCCGCTGGCTGCTGATGTGACTCCCTCTGAACTCCCACTCGCACATGTCGGGGTCACCATCTGTTGTGAGTCTTGAGGTTTTTACAACCCAACTCGGCTCCGCGTGTTGTTTTGGCGAGTCCTGCTTAAAATCATAACAGGAAGGAAATCAGAAAACACCAGGAAACCAGTTAAACAATAATCTGTTTTAATTATAAAAGGTAATAATGCAATGCAATATAATACATTACAATACAATATAATATACTGTAATGTAAGGAGTACTCCTGCCCTTGTTCGCGTGCTGCTTAGATCCTTCGGTCCTGGCAGCCTGAGAAGAGAGAGAGAACCCAAGGCCGACCAGGCTTTCATACCAAAACAAACAGGAGGGGTTGGGTCAGCTGGTCATCTTTTCAGGTCATCTCATTGGGAGATGCAAAAGATGCTGTGTCACAGCGAATCAGCGCGTGCCAGCAGAGAACCAAACAGGCTCAGTTTGCAGCAAAACACATCTTATCATGTAGCTTATCACACAAGAGTCATAGGTTTTTCTTTATGAAAGCCATAGTTGTTGGGAATTTAACAGTCATCATCTCATGACCTCCTCAGGACCAGCTAACCAACAACGCCTAACTGTCTTCATACCTCCAGGCCCTCTCTGAACTTCCATCCACCCGAAGTCAGCTTACCCAGAATCAGAAGGACCATTGTCTCTCTTAACTGTGTGACTCAATTCTCAAGGCCTGCAGGATGCGCATCATTAACTTAAGAAGAATTTAACCATTATATCTGGGGAAAATGTCCCTCGCAGTTCTCTTGTTAATTTGCAAAGCCTATTAATGGTTAACCAAGAAAAACACTCAAAGGGGTAATCTTTTCACTCAAAACAGAACTCACAAGTAATTCTGCATTTTACCTCCTCAAAAATAGCCTAAAAACACCCTTTTGATAAAAGGGTAAAAGTGGAAGAAAAATACTATTGCGCTAATCTACTTTTAAGAAAAAAGGAACATTGTTTCAGGAATCTATAAAAAACCTCTCTATATTTAAGAGGAAAAATGTACTTTGTTCCTTCAACTATTAACACACAGGAATGTATATACCCACACATATATTAGGGATAACATGATGCAATACACCTCTTATATATGGGTGACATTAAAATGAATATACCAAAAATATGCTGCATCACATTTTCTGCATAATACTTTACATCAATTTCCACACGTTACACCCCTACTTCCCATGCTTGCTGCACATTTTAAAGAGTAATCACAATTAAGGATAAAATGGTAATTTATTGTCATTTGGTTTTGCAATGAAATGCACTTATTGTCCTGTTTCATGTGGGGCATTGTGTTGAATGCTGAGCTGAAATTAACAAAACAGTTTTTTAATGTAGTTGTTTTCCAGAAATGTGTGGGCTCAGTGAAGTTCAGTTGAAACGGTATCCTTTGGATCTTTTGGCACACAAACTGGTTAGAGTCCAGGCTGGCTAGGATGTTGTTTTTCCGATGTGATGAAGAACTAGTTTCTCTTGGGCTGTGCAACAGTATTTAATTGAGCCAAGGCTGTCAACTGGAAACTTTAAGCACATTTTGGATCTAGTGTTAGTAAGCTATTTCAGTCTGTTCAGTGATTGAGAAGTCAGCATTAATGCCAGGGCAGTTAGTACATAAATAAGAATAGGTATAAATGCTACCACTCCTCTAGACTGGTAATAATCTATTTCAGCCCTACATTCAGTAAAATATTTTAATTGAAAAGTCACTAATGTTATATTTAGATTGATGTGTTTACTGTTGCAAATTTGGCAGGTTGAGTGTGCTTTTGACATGTGGACATTCATCATAATTAAAGCCACCAACCATATTGGATCTCCACCTATTGTAACATTTGAAGAAATTGCCCTGCTTGCAATCACTTAATCCTGGACTTGGAGCATGCAAAGCATTTGCTTATAAGCCAATTATATTAATAACAAATAATTTGAATCGTTCTTTGTCCTGGTGTTACTGTGCAGTTGCTAAGTGTATGTCTGCTCTGGATAAGTAACAGGGGGAAGGAGAAGTAAAAGTAAGAGTTAATTAAATGCTCCGTACTGTAGCAGGGAGGTTACCATGAGAAGTAGGGGAATTAAACCATGATTAAACAGAGGGCATCATGCTCTCTCACCAGCTCCACTGTCATGTAAAGCCCGGAGCGCATTAAGGATGATGGCTTTCGTCCCATGTCATTCATACAATGTTGCTGTTGCTAGTCAGTGGATGAAAATATTGCTAACCATGAACACAATTAGAAATTCCACATTTTATATGCGCAAAACAATTAAATGAAAGACTAATAACTAAAGCACGTAAGTTGCTAAGATACCAGCATGTCCTGTAATGTGCTTTAAATAGCAGACTCAAATGTCTGAATAATTAACAATGTGGCTGGCAAAAGAAAATTGGAGAGAGATGGAGTCCTGAATGCATACATTATTTTTAAATCTTGGGATTTCTTTCTATCTGAGCATTTTTTTCATATTATTTCCATCCTGATACACAGTGATTCTTGTTGACATTTTTAAAATCCTACACGTACAAAGATATACATTTCATGTAGAGTGACAAAAAGCATTGTTAAAGCAGTCAAAGGGTCTGGTATTTCTCTCTGAAGTTTAAAAAAAAAAAAGAGCAGAAAGAGACTTAATTGTGGACTTACATTCATTAGATGGCAGAGAAAATTACTTTTTGTGTATTTTTGATGATTAGTTTTCTGTGACATGGCCTTTTTCTCCAATCATCCACAGTGACAGTGATAGCATGGTGTTGTCATCCTTTAATTAAAGTTATGCTGTTTGTGGTTTTATTTCCAAAGTCAATTGCCCATAACAGAGACTTCTGTTGCTGAAAGCTATTTATTATTGTACCCAAAGGCACACAAAGCATCTGTTTAAATAAATTACTTCCATTCTTTGAAAGGCAAAACACCAGTTAACAGTGAAATAGGTAAAATGTTAAAATGATCCTGCAAAGATCCACAACACATGTCTGGGATTTGGCAAGTGAAATGTATCATGTCATAAATCTGAGGAAGAGAAAAGGGTTGGAACAGGAGGAGCATAGTGAGAGGGTAAGGCACAAATATAGAGAGGATTACCACTGAAACAACATGACAAGGGAAAGTGCCACAGTTGGGAAAACATAACAGCACATTTTGAAGTATAGATCATGTTGTTATTGGTGAAGTGGTGGCCGAGTAGTTAAGAGCGGTGAGTGCAGTATCTGAAGGGTTTGGGTAAATGCCATGTGGCAGCAACTTCCCGGGTTTACTTTTGCCATTGGCCCATCTCTCCCCATTTCCAAACTGCCTCTAAACAATCAAATGTACAATGAAGGCAAGAACATGTGACAAATGCATCAATATTAATGGTGGTATAAACTTAACCAAATGCAGGTAATAAACAGCTGACCCTACTTGTAAACCACGTCTGGCAGAATATAACTCTTTCTAGATGGTAAGGCGAGGTCAGTAATCTGCAGTGTCATGTTTGCAGTTACCATTGCCAGTGTTTTTAAATAAATTATTTTAGGCTAAGAAACAGTGACTGAAAAAAAATTGTGGACCAGCAAGATTGTGTTGTAGTATCCCTCCCTCATGCGTTTAATGTCGGTGCACATTAGTTTCAACGGAGCCATTGCTGCACGCTAACATGGCACCCCTATTTGCTCACTGTAAGAAATAACATCACTTTTGTAGCTTTAACTACCTTCAGATGGTGCTAGGAATTGTATATATTTTTCAAAAGAACTTCTGCACTGGATAAGACAACTAATTGATTATCCTACTATCCTTAATTTGTATTAAGGATGTGTACATCCTTTATGATAAATATTGAGACCATAATATGAGAACAGGAGATGGTTACATGTCAAACATTCTGAGAATGTTACATTCATTGTTCTAGGAATGTTTTCAGCTGGAAGTTTTCTTTTGGTTACCAGAACGTTCTTCTGAAAGGTAGGATAACGGTCTCTAAAAACATTGTTAAAATGTTTTTGATAACATTGTTAGAACATTATGCCCTACTGTTCTTAAAATGTTTTGAGCTGCAAGTTAGATGTTTTTATGTTGCCAGAATGTTATTATTTTAGAGAAGGATAACATGATTTATGTTTAAAACATTATGCAAATGTTCTGTGGTAACAATTTACTAAAATATGTTTACATTATTAGAACATAAAGACATAATATTCCTGTAATTGTTCAACTCAAAATTCCTGGGTAAGTGGACTGACCGCTGTGGTCATCAGGATGATTTTGATAGTTTACTTAACTATTGGAATTTGTGGTCATCAGGATGATTTTGATAGTTTATTTAACTATTGGAATTTGACTATTAACACATGTACAAGGATGACTCGGAATCAGCTGGTGAAAGTAACATTAGTTTATTAGAAAAGGGGAGCTGGGAGTGGAGGTTGGTTATGGCGGCAGTGGGAAACAGTTGTTCCAGGGTGGAACAGGTCTTGGGAGTGTGGAAGGCCTTGGATTCCTCCTGGGAGAGACACAAAAATGAGGCAAAAGCAGGCAAAGTTGTCAAAGAATATGCTGGCAAAAAGCTAGAACGGCACGCAACAAACCGTTCACGGCAACAATCTGGCAGGAAATGAGTGCAGGCTGCAGGCTTTCATAGTGTGGCTGATGAGCAAGTTGCAGGTGTGGTTGATTGGAGATAGCTCCCAGCCGTGTAGAGCAGACCAGCAGGCAGGTGGGGGGAGAGAGAGAGAGACACACACAGTAGAAACAAACACATACAAACACTCACAGGGTTCTATTTCGTCCCTACTGACCGCCAGAGGTGGTGCTTTAAGCACTGGATATGTCCATCGCGCGTATGCGCAGCTCGAGTACCAATAACTAGTGATGGCAAAATGAAGCTTTGAATGAAGCGTCGAACCACTTGGACAATTGTGTCGGAAATAGGTTCATTTCTCGAAGCTTCAGTTACAGCGACCTCTCCTGGCGAAGTGCAAGGCTGCAGTGGGTTTAACGTATCTTTGCCTTGAAAAATATTCGATGCACACACACACACACTAAGACTGAATATCATGTTCTATTTGCAATTAAAGATTGATAATTGTGTGTATTGGGTTATTGAGAAGAGACTAGAGAGTGCTTGACATGTTTTTGGGCGGAGAGGGCCTTTTATCAGTTATTAAAGTTGAAAAGCAATGATTAAAATACGTCCATTCCGGGATTTGAACCAGCTGCGCGGAGGACATCGCCGCATTCGGGCCGCCGGCTGTACCCACTGGGCTATCTATTGCTTGAAATATTTAACTGTTTTTATATTACTAATAATTGTCTTTTTGTTCACAACTTCTCCACATTTCGAAGTGTTTCCCGAGCCAGAACGACCTATCTTTCGTCCTGGCTTGCTCTATAATGATATCAAATGCAATACCAACAACAACTCAACAGCAACAACGCAAACTACGACAACAACCCACACGTTGTGCATTGTTTAGAGCGGTCATAAAGTGTTGAAGCACTCAAGTTTGAAACTGTTTCAACCTGTCAGAATCGAGACGAGGCAGTGCATTGAATCGCGTGAATGGACCGTGAACCAGTCAAGTGATTCATTCAGGAAATGAAGCAGTTGCTGCTTCGGACGTCACATGTCACGTGATTTGAAGCAGTTGCTGCTTCGGACGTCATATGTCACGTGATTTGAAGCAAGCTTCGAAGCACTGCTTCTATGGAATAGGAAGTCCAGGGTTGAAGCTCCGTTCGAAGCTTCAGTGTCAAACTGCCATCACTACCAATAACAACAAAGTCACCTGTGACCCACGTGACACCGGCTATATCAGCCGGTGTCGTCAGAGGATCTGTTCCTTTCATCTTCTCGCTGCGCGAGGGTACCGTGGATACATTTTTGTAGCCTACAGCGTTCAGGTTTGAACGTTTGATCTGAGGGATTTCTCTGCAAGCAGCTGGCCACGTGCAACTTCGTGACTGACAGTCGGAGCTACGGGTCGTTAACGCGTCCTCCAGGAGCTGTGGCCGGCTGTGCGCTGTGCAGAGCCTCGACAGACAGGTTGGTGTCAGCTTGTTGCTGGTGATGGCTGTGTCCCCGCACCCTCTCCCAGCCAAGTTGTCCTGATTGCTGTCTTATTTTTTGTTTGGCTTAGACTTTCTGGTGACGACAGTGTTCCCGCTTCCTCTCCCATAAAGTTGCCCTTATGCTCTTTTGAAAGTTCTGCTTGTGGCGTTGTGCCCGAGCTATCATTAGCATTTGAGTCCCAGCTTTGGCTGTGTCCCTCATTCAATTTAGTATGGAAAGCCCAGAGTGTCATATTTTAAACGCGTTTTTCGTTAAGATGCAGAGAGTAAGGTAAGTACTTTCTATTTCTTAGAAGCTATTATCTGGTCTTAACATTTGTGTTCTGACTTGGTCGCTTGATTGTTAGTAGCAGCCGCTTGGCTAACACCTTGCTGTTAAGCTTAACTATTAACTCAGCCGGTGAGGGCAGCGCTCCCACTCCCGGTAACATAGGGTTTGATTGCAGTAGCGCTAGATCGTTGTATTACTGTTCCTAGTACTAGACTCCTAGCACTAGGATGATATGCAGAGAACATCTTCACTGCGGGTGCTGTGTGCTCCGCATGTGCGGTTACTACTGTAACCATGGCCTACGGTTCTATGCGGGCTGTTCTCTTTCTTAGAAGCTAATTATCTGGTCTTAACATTGTGTTCTGACTTGGTTGCTTGATTGTTAGCAGCAGCCGCTTGGCTAACACCTTGCATGTACTGTTAAGCTTCATTATTTAACTCAGCCGGTGAGGGCAGTGCTCTCGCTCCCGCTCCCGGTAAACGCATGGTATGGTTGCAGTAGCGCTATATCGTTGTATTTACTGCTCCTAGTACTAGACTCCTCCTAGCACTAGGACGATATGCAGAGAACAATCTTCACTGTGTGTGCTGTGTGCTCTGCATGTGTGGCCATTAAGGAGGATTTCATCCTCCCAATATTATATTATCTAGTGGGCAGCCGTTTGGCTGACACTTTTAGGCACCGGCCACAGTTACTACTGTAACTAAGGTTCTAAGCCGTAAGTACTGGCCATAATTACTGTAACTACGGTTCCAAGCCGTGTAAGTACTGGCCATAGTCAATACCGTAACTACGGCTCTATGCTGTGTAAGTACTGGCCATAGTTACTACTGTAACTACGGTTTTAAGCCGTAAGTACTGGCCATAGTTACTACTGTAACTACGGTTCCAAGCCGTGCAAGTACTGGCCATAGTCAATACCGTAAACGGCTCTATGCTGTGTAAGTACTGGTCATAGTTACTACTGTAACTACGGTTCCAAGCCATGTAATACTGGCCATAGTTACTACTGTAACTACGGTTCCAAGCCGTGCAAGTACTGGCCAGAGTTACTACTGTAACTACGGCTCTATGCTGTGTAAGTTCTGGCCATAGTTACGACTGTAACTACGGTTTTAAGCCGTAAGTACTGGCCATAGTTACTACTGTAACTACGGTTCCAAGCCGTGCAAGTACTGGCCATAGTCAATACCGTAAACGGCTCTATGCTGTGTAAGTACTGGTCATAGTTACTACTGTAACTACGGTTCCAAGCCATGTAAGTACTGGCCATAGTTACTACTGTAACTACGGTTCCAAGCCGTGCAAGTACTGGCCAGAGTTACTACTGTAACTACGGCTCTATGCTGTGTAAGTTCTGGCCATAGTTACGACTGTAACTACGGTTCTAAGCCGTGTAAGTACTGGCCATAGTTACTACTGTAACTACGGTTATATGCCGTGTGAGCACTGGCCATGGTTACTGCTGTAACTACGGCTCTGTGCTGTTCTCTTCTTTAGAAGCTAGTTATCTGGTCTTAAACATGTGTGTTATTTGACTTGATCTCGCTGTATCAGCAGCTGCTCGGCTAACGTCTTGCGTGTACTGTTAAGCTTCTTTATTTTACCCAGCTAGGTGAAGGCAGTGCTCTCGCTCCCGCTCCCTCTACCGGTAATGCGGATGTAGCTACAGTACATCCCTTTTTCTGTTCGGTGAGTAGTAGCACCGCTCTACTCTTCCCGTTCAGCAGGTAGCTGGTGAAGGCTGTGTTCCCGCACCCGCTCCCGGTTACGCTGCATCTGGCATTCGTCTCTAACTCAACCAGTGAAGGCAGTGTTCTCGCCCCCGCTCCTGGTCGACGCTGAACTGCCTCACTTTTCCGTTAAGCAGGTAGCCGGTGAAGGCTGTGTTCCCGCACCCGCTCCCGGTTACGCTGCATCTGGCATTCGTCGCTAACTCAACCAGTGAAGGCAGTTCTCGCCCCCGCTCCTGATAGACGCCAAACTGCCTCGTTTTTCCGTTAAGCAGGTAGCCGGTGAAGGCTGTGTTCCCGCACCCGCTCCCGGTTACGCTGCATCTGGCATTCGTCTCTAACTCAACCAGTGAAGGCATTGTTCTCACCCCTGCTCCTGGTAGACGCGGAACTGCCTTGTTTATCCGTTAAGCAGGTAGCTGGTGAAGGCTGTGTTCCCGCACCCGCTCCCGGTTACGCTGCATCTGGCATTCGTCTCTGACTCAACCAGTGAAGGCAGTGTTCTCGCCCCCGCTCCTGGTAGGCGCTGAACTGCCTTGTCTTTCCGTTAAGCAGGTAGCTGGTGAAGGCTGTGTTCCCGCACCCGCTCCCGGTTATGCTGCATCTGGCATTCGTCTCTAACTCAGCCGGCAGTGTTCTCGCCCCCGCTCCTGGTAGACGCTGAACTGCCGTGTTTATTAATCCAGCCAGGTGAAGGCAATGCTCTCGCTCCTGCTCCCTCTGCCGGTAACGTGGGTGTAATTACATCCCTCTTTCTGTTCGGCGAGTAGCAGCAACGCTCTACTCTTTCCATTAAGCAGGTAGCTGGTGAAGGCTTTGTTTCCGCACCCGCTCCCTGCTACGCTGCATCTGGCTACCTACAGAATGGTTCATGTAGCGCCTGTATGGCTTCTTTTGAGCCCGAGGACGGCCACGACCGCTGCCCCTCCTGCCTCGGCCGCCTCTGGCGGTCAGTGGGGACGAAATGTGAGCATCTGAGGGAGGTTCTCACGGTAAAACGCCTGCATGAGCTGTAGCTGCATGCCTCGGGCGCTCAGAGTGGCTAGAATCACTGAGGTGGAACGTCTGGCAGCAGCCAACAGACACTTCTCCTTGTCACATCCTCCTCCAGATCAATTCGGCCGTTCCCGGCGACTTGAGGGAGCGATGGCTATGTGTGCTCCCCCCAATAGAAGGACTAGAAACAGGCTGTCCTCTAAAGTGGATCGGCTAGCTGCCGATAGGGGCATGATGAAGTCGCCTCGGTGTAGGGGCCGGTGTAGGGGCTGCTAGCGGGCCGCCTGTCCCCCCCCCCCCCCCCTTCGGTTGACGCCCCTCTTTCGGTTGACGCACCTCCTTCGGCTGACGCACCTCCTTCGGTTGACGCACCTCTGTATGAGGACGCCTTGTCGCTGGTACAGACTCGGCCCAATAGTCGGCCGTCCTTCTGTCCAAGGACGCAATCAAGCCAGTAAGACCCTCTGCTTAGCCCAGGGGGTTCTACTCGGCATACTTTCTCGTGAGCAAAAAAGTCCGCGGATTTCGCCCGATCTTGGACCTCAGGTGCTGCCATTCTATTTGCTGACCACTGCATATGCACAGGTGGAGTGGTTCTCAACCGTGGACTTGAGGGATGCCTACTTCCACGTGGGCCGGGCAAGATGTTGCCTTATATTCAGTTCCTCCGGCCCTTGGGCAGACTGGCAGCTGCCTCGGCCGCTGGGCCCTTAGGCCCGCTGTCGTTGCGCCCCATGCAGGTGTGGCTGAACAGCCTTCACTTGGACGCCAAGTGGCACAGGCACAGGGAAGTCAGGGTGTCTTAGCATTGCCTCCACTCTCTGTCACGCTGGAGGGGCAGGGCCTATCTCCTAGTGGGCGTGCCCATGGGCGCCATCCCATCCCGCCAGGAGACCATCACCATAGGTGCATGTCTCTCAGGGTGGGGTGCAGTGCGGCAGGGCAGGACCGTTCAGGGTCAGCGGTCTGCCCAGGAGAGTGCGCGCCAGGTCAACGTGCTAGAGCTTCGGGCTGTGCAGCTTGCACTCACGCACTTTCTACCCCAACTGGGGGGCAAGAATGTGCGTGTTCCTTGGGGACAGCATGTACGTTGTTGCTTAGCCAGTTAAGCCCGAAGGTCCCCCCAGTGGACCCCTCCCACAGTTTTTTTTCTCTCACATGTCTCAGGGCTTCTTAACATTTATGAAACTATTAATGTTTCATACCCTTTTAAAGGTAAGAAACTCCGCTAACTGACAATAAGAACAATTGTTAGCTAAAAAAAACACAAGAGTAATACCAAGCCTTTGAATTAGCATTGAGCGAAAAAATGCTAACTAATGCTAACGCTTTTTTACACACAACACACGGTAGAAATGCCCTTATTACTATCTTAACTGCACAAACAAGATATACGATTTAAAGCTGAGACTCCACAGATTCCACACATGTAATGTCATCACTGTCCGACCTCGAATTCCTGGAGCTATCAGCCAGAAAAGAGAAAGTAAACAACATCCGGTTTCAAAAATATTACAATAATTACGTCTTACCTTTTTTGATTTGTGATCAAAAGTTGTGTTCAATGGAATAAAAACGCATCTCAAGGTTAATCCAATGTCTTTGTGTCACGTATAATTTTTTACTGATAATCAATCATCATATTTATGGCAATATACTCGGTATAAAGTATTGCCGTCCAGGCTTGCACTTTCAGATATGCTTCGTTTGCTTCTCTATTACGTCCGCTATGGTAATGTTTACGTAGATTTGGGAACTGCCCATCGATTCTATTGGTTCTGATGGTTAAGAAAAAGGTGTAAATCACACGAATCGACCAATGGGTTCCAGAGATATGGTCCTGCGCAAATTATAAAGAATGCCAGCCAGCGTGCCAACATTACGCAGCCCACTTCATTTATTGTTTACAGCGTAAAGAAGCAGGTATTGCAGCAGGACCCAGAGCGCACGGAGCACAGAGCGGACAGCAGATAACGGAATTGCAGTTGTATTGCTTATAGATTATCAGAACATTTCAAAGGGGACACAGCCCCATTGGATATTAATCTATGGATTAACTACATCATCGTTTTTATCGTTTTAATGCCATTGAAGACCAGTTTAGACCAGACAACGAGGAAGGTAAGTCATTGTTAGCCTAGCGCATTAGCGCTAGCGCCATTTGTTTTGATGTACGTTTTTGTTGATAACGTCGCGAGTTTGTATCTTTCAGTATTGGGCTGTTCAGGTGGGCACCGTTAGATTCTGTGTCTCCTTGCGATCATAAACAATGTGTTGGATGTGCAGCTAGGATAAGTAATAAGGGAGCGAGGAGTGATTTTCGGTGCTGTAATAGGTTAGCATTTTTCGCTCGGGGCTAATTCAGAGGCTCACTGTAAGAGTAGGCCTATGTTTTATTTTATTTTATTTAATTATTTTTTTTTTTTTTTTCACAACAGTTGTATTTGGATGGAATGAATACCTATAGTGATAATTCAAAGTAATAAAAATGACTTTTACAGTGAAAAAGTTCAAATGGAACCGATGGTTCCCAAATTACCCAGAGGTGAGTCCGCTTAGACTTTATTTTTCTAAATCTCTCTAAAAAGGTCAAATTTAACTTGTTTTGCATCAATCTTGATACAGGGTACTTATTATATGTTATAGTTTGGATTCCTAAAGCTTTTAGTCTACTAACCCATCATGCAAGGGTGGTTTTCACTATAAGTAAAGGTTTTTTTTTTAGGTGGACATTAGAATTTACATGTTTTTACTATGTTCCATCTGAATTTACTTTAAAATAAAAACATCTATATTAATTCTGACACTTCTACATCCAACTCACAGATGTAACCTTGCTTTGAGAAAAATAATTATTAATTTACCCCTTTTAGAAGTGAAGATATATCATTTGTTGTGTTAGTGGCATTTTCGAGCCTGAAACCTGAAAAACAGGCTCAGGGCTTAACTGGTTAGACAACAGTCCCTTCTAGAAAGTGGACGTTCTCACTCCACTCTGAATTTATGTGGCTGCGATTTCTGCCCGACATGTTCGGGTCGATGGCGCCACGGCGGGGTGCCACAGGTCGGTGTCCCTCTTTATGAGAGGGGCTTTACGGCAGCGTCCCCCTAGCACCCAGAGGGCTCCGGCTTGGGACCTGCCCCTGCTGCCGGATGCCCAATCATCTCCTCCCTTCGAGCCCCTGGCCCAGGTGGGGCTTAGGTGGCTGCCCACGAAGGCAGCATTTCTGCTTGCCATAGCCTCAGGGAAGCGAGTCGGGGAGTTGCATGTCCTCTCCATAAACAATACATGCCCGAGGTGGCGTTGCCCTTTGGGCAAATGTGGCATTCCTGCCCGGGGTCCTTCCACAAACCCACTTCAATCAGCCTGCCCAGCTGGCACGCTTTGACATTCAGGAGTACGGCACGTCGAAGTTGCTGTGCCCTGGGGGTGCCCAAAGGGCGTATATCAAGGCTACTGCCTGTATACGGCAGTAGGAGCAACTCTTGATTTTGCCTTGGCGGCACTAAAGGAGGTTATGCCCTCTAACCAGTGGCTGCCCCACTGGGTTGTCGATACCATCTCACAGGCTTACGGGGCCAGTGGCCGCCCCCTGCCATCAGGCTGAGATGCCACTCTACAAGGAGCATCTCAACATCTTGGGCTGCCCTGAGGGTGGTGCCCCTGGAGACCATCTGCGTCGTGGGCGTCTTCTGGCACATTCTCCAGTTGTCATCAGGTCAATGTCGCCACTCCCCATTCTTTGGGCGTGGTCCTTTTGCCGAGCTCCGCTGTTTCCAGTGGTGAGCAAGGGCTTGGATTCTTCATGACATTGTTGGTATAAGTCATCCAGTGCTTAAAGCACCTCCTCTGGCGGTCAGTAGGGACGAAATAGAACGATAGTTACGGCTGTAACTACGGTTCTATGAGTCCCGGATGACCGCCAGAGTTCCCTGTCACTCAGAATTCTTGTGTGCTCGCGAGAAGATTCTGGGAACAGATCCTCTGACGACACCGGCTGATATAGCCGGTGTCACGTGGGTCACAGGTGACTTTGTTGTTATTGGTACTCGAGCTGCGCATGCGCGCGATGGACATATCCAGTGCTTAAAGCACCGCCTCTGGCGGTCATCCGGGACTCATAGAACCGTAGTTACAGCCGTAACTATCGGTTTAAGGGACAGGCAGTGATCGTCGGTCCGTTCTTCTATATGTCTGTCTTTGGTTTTCTAAGTGTTATTCGATCCATATGACCATAGAGCAGTGTTTCTCAAACTTTTTCATACCAAGGACCACTTAACCAATAAAAAAACACTCGCGGACCACCTAACTCCACAAATATCCAAAAACACATCGTTTTTTACAAATCGCCTGAAAATTGTACAAACAAGTGGCAACATGTGTGATGAAGGTGCTTATCTGGGCTATATCATGCAATCGAAAGTGAAACTTAAGCTCGTTCCATTGCGGAGATATTCCCGCGAGAGTGCGAAAAACTTAAATAAATTTATTTATTTCAAATGTGAAATGTTACCAATATACTCACGGACCACTAGGGGGCGCTCACGGACCACCAGTGGTCCGCGGACCACACCTTGAGAAGCACTGCCATAGAGATATGTGCATAAACAACAAAACACTTGGGGTATAATGTTCCAACAATGTTATCACCAAATATTTTAAGAATGTTTTTAGAGAACGTTATCCTACCTTTCAGAAGTACATTCTAGGAACCAAAATAAAACTTCTCGGTGAAACTATTTCTAGAACAATGAATGGTAACATTCTCAGAATGTTTTTAGAACCAACGATGTCTAGCTGGGAACTCAGGCCCCGTCTCAGGTCAACTATTTTCATTTCCTCGGTCCTCGGTCTCACCGGAAGTTGATTTGTCCGCGTCATCTTGAGTAGCGTCCCATGGCTCTTATTTCTGCCGGAGGATCGAGGAGCGATAATGTAGGAGTGATAACCGAGGAACCACCAGACCATCCTCCGATGAAATCCTCAGACACTCGCCCCGCCCCCTTACTGTGTATCGCTCACTGATTGGACGATGCAGCGCATGCACTGATCTGATGCTTCTTGACATGAGAGCAGTTTCCCAGCGGAGTGAAGAAAACACATGAACCTCACGAGAGTCACTCCTCAGTTTATACCGTGTTTTGTTTCAATTAATGTATCATTTAGTTACAAATATGTGATATATCTGAACAACAAAGTGGTCAAAAATCATTTTATTCATTTATTGGAAATATTTTCATGATCGCTTTTTTCGTTTTACATTTTCATTTATTGTCATTTCCATTCAGTCAGTCATTAAGTGCTATTAAAATGTGAATTTGCTACATATCCACACAAACAAACAACGTGTGCAATCCAATGAATGTTAATCTAACTGGGTTTATAGATAATATATCTCTTTTTCTTCTCTCAAATATTTTATTTCTATTGTGCACTCTAATCAATATTAATCAAACTATTGTTCGTTTATACTTTTTAAGAATGGCGTTTATCTTTTTTGAGAATGAGTTCTTATTTGATTTTATTTATTGGGGTCTACAACAGATGATACAAATGTTTGTGTCAGTAAATGTGTGACGGGGGTGTTTGTGAAAACAATGGGGACAGAGCTGCTGTCAGACGAACAGCTGTGCGGCGTCATCACAAACGGACTTCGCTTCACGTGACGCTCCGGAGGAAAGGACGTCCCATTGCTCTTAAAACTCATTTCCCTGCTTCTCGTGGTTTCCTTGCGTCTCTCCATGCTTCCCTGGTGGGAGGGACTAAACGCAGGGAAACGACGCAAGTAAGGGAAGCAAGGATTTCATTTAACCGACCTGAGACGGGGCCTCAGACATGCCTACGCAAACATGCAATATCATGAATTACGCGCTCGTTTTTTTTTTAAAAAAAAGGAAAATGTGGTAACATCAGATTTTTTTTTTTTAACGTTGACCATGACCGTGTTAATATTTCGCATCACAGGAACGTTTTATAAAAAAAGAATAACCTCCTGAAAACAGTATCCAAATGTTGCTTTGAAAATGTTCTTCTTTGGTTATCATGTAACATTGAGGGACCGTTTTATAAAGAACATCTTTAATTAGTTACCCAACAACGTCCAAAACACATCCTTAGAAAGTTGGAGGCAAAACGTTCCACCTTTGTTAACATATTACATTAAAGGAACATTTTATAAAACACTTTGTCATCTCAGGCCTCAATAACATCCTCAAAACATCCTCTGAATGTTGCAGTTAAAACGTTATGTCTTAGTTAACCTTAAACCTTATAGGAACATAATTTGAAAAAATAAACATCCTGAAAAGGTTCTTTGAACATCAGATTAAAACGTTTCTTTAAAACCTTATTAGAACCTGTAGGTAATGTTAGCCAAAGTTGTGAGAACGTTCCCCGCTAGCTGGGCTGTCAGTACAGTACACTGGTAGGTAAAGAAATACCACAGAGACTTACAAATGATCCCTTTCCCTCAAAGAGTCCGTTTATATACAGTACACTTTCCATTTTCAAACCCTAAAATCAATTTGATGCTTATCATCTCCCCACAAAGCCCTCTAAGGAGATGAGCTTATCTGTGTGGACCAGCATCTAACCCTCACTGTGAGATGTCTTGACCTTCTTTCTCTCTGTGTCTCTCGTCTCACACGCGCACGCACGCACACACACACACACACACACTTTTGTGAGTATACAACCAGCCTCATTATGCTTTAGGACAGAGGAGGTGCGGAAAGGAAGGGGCCTGTCAGGTTTCAATTGTAAAGAAAATTGTAGTCGGCAAAAACAAGACACGAAATAATGATAGAAAATGCTGGCAAATAGAGGGGATGATGCAAGGGGACGGAGACATGGAGAGATGCAAAAATAACATGTGAACGAAGAGTGATTAGGCTATTTACATTTGTATATGAAGTTGGAGTCTTTATTCTAGGACATTGAAAAGCCTATCTTTTTAGTGCTAAAAACCTATTATCTCAGGAACCAAGGACGACATGACCAGACTGACTGTGGAAATTACAATTACCAAGCACTTTGGCTGAGGCGGGCAGGGAAGATAGTGGCCGACCCCTCCCACCCTGGACACACACTGTTCATCCCCCTCCCCTCCATCAGGACCAAAACCTCTTGCCACCTGAACAGTTTCTTCCCCTCCGCTCTTAAACAAGGCCCGGTCCCCCCACTGACTATTTACCTCAGCCACAACACAGACTCAATATGCATTACATTAATGCACACAATGTTTAAATATTGCTTACTGCACATCTTTTATATTCTATAAATGATTGCATTCTATTTCGATGTAAATTACTGCTTATTTTATTGCTATCTTACTATATTTGTATTTTTATTACAGTGTTCTTAATATAGTTCGCTATCAGTGTACTGTTTTAAATCTTTGTTTTTTATTTGTATGTATGCACCATGACATCAAGTCAAATTCCGCGTACGTGTGAACCTACCTGGCAATAAACCGTTTCTGATTTTGATTGTTTCTTATCTACTACATTCATTTTGCATCTACACTATAAATCCACCAATTTGTCTATTTCCTCAGATTTATTGAGTATAGCGAGTAATGAAAATATATATATAATTTTTTAGGGTTAAAC
Organism: Gymnodraco acuticeps; assembly: GCF_902827175.1. NCBI lineage: Eukaryota > Metazoa > Chordata > Actinopteri > Perciformes > Bathydraconidae > Gymnodraco > Gymnodraco acuticeps. The sequence continues at coordinate 143,486 of NW_022992090.1, forward strand.
AAACACACACACACACACACACACACACACACACACACACACACACACACACACACACACACACACACACACACACACACACACACACACACACACACACACACAACACACACACAATAGTGTAAATCTAGCCAGTAAACTAATCTCTGCCACAGACTGTAGACTAAAGCCTGATGTAATCTGACGCTCCATCTCTATAATTTGTTTTATGAACTACTCGGTGTCATTATCAAGGAATGGATTAATGCGGCAGAAGCAGAGTTGACTGAACCATGATGGACCACTAAAAAGCCTTGTCCACTTAATTGTCAGAGGGAGGGTCCTTATATGCTTGAAGGAGGCTCCTCACTGTTTTATTACTGTATCAAGGGGAACTCGGCAGTTCTCATTCATAACACTCCGTTCGATGTCTCACTATGGGATGCGCCTCAACGCGTATGCAAACAGAAGCATCAATCTCATTACGCCAATCCTGATTGGCTGGTGATCTTGATGTCAACGTCAGGGAATCCACCCACCCTTTAAGTAGCTTGCGCTACGACGCAGCGTTATTCAAAATAAGCACCTCTTCTCGCTTCGCCTTAGCAAGAAGGGCCGTCTGGTGAGACATCTCACTTCATGTTACTCTGAGAACTGGGGTTACGTAAGTAACCTATAGTTCTCATTCATAACACTCCGTTCGATGTCTCACTATGGGATATTGAAACTCCCGTATTGCTAGACATGCTTATCTCGAAAATCACCAAAACAACCAGAACTTAACAGGTAGAACCCTGTCTCAACACGGGGCCCAGCACTGCACGGGCCACACTTGGAGCAGAGACATCTAGCCTGTAAAAGCGGACAAAAGTGAGCGACGAGGACCAGCTCGCTGCTGCACAAATGTCTTGGATGGAAACACCCTTGAACAAAGCCCAGGATGTAGCCAGTCCACGAGTAGAATGAGCACGCAGGCCCGTTGGTGCCTGCAAACCCTGACTCGAATAAGTCAGAGCAATCGCTTCCACAATCCAGTGGGAGAGCCGTTGCCTGGTAACGGGCTTGCCCTTCTGAGGGTTAGCCCAGGATACAAAGAGTTGGTCATTACAACGAAACTCTTTTGACCTGTCCATATAGATGCGTAAAGCACAAACTGGACACAGCAAATTTGGCCGCTGAGGAACACAGCGGCGGAGGAAATGCCACAATGTCAATGGGGGTACGTAATGAGATTGATGCTTCTGTTTGCATACGCGTTGAGGCGCATCCCATAGTGAGACATCTCACTTCATGTTACTCTGAGAACTGGGGTTACGTAAGTAACCTATATTTCTCTCCTCATGCAGCCTTTCCGTTATCATGATTTCATGATTCAGTAGCCACATCGGATTTCGGAGCATTAATTAAGAAAATGTTACGGTGTGCAGGAAGCAGGACCCAAATGCAGATTTAAGTGACAAAATAATTCCTTTATTTCAAGGCTACAATATTCAGAGACAGAACAGAACACTCACCGCAGTTTACTCACAACACAAGACAAACCGACACTGAACACAGGAAGAGACAAGACTAAATACAGGAAGGGGTAATCACAAGACGAGACACAGCCGGGCAGGGGAGGAGAAACACAAGGGCCACAGGTGAAAACAATCAGACAACTAGACACACCAGGGAAACTAACGACGGGAGGAAAAACACAGGAAGAAGGACCAGACAATATACAAGGATGAAAATACCCATAACCAGACATACAAAACTACAACACAGACAGATCCTAACAGAAAGAGTATTTATGGGATGATGTTGCTGTGCTAAATGACACTTGCCTGCATATTAGCAGCACTGTCTTGTGTTAAGAAGAGTGTACATATTGTGTATTTCTCTTCTAGTTAATATATTTTTTATAGACCAAGACTGGTAGCATTATGATGCCTCAACAATGGTACTCTTGGTTTAGTTGGTGCATTCTGGATCTGTTCTGATTCTTAAATAATATCTATTTATGACAATATTTTATGAGTACATACTGCAAAAATATCACAGCCACTATTGTTACTTCAGCCTTCATTCCTTACCTGTCTACTCCTCTCCCCTGTTCAGTTTATCCTCTCTGCTAGTCACCTGACAGACGTCTCCAGAGCTGTTCATTCTGTTGTTTGCTCTAAACTATAAATAGACCAAGACATCCTGCTTTTTATGCCAGATTGTGAAGCCGTTCCTGCAACCAATTTTCACTAAACGGCTTCAAAAAACATTGCATTTGCATTTGGATCCTAACTACTGTTGCTGGAATCACCGAACCGTTAAAATGTAAGCATAACATAGAAATGCCCCAGTTAAAGCTCAGCCAAGCAGATAGGATTAGAAGATTAGAAACAGTTCTTTCCTGGGTTTCTGTAACGCAGCTGGAATTATTTGGACCAGAATAACACACAGGCACACAGACAAGAATAATGCAAAGAAATGAAACTCTATATTTAAATTTGCTTTCAGAGACAAGGTCCATTCGGACAATAATTTTGTTTCATATTGTTCTTCTTGTTTGTCTATTAGCTTCTAAGAAGAGAACATTTAGACTTGAGGGTTAGGGCTTTTATTTGTTCTTTACCCCGCTTTGTATTAAGAATAGAAGCCATTAAGGCTGTACACAAAAGTCATGATTCGCTTCAGGAGTCATGGTTTGGATGGGAATTTGGTACCATAGGGAAAATAACTAATGCGAAAGGATTTGTTTATTTTTAATGACAGAACAGTAACTAATCAAACCATATGGACACTGAACAACCAATTCCTCCAAAGGCAACATGACAATAAATTGAAAATACATCAAATAAATAGTAAAAATCTTAAATCAAACTTGTGGATCAGAGTTGTGTTTACACTTATTCCAGCTTGGCTATATTTAAAAATTCAAAGCACCTCAGCAGTAATTCTAAGGACAATCTCCACACCTGGGTCATGCTGCTAAATGTGTGTTGGCTTGTTGGATGCTTTTACTTTCATATACCCAACAATGATGGAGCAACACAGACACACAGTGCTCTTCTTATACCTACCTCAGGAAGTCAGGTCCTTTAGCTCCGCCCTTTCCTTTGCGTTCTCCATAGTTTGCTTGACTCTCACTGCACTTGTCAGAATTTCTTGCTAAATGTGGAACTTGTGTATTTGTATATGGTGTGCAGCTACATTCACCAGGCCCTGACCCATGTAGCGCTCACCAAAGAAAAACTCTACAACCCTATAGCTATTTTTGCATGTGAATAGCTGGCAAGAGGTGAACAATCAAGAGCAGTGTCTTTTTTGTTAGGCTGAATATTTGGCAACGATCCCGGTTTGTGTTAAAAAAAGAAGAAGAAGCAAACAGAACAGATGCTTTTCCATGTATACTCAAGATATTTCCAGTCAAGCAAAAGGGATTATTATGTATTGGTTATTGGTTTATGCAGTCATGTAAAAAGCATAGAAGTGGGAATAGAATAGCTAAACTGCAGATCTATAGATGAGCTTCACTGACCGTGAAAAAGAGACATTTATAGCAAAGGTTGAGCTGTGAGGCTTTCCAGTGTGGGGCCATAGTGCTGCCATGAACAACAAGAGAACCTTGTGGCACAATGCCAGAGCAGCGGAGACCCTGCCAGCTCAGAGAGACATTTCCTTACAGACATCAGGAAGAAATGGACATATATTGAAGTTGGCACCAAGAAGCAGGATCCTATATTAAGGCTAATGGTTAGTAAACTGTGCCAGCTGGATAACATTGCCAAATGTACGGCCTATAAACTAAGCCCCCGTGTCTTTCATGCTTCCTGCGGATTCCAGTGAAGTGAGTAAGTCCCAAAGTCAATAGCATTAATGACCCAGGCTAATTTAGGAAGACAAAAATAAAAATGCATGTTCCTCAGAAAACAAGGAGGCCTATACCTGACAATCAGCCATTACAGGTGATTCACCAAAAGGACCAACTCCTTTTTTTGTGAACAGGAAACAAATGATACACTTCATGGGCCACTTCCTTTCTCTTGACACAAACTAATACACTTAAAGCATTATATATTTAGGGGGCTGTAAAATTTCCTATTAGTCTCTCAAAGGGTTTTTACTATTTTGTCATCAGGGCTTCACTGTCTTCTAATGTACATACCGTAATTTTCGGACTATAAAGCGCACCTGCATATAAGCCGCAGCAGCTAAATTGAATGATGTGTACATATATAAGCCGCACTGGACGATAAGCCGCAGGTGTTTTAATGTTTAATTACCATATGTAAGGGTTCGTGCACAGAGGGGATTGTCGGGAAAGAGATGGCTGTTTGAGGAAGCTCCCATTTATTAACATTTCAACAAACAAGTTGCATATTTGCATAACGTATTCAAGTGTTACCATTTAGTGCAATAGTAGCTACAGAACATGTACTGTGCTGTGTAAACTGTACTGTATCACATAGCGTTTCAGACACACAAACTTTTCAACTTTCAAACTTAAACGGTGCGCTCCCAGCGCACGTACCGGCAGGGTTTGTGCATGAAAACTTCCTTTGCACAAACTGTCTCGCTCTCGTAATGTCTGTCTGTCTTGCTCTCGTTCTGTCTCTCGTACCACTCTCGGTTCCACTTTTACTTTGGCGCGCTACCTGTCTCACTCTTTTCCGGCCTCCAGCTTTTCCTGCTGGAGCCCGCCGCTTAAAGGTGGCGGGCGCGGACCGGTCATAGAGCCCATAGTGTTAAAGGTGGTGGACTGTAACCTGTAAAATCCATAGATTTAGGAGGTTCCCTAGTGGCCGTTAGCTGTAAAAATCCATAGATTAGCCGCACCGTTATATAAGCCGCAGGGTCGAAAAATGGGAAAAAAGGCGTGGCTTATAGTCCGAAAATTACGGTATATGTATTGTTCAAGTTTCCATTGAGGTGACTTGTTTTATAAATGAATACTTTTTTAATTTACAGTACTTGTCTTTCAAACCAATATGGTACTCTAACTTTATTTTGCCGCACTAGTGCTGGGGGGAAACGATTATTTTAAAAACCGATTAATCGGGCGATTATTTGATCGATTAGTCGACTAATCTAACGATTATTTTTCTGTTGTTCAATTCATAAAAAACGTAATGTAAAAAAAATTTTTTTCACGATACTGTGTCTCAGGGGATCTTAATATTTAAGAACCTATTAATGTGTTATACCAGATTAACGGAAATAATCTCAGCTAATTGACGATACAAACCATGTTTACCAAAACAAAACACAAGTCTCATAAGAAGCATCTAAATGACCCCTGAGCGAAAAATGCTAACGGACATTGGCACAGAACTCAAGATAAAAGTACCCTTATTACTTATCGTAGCTGCACATACAATATATCCGATTAAAGCTGAGACTCCACAGATTATGTAGGTATATAGTATCATCACTGAGTGATCCGGACTCGCGACAGGGGAAGCAAATACAGTCATCACAACACGTACCTTCACAGAGCTTCTAGGGAGATCGTCTCACCACCGTAATCTGATCAAAAGACGTGTTCAATGGCATTAAAATGAGAAAAAACGCGGCTGAATCGGTTAATCCATAGGTTCTTAACGTCTATGTATACAAAAATGATTGAATTTATAATCCATAATTCCATTTTATGTAAAAAATCGGAGAGCAAATGCTAGCTGCTAATGGTAGCCACCACAGCTAGCTGCTGCTTCTGCTAGGCTATGCAGCAGTCTCAGTGAGATATACATATATAAATATCTTTGCGTTTTGGACTAACTTTAAAATATTCCCATGCTTTTGAAGACCGAGGGCGAGATGTTTTCGTTTGGGGGCTTCGTGCGCAATCCTGTGAGGAGGAGGTGGTAGCCGTTTCAGTCTCCATTGTGTTTGAAGTGCGATTGCGAACTGCTTGTTGCTTTGGGTGACCCACGTGTGTGTAGCGACGCGTCGACGCGGAAATATGTCGTCGACGATATTTTGAAGTCGACGTCGTCGACGCGTCGCTACAGCACTATGCCGCACACAAATGTTAAACATATTAATCTTATCTTCTATTGACTAAGAGGTCATAATGGTAGCTGAGTGTGAATATAAATCTTGGTGAGTTTCAAAGTATCCTCACTCCTCTTGCTACTCGGATCTTTGTCAAATCAGGCAGTGTTAGAGAAGTCTTGTTTATGTGATCTGTATATCATTTAGGCTAACATAACAAGAAACGATAAAATATTGTTGTGTATATATGTTGTGATATACAAATAACAAGGTAATTACATGTTCACTTCAGGGTGCTTCTGCGTGTCAGTTTTCTATAAGATACTAGATTTTACTGTACATACTGTATTTGTCTATTATTTTGCATAAACTCTACTTCCTGCACCGCAGCTATAAACGTAGTTGTTTGACAGTGTTTCCTAATCTGCAAAGACCTCATGAAATACCTGCAGCAACCAGGAGTACAACTGATGATTATTAAGAAATAAACATTTGTCACAAACAGACATTGTGAGGATGCGTCAGACAGTATTTTCAAGATTTATGACATTCAGTAGAAAAACATTGTTTTGGTGTTTGGAGAAGCTGAGTTTATTTGAAAGAGCATGCAGTCCTTTGAGGAAAAAAGCTCTCCACTGCATTTGGGAGAATTCCTCTTGCATAGGCTGATCAACAGTATCATAATGGAGCAGACCGCAATCATTAAGTCTAAGCAAAAGGATCGAATGTCAGGAATAAGACCGATGTCTTGCTTAGGAAGCAAGATGATGATAGAGAGGTGGCAATAACAGTTCTCTTGATTTAGAGAGGAGTCTTCTTCTTTGACAGTGTTTGACAGCTCTGGGGAAAGTTATGCTGGTATTGTCATCCAGCTTTTCTAATTAGATAATTAACATAGAAATGTTTTGATGGAAAAATGCTGTTCAAAAGTAGTTTGGGTGCTTTCAGGAATAACTCAGTGCTTAATTCGAGTTTAGAAAGTTGAGCCTGAAAGAGAATGATTGAAGGTGGCTCGGAGCAGACAGGTGTTGGCGATATAATGTATGTGTATACCTGAGGTGAGCATCGACTTCAGCACTGGTGGCAAAAGAAAGTCTCCCCTGTGCCTGGAAGCTGAAGCTGGCTTTGTGTTTCCCTGTTGCATATATTTCAAAATAAAATCAATCGAATTATTCTGCAGTATATTCAATCTCTTGCCATGAACACATACATATAAGAACTAAGATATATCTACTGTAATAACCTTTTTTCATTTAACATGTCTACCATATTTTACGAAGAAAATAAAGAGTCTACATAGGTACCTTTATTATGCTAATTGGTCATTCGTTTCTACTTTGATCTGCATTGAAGATACAGATAATCCTTAGTTATTTGCTACTATTTATATTCACTACCATAGTTTTCCATTAAGAAAGAAGCTGTGTAGCTCCCAAGCTTAAACAGAGGGGATACTGTTTTTTAGTTTCTCTCCCCCTCTCTTGCTTTTATTTCCTCGTTCCATCTCCCAGCCTTCCTTAACCTAACATCGTTTTCCCTGCAAATTACCCAAGAAAGGTTAACTGGCACCTGGCTGCAGCCTGCAAGAACACTAGCCTCTTTCTATATATACACACCAGCTGCTTTAACCCTTAACAGGAGGCTTATTCAAGAAATGTGTGTGTGTTGTATTTGTATGTGTGTGTGTGGAGCTTGGGTAAAAAGGGAAGCATGCTATATCAGAGGTGTCAGGTTTGAAGTGTGATTGCTGATTGCCCCATTTTCTGATTCCAGCAATCAAGGGAGCTCTGGTAAGCTAAGGACATGGAGGAATCAAGAATCACTTCTCAACAGAAACTTCTTCCAAGTTGTCTTATTCTTTCTTATCATATGCCTCCAATACTATTGTTTCCTCTTATCGATGCTCTCTGAATATGGCACGTGCACACTGACCACTTAACACCAAACACACACCTGTGCCCTGGGATAGGAGCCATTTGTTCTGTTTTGACAAATCATCACAAAAACACTTTATGGTTGTGACACCAAAGGACATGCCCAGAGGAACACAAAGGATAAAACATGGAACTCATATGACTTATTTTCATTTAGGGTCTTAGAGTAGTTAAACTGTAAAAAAAAACACAAAGTATTGCCAGTATTGTGGCTATACTGTTAAGGTATATCAAGATTATTTCAAACGAGATACAGGATGAGAGTTTTTGCTCACACTCTGGACAACCCCACGCTGCATCTGCACAGCTTATTTATTCCCATCCCTACGGAAGGTGCTAAGCTTGTTCAGTGGCGGTGCCAGAGATTTTCTTTTGGGGGTGCTGTGGGGTAGCTTGATGTTTCATAGAGGGTGCTCAAACATTTAGGGTTTCCATTTAATGTACCGGTCGCTACAGTTTAATTTTCTACTGCAACACTCCCCACGCAAATACACAGTATACCCGCGACTGTTACAATGAAGGCTTGATAATCAGCTCACGGCATATAGGTGTAAGCAGGGGTAAAGTGCTATTTTTATATGTGGTGTGTGGACCTAATATCCTCTAGGGGGGTCCGGGGGCAAGCTCCCCCAGGAAGATTTAAAAGCAGTTAAAAGTTAAAAGCATCAATCCGGTGCACTTTGAGAGCAACATGAAGAGATCTATGGATACATCTCTCAACATCCATATGAAACAGAACTGTAAACAGATTTACTATTTCTTTATGGATATTTTACAAATCACTCCCTTTTTAAACTGTATTCTTGTTTCATACCTGTTTTTCATTTATTCTCTTATTTTGTATACCTATAATGATCATATAAACGTGTACCTCGGAAATACTTGTTTACATTAATCTGGACCAAACAGTTTGAGACCCACTGAGATAACTTAGACTACAGTTAACTATCTAAACACTGAGAGTCCTTTACTTCACCTGAGCTGAGGTTATCTGAGACTCTCAGTCTGACATGAGAGAGTTCTCCCTCCACCTTGTTGTTGAAAAAGCTCCTTATATCCGTTAGTGTAGCTAGCTAGCACCAGATGCTAACAACAACAATCTCCGGTACCGGTGCGCTCTCTCTCTCGCTCGTGCACGCACACAAAATGGCTCGTGCCACAGACACACACAGAGCAGAAATTGAGTGAAAGACAGAGACCCAGAAGTACTTGAACTGTACAGTAGCATATTATTTTCGAATCAATCATTTTTCAAATTATGAATTTCACAACAAAAACAAAAAAATACATACATTTCTTGGGGGTGCTATGGCTATCCCAGGGGGAGCTGCACAGTGTTCATGTGTTAATAAGTCCACTTTTCAAATAAATTCAGTCAAATAAAGTTTAAAACTTTTCCAAAAAATCTTAGTTTAAAAAAAAAAGAAAAGAAGATGTATTTGATTAACAAGCTTGAAATATGCCCTTCATATTTCTCCTTATTATAAGCAATCTGAGGCTTCTGTTTTAAGAGATGAGCTGCCAACACTTTTTGCAAAAAAACATATTAAACCCTACGGAATGCCTTTTCTTAAAGCATATTCAAGTATCAAGCATATACCTGCATTTGTTTTATTTTGCTAACTTAACATATGAGGCAATATACCTAACCTAGGTGAGTGGCCCATCCCTTCATATATTTTTCTGTATGTGGCCGACAGTGAAAAATGTTTGGACACGCCTGACCTATACACTCTGATAAATAGTCACCTGACCTTTTTCTTCCTTCTATTTCTTGTGCATATTTATTCTCCAGCTTGATATTGATAACATCCTCGAGCCAGCCTGTTTTTTATATTCTATTTTGATGCCACCGATGTAGATGTACATAAATAAAGCAGTATTGGTGGTGCTCAGACTGGGGTCATGCTCCTTCCTTCCTCACAGGGCTGTTGATAGTTTATTTCTGTCTGTATTTTCTTTTCTTGTTCATCCATCCCTCTGGCTGTCTTTCTCCTTCTTTTCTGCTTTGCTCTGCAGGTGTGTCATAAGTGTGTCTCTGTCTCCACAGGTGTCTTTCTTCCTGTTCATTGTGTTTGTGGTGTACACCATGCTGCCGTTCTCTATGCGGGACGCCATCATCGCCAGCGTCCTGACCTCCGCCTCTCACACCATTGTGTTGAGTGTGTGCCTGTCCACCACAGCTGATCGCATGGAGCCAGTAGTGTGGCAGGTAAGGTGATCAAACATAATTGTGGGTTGAAATGAAATGGAATAGAATACAAAAAAAACACACACCATTGTTTGCTTTAACATTAAAACATGACGACTTGTCTAGTGTAAATACTGTGTGTAGCTGCAGCCAGCAGCCGCTTAACGTAGAAAAAAGACTGTAAGCAGGAGGAAAGCTTATCATGGCTCCGACAAATCAACATTTTTAGGGTGGGGTTATTTGCTAGAAAAGGTTTCTTTGATTCACTAACATACATTAAGGAGTATTTGGGCGGGTGTTACCTTGGCTTATTGGCTAACAAGCCAACAAATCGTTATGACATCATAAAGTGGCCAACATCCGATCAGCTCATTTTCAGACAGGTTTTTATATAAATGGATCAGGACGAAAAGAGAGGGGGTACACACTACACAGAGGGGACACATTATGTATGAAAGACGTGAACAAGTGGATTTTGCATAATAGGTGACCTTTAAAACCTTATTATATATTTTCGTATATATTTAGTTATAGAAATGATAGAAATAGAATAGTTATAGAAATAGGTATACTTCACCCTGCTTTATTCATGGGAAGTGTAACAACTGTTGATGTGGTTTTGTTTCATTATCAAGATGTAATTAATGTTCCCCAATTTGTTCATTTATAGTCATTTTAATCATACAGTCGGTATTTTTAGAAAACAAACAAATATGGCCTTTAAACTTAAACTGATTTAGCATAGCAGGTGAGCGATTGGATTTCTAATGTGGTTTTTATACTTTATTAAAAGGTCACCCTATTTCCAGCAGTAGGGCTGTTTCGAGCGCAGGATGTTCAAGCAGTTGGCATATTGGGGGAAAGAAATAACAGGAAACCAATTATATGGCTAATGCAGACTTGAATTAATTTGGGCTCATCCAAAAGTCATTGATTGCCAATACACCTACGGCTAATTCCATCTAATGCATAAAGAAAACAACATTAGTTTAACAAGCCTTTCACGAAAGCAACACCTTGATAATCTGAGATTTTGAAGTTGAGGATGCAATTTCACAATTCAGAGCCAGAAGGAGATTTCAAGCATACAAATAGGACAGGTTATTATTATTTTACCATTTTCTCTCATTCTAGCAACCTCCTACATGTAAATTGCTCTTCTTTGTGCCTTTTATGTGTATAATGACATGTGTCTGCTCTCAATCTTAGTCTGACCAAGTTGTTTCTTCACAATAGAGAATATATCATAAATTGTTATTCATGGTACATTTGTATCATAATATATAACTGCCATTCTAAGATTCTAAGGCATCACCAAATGATTGATAATATTGTTCAACAGTCCATCTTTGTGGGGAAAACGCTGCTTGAGTGGGCTTATAAAGCCTGTCAACAAATATTTCAAAGAATAAAAAAGATAATTTATAGTATTCAAAAGACAGACTGTCCTTCAGATATCAGGGAAACATCTGCTGCTGTTCATAGTAGTGCTGGGGGGAAACGATTATTTTGAAAACGATTAATCGGGCGATTATTTGATCGATTAGTCGACTAATCGAACGATTATTTTTCTGTTGTTCATTTCATAAAAAACGTAATGTAAAAAAATTTTTTTTCACGATACTGTGTCTCAGGGGATCTTAATATTTAAGAACCTATTAATGTGTTATACCAGATTAACGGAAATAATCTCAGTTAATTGACGATACAAATCATGTTTACCAAAACAAAACACAAGTCTCATAAGAAGCATCTAAATGACCCCTGAGCGAAAAATGTTAACGGACATTGGCACAGATCTCAAGATAAAAGTACCCTTATTACTTATCGTAGCTGCACATACAATATATCCGATTAAAGCTGAGACTCCACAGATTATGTAGGTATATAGTATCATCACTGAGTGATCCGGACTCGCGACAGGGGAAGCAAATACAGTCATCACAACACGTACCTTCACAGAGCTTCTAGGGAGATCGTCTTACCACCGTAGCTGTCAATCTGATCAAAAGACGTGTTCAATGGAATTAAAATGAGAAAAAACGCGGCTGAATCGGTTAATCCATAGGTTTTTAACGTCTATGTATAAAAAAATGATTGAATTTATAATCCATAATTCCATTTTATGTAAAAAATCGGAGAGCAAATGCTAGCTGCTAATGGTAGCCACCACAGCTAGCTGCTGCTTCTGCTAGGCTATGCAGCAGTCTCAGTGAGATATAAATATATAAATATCTTTGCGTTTTGGACTAACTTTAAAATATTCCCATGCTTTTGAAGACCTAGGGCGAGATGTTTTCGTTTGGGGGCTTCGTGCGCAATCCTGTGAGGAGGAGGTGGTAGCCGTTTCAGTCTCCATTGTGTTTGAAGTGCGATTGCGAACTGCTTGTTGCTTTGGGTGACCCACGTGTGTGTAGCGACGCGTCGACGCGGAAATATGTCGTCGACCATATTTTGAAGTCGACATCGTCGACGCGTCGCTACAGCACTAGTTCATAGACTTCTAAAATAACGACAATGACAATAACTATCCAAAGAGCTGGATGATAATCCTCTTGCATTTATCTTGGTGTGGGTTTGTGTTCCCTAAACCTTCACAAACACTCTCTTTTGCTTCTGTGAACTCTGACGTGATGGCCCGTTATTTTGTCCGTTTTTCTTTCATGTGTAACTGTGCCATGGCCATACTGGCATCTGGTTAGCCCGGGGCTGAAAAACAGCCAGAGAGCAGTGATATTTTAAGATAATATCCTTGTAGAAATGGTGGACAGTAGCTGTAAAGTGTGAATGCATACAAAGGATGTTCCGGAATATGAATAACTTCACCAAATTAGCCTGCCAAATAAAAATATCTTCACACATTAAGACTCAATAATGGTAAATGGTTAGATGTGGACCTACTTATTTTAACTTTACTCTTATTTCTAGTTTTTTTTATTTGTGACATTTTACACTTGGATTCGGTAGGCTTGCAAGGGTGTGCTTTTTTAATTGAAAAATTACACTTAACAGTTACTTAAATCAAAATAAGTTGTTAAAGTCTGTTTCATGAAGTTTGGCGATTTAGACTGATTGGCCATGCTGGTAATGCCAGCTGTGAATCAGAAAATTAAAAAACACTTGGAAAGTTTGATGGTTATTTAAGAGTTCTAGAAATGCTTAAGCTAGGTATATACATGATAATGGTTGAATTTGGAATAGTTGATCACAAATATGGAGAGACTTTAAATGAATGGCAGACAGAGATGATAAATTGGACTAAATCGAACTAAATGGTTAGCCTTTTTATTCCACCGGCTAATGAAGATATTGACTTGTTAGTGGCTAATTTCACAAGAGAGATGACTGTGAAAGACAAATTAGGGAGTTATAATATATTGTTCAGCGTGTGTTCAGTAACAAAAGCATTGTTGGAAGCAGACAGATTGCTGCTCAATCGGCAGTCGAGATGGCATGCCGGGCTGACGAGACGCTGCCAAGCCACGTGACGCCTTGTAGTAAACACAGATTCTGCCAAATACTGTCTGCTTTATGTTTTAATATCCACAATTTGGTTGTTGTCAATGACAGTCATGTGGTTTTATATCAGTGTGCTGATAGCTTAGGGCCAAGTCTGTATGTGTGTGGTTATTATGATTACAGATACAAATGAGGCACAATGTGTTATTGTACAAACACAGCACATCAGATAGACCAATAGTATTTATTCTAGGGAGAGTCAGGGTCTGAGAAGCCACATAGTCAATAGTGAAATACAGGATTGGATAGGTAAGAGTTCACACAAAAAAGATGTATGCTTTATACTCAAATGTAGTATGACTATAAAGAAAAAATAACAACATGTGCAGACAGGGAAGATTACATGAAAATAAGGTTCTTCGTAATATAGTATTATGATTACATTTTGTGTGCAGTTACACACAATTGTTTCACATTCTAATAAATGATTAGTATTACAAAAGGTTTTTCATGCAAGTCTTTGAACATGCAATGTTTTTATTACACATCATAAAGCAGTTCATAGACATGTTATGGTGTCAGAGTTGTTAGACAAATACAGCTTGCAACATTTACTATTTTTTTAGCATCAAAAGTAACTTTGCCCATTGGCTGTAATATAGAGAACTAATCTAATGTGTATTATGTAAAGCTCTCACCCTTCTTCAATTAGAATACCTAATGTTGATGATATTTGTTGGGATATTACCAACTCACATGCAATAGCCAGGGTAAGGGAACAATCTTAGAAAACGCTAATGTGCCCTATAATTGGACACATTTGCAATATATCTTTCTAAATAGCAGGCTAAAAATAGCAGCTCTTCCTCTTGAACCAAGTTTGTCACAGAATATCTCTGTGTATACTTGAGCATATGTCTAACGTGACACTTTGTCTTATGCTGTGCGTCACTGTGTAATACTGTAGTAGTTGTTCATACAAGACGTACCTAATATACAGTACATCTACATAATATATCATTCTACTATACTTGTATTGAGCATGATTTTAGGAGTTAAGAGTTTCTGGCCATGGAAAGGCATCATCAAAATATAATAATATGCATTGTCCACATTAAAGAAACAAATCCAACCCTTCAGATGAAAAAGCACCCCTGAGGAGATTGGACATAAATGTTGGTTATTCAATTATTCATTTATTCAATTATGTTTCTATATCTTCGGCTCATAAAGACTGATACACCCCTTTGACTCAATAGCATGTGAAACCATAATACAGTCCTTAATCCAAACTAACTGCTAAAGTAATGCATCCCAGTAATTTACCACTAATCATTTTATGTAGCTTGATTTGATCAGCTCCTTGAGATAAGCCCTTGATTTTCCATTCAGTCGTGGGCCAAATTTGATCAGAGCCCATTTTCTTTGTGTGATGACATGAAGTTCTGTATTGTTATCATGCGTGCTGCTCTAGTTAGATACAGTCCATAGATATATAAATACATGATTGCGTCCCAATTTCATGGAAATAATGTCGGTATCATATACAGTAAATGCTTGTAATTTTTTACAAACACAGTATGTCTTTTATTCTCTTCTTCTGTTTTTCTCTGGCAATACACCAGTGTTGGTTGAACCCTTTGTGTGCGGACAGGCTCAGGTTTACATGCTCCTTTCCAGATAGAAGCAGAGAAGCTGGGTGACAGGACGCTCTAAGGTTTATGTGCCAGAGGGTAACTACTGGACAGCTGCTTTGAAAACCTCTCCAGCTTTCAATGTAGCGTTTGCCAAGGAAAGGATGGATTTATAGCACTACAACTTGCTATTTAATCAGATGGCAAATTGGCTCACATGCTTTTCATGCCTCTATGTCAGCTATTGCCAAGGACAGAGGCATTACATTTCAGGTACGTTCAGGCGTGGACGTTCCATTCTCATAAACGCAATATCTCAGGGAAGCCTGGAGGGAATTACTTCAAATTTGGCACAAGAACTGATGAGAATGTGGTGGTCAAAGGTTACTATGAACTCAGAAAACTCGCCATTATGAATTTATACTTTTTTGGACATTGCACTTAACTGCTACAAAACTGGATGGCGGAGGCATATGCCAAGGCAGTAACTCAAGATGACTTTATTACACTTTTTGACTGAATGACCCGTTTTTGGACACTGAATGGAAGTTTTATTTCTGATTTTGTAATTTGTTCAGACAGAGTAAATTGCTTTAGCCAGTAGCAATATAACTTTAAATGACTATGCTTTTATATGCAGGTTAGTGTGTGTGACTAGCACTTCAAATTGATCGTATCCTTAATGTATTAGTGTGCTGGAAGAAATAAAAAATGTGTAATGTAAACAAATAAAGAAAAACATCAATCCATTGTAACCAGAGGCCAAATTGCTGTCAAATCATTATGTTG
Source organism: Gymnodraco acuticeps (assembly GCF_902827175.1). Classification (NCBI taxonomy): domain Eukaryota; kingdom Metazoa; phylum Chordata; class Actinopteri; order Perciformes; family Bathydraconidae; genus Gymnodraco; species Gymnodraco acuticeps. The sequence goes on from NW_022992090.1 coordinate 159,442, forward strand.
TCTAACCAACAACTCAGGTAGCGGAAGGAAAATCCTTAAATGTATTTTGATTAACTCCAACTTTTAGGTTGTGAAAAAAAACAATATGTATTAGTTGCTTACAGAGTGGATACAGAGGGATTTTAAGGTCACCGGTTTAGATGAAAAGTTGGTGGAAAAGAATAATGAGAAATTCTGGGCTCTCCCTAAAACAAGTGCTGTGATTTTAAAGTGCTAACATCTTAAATACTGCAACAAAGAGGTCTGTTGGTTTTGTACAGATTAAGACTCAATTTCAACTAGGAATCTCAATCTCAATCTTTATTTATTTATATAGCACATTTAAAACAACCTTCAGTTGACCAAAGTGCTGTACAGGCAGTAACTACAATATTAAATAACACAATGGGAGAATTAAAAACATAATAAAAAGCACAATAACTAGAAACATATAAAAAATAAATAAATAAAAAACACATACAAATATAAAAATGTAATGTTCAACTAGTATTAAAAGCCAGTGCAAAGAGGTGAGTTTTAGCTGAGATTTAAAAAGTTCAATAGACTCAGCAGTCCGGATATGTGCTGGGAGGCTGTTCCACAGTCTGGGAGCTGTATACTATCTTGTATCATGCCAATGGCAACAATATATGTTAGCCTGCTTCCTCAAAGAGGATAACAGTTCAAAAGCCCATGAAGGCAGGAAAGTGTTGTTCAAGTACATCACGAAGGTCCTGTGAGGGAACTGTTTGACATTTGGGTGGAAATGCTTATTTGCTTTCCTGCCATGAGTAAGATAAGAAAACCTACCACATGTCTCTACAGTAAATGTGAAGTTAGAGCCAGCAGCCAGTGTCTCCAATGGTTGCCTGGCAACCTCCCGTTGACGACAAGACTCCTGGAGGTGAAGAAACACACAAGCCCCTGTTGAACCACAACATATTGTTTATACACTTTGGGTGTTAAGCAGATGAGGCTAACTTTCCCCCGGTTTTCCTGTCTTCCTGTCTTCATGCTGAGCTTGACTAACTGACTCTTGGCTACATATTCACCAAAATAAACACCAAAATAAATCAGTGCAATGACCCCCCCCCCCCCCCCCCACCGCATGGTCACTTTCAGCATTTTTGGTATGTTGAATTTTGTACTTTCATTTCAGATAATTGAAATACTTCACAGTCCCACAGCAATTTGTAGAAAAGTATATACACCAGAGGTTTATAAATGTCAGCCATTAAATGTCAACACTCTTGTACATTGCTATATTGTGCATGGTTACAATGTGCCCGGGGGGTGTTAAGTGAGAGGGAACCATGCTGACATCTCCACTTTGTCAAGTCCATTAAACTTTACAGTGCCGGCTCATTGGAGGCCTGATGAACCGGCTCATATATTGATGAGGTGAAGGTCCCCTGTTGGGTTTAGATTTATGTGCATGTTACATTAAGACATAATTACACTTTTCACATGGATTGTGATGTACAGTGATGTATTGTTAAAGTTTATAATAGTATTTTCAGGTTTTTTCTCTCTGTTACTAAAAGATGGGTAGAAAGATATGCTTGATTTAAAAATAAGTTTAGTCTCTTTGTGTTTCTACACAGCTTTACAGCCTGTGGATGCTCTTGAAGGACAAAGTATGTTTTATGTAACAAAGGTGTCCAAGTCAGGTCAATTACCGCTTTTTCTGATAGGAATTCACATCTCTCAGGAGTGGCAGCTGTTGCCTGTTAAACATATTGCCTCTTTGAAGGGAAATAGAGCTTCATTGAAAAAAGTTATTTTTCAATATGATATTATACTTTTGATGGTTTCTGGTTTCTTCACATGTTTTCATCGTATGTCACTTAGGATTGACGTGTCCCACTAAAGTTTTCTCTTGAGAAAAGTGGAAGAATCAAAGTAATTTGTACTTTAGGTCATTTCTGTTTTAAGGATGAAACGAAGCATAAACATCTCTGCTGGATTTCTGTTGCCAACAGACGTTCACTTTGATGTTCCCCTGATTTACACATCAACTGCCAACATAGGGCTTAGCTCTCTGATTTAGAATTCATGATTGGGGCACAACGCCCTTACGGGCCCTCCTCACCTAACCCCACCGTTATCTATAATTGGGTACCAGTGAGGTACAGATGATTCACACAGCCAGCTGATTTAAGCAGATGACCTTTGAGATGGCCTGGATCACTGTCAGTGTCTTGTCTAACATATGTCAACTAATAGAGCAACACCCACCTCTCCACGGTGTACCAGGGTGTAATCATTTGAACAGCCGAAAAACTTTGCAACACTTGATGAGGAGTTTGTCCAACATTTCACACAGAATTTGAATGTTACTGCTTATTAACTCTGAGTTTTTACAGCCTTACTCCAATAGAGACATTCCCTTTCCCTCCTTGCTGATGTTTTGGGTTTTCCAGTGCAACTCATTTATATAATAAACAAACTCACAAGAGAGAATGACTCGGCAGTAGGATGGATTTTCAATTTAATATGAGAAGGCTTTCAGGTTATTTTAAATTGGATTATAAAATATCTTATACAATATAATGTGCTTTTGAAAAACATCGTACAAAGACCGCAGTCCGTCTTCTTGTGCCTGCATTCAGTCATTCAGTACTCTCGCCCCCTGTGCTCTGACCAATTTGTAATAGCACTAACTTCGTCACACTTTCTATGGAAAATAAACACTTCTGAACCTAGCCAGGCTTATAAATATAATGCCTTTAATTTGGAGAAAATAACCATTAGTATTGGAAATGCACACAGGAGATAATAAACTCAGTGAGGAGCAGGAGGAACGTCTCTTCAAACACATTCATTGATTTGAACATAAATCCAACCAGCAGACCACGCTCACAACCTCTGCCTCTCATGTCTTCTTTTGTCAACATAAAGGAGAGATTAACAGTGCTTATCACATTCATCTGAAATACATTTCAGGGCAGCATGAGTGTATTTTATTTACATTATTATAATTATTGCTTTTATTGGTTTTGCATCGTTTCATATTTAATTGTGCTAAAGAGTAATATTTTCTTGTAATTAAAAGTGGGAAGTGTAATTTCTTAACTGTAAAAGGAAATAATCTTAGCAATGGCACTGCTTGTGCATTGGAAAGACACATTTTACAACCATATAATAACATATTTTAACATAAATATCAACTACCCTGGTTATCTACAGTCGTTGAGATTAACTACATGAAATTAACAATTCCCATAAAGATTGGTGTGCTATAAAAAAAAACATAACATGGGCAGTTTCATTTTTTTAAATACTGAAATAACTGACATGAACTGTTTATTCTGATTCTTCCAGTGCTGTTATGTAAATGTGTGGGGCACAGTTACATAAGAAAAGAGAGAGAGCAACTTGCCAGGGGTCAATAGGCGCGTTCACACCGCAGTACTTTTCCCACTTCAGTTCCGAAACTTTAGTTCCGAAATGTCGCGTTCACACCAAAAAGAGCCGGAACTAAAATTAGTTCATGAGAACCTTTTCACCCCCTTTTCGGTCCCTGCTAGAGAGCAGGGACTTTCGTGGGAGAAAAAGGTTCCTATGTCTGATTGGCTGGGCGGATTGCAAACCACGCCCCGTAAAACTCACAAAAAGTTTTGCGAAGCCGCCATTTTATTATCCTCGCATTAGCATTATTAGCATTAGCATTAGCCCAGCGCAGAAACGCAGAGAGACTAACTTATAAAAAAAAAAAAAAAAAAAACATGGGAGCAGCTTCTACTGAAGCCAGTCCCCAACTCCGGGGACTTTGGGCTGCAGTATACGCCGTGAAGTGGTTTGCGGCCTGCCAGTAAGCCCAAAGCAGAAGAAGAAGTGACGTCAGCGGCTTCATTTGCCTAATCCACCCCCAGGGACTTTTTCCAGTGTGAACGCGATCTGTACTTAGTTCATGAGAACTAAAGAGTTCTCATGAACTAAATTCTCATGAACCTTTGTGGGAAAAGTACTGCGGTGTGAATGCGCCTAATGTGACACGAAGGTCACCATTATGCTGAAAAACCACAGCAACTGCAAGTGAAAGGGAAATTGTTAGAATCAGACAAGGCAGGGGAAACACAGAGAATGGGAACCAGTAAAAAGGAATGGTAGAACATCATATTTTTTAAGATGCGATGGCAGAGAACCATTAAATTGTCCATTTGCTTTAAATTGCAAAAGCTATGAGCTGGAGGATGTTAGTGCTCCTGGGTCTTTATACATTCACCTACAGTATCATCACTGGAGCACATCCCATCATAAGAGTTGCTCTAATAGAGTCTCCTGTGTTGTGCAGCCATGGAATGTGAAAGCAAATAAAGCACTGGATTGAAATGAAAATATACATAATGGACTGCTTCTATCACAGATCACAATTTGCATGACAAGTTGTACTCTATATGGTACGGAGCTTTGAATGGAGTAAGCGTTGGCCCTTTTGAGTCATATTCAACACAACAGTTGGTTGTTTTGTATCTCTGCTGTTAAGATTGATATATGGAGGGGGGAAGAGGCAATACAATTGCTGTTATCTTTATGATTGTCCTTGGACATTAGCTCTTTCTATTTAAGCGTTTTGTGTGGATAAGCACTGGATACAACAGAGCGTACATTGCATGAAAGTACCACATACAGTATGTGCCATCAACGATTATCTTTTTATCTGTTGATCGAAGAGTCATTTCTGACAATGAGAATACAAGCCTGAGTGTGTGCAGCAATGCTTCTGGCCCTGTGAGACTATGATGCCATGCACACAGAGGAAAACAAAATTGTTGAAGGAAAGAGACATCCTTGCCAATATTCAAAAAAATGTAAACGGGGAAGGAAATGCTCGGTTTGGCCTGAAGGTGTGTCGGAAAAGCAAAAATCAAAAGGATGGTCTCCCATCTAGTTAAAATCTCGTCTTAGGAAATATCAAAACTGAGCTTTCCTTTCAGAGCTTGCCTTCATCTGATTTAATATACCAATAGAGCAACTGAGCAAGAAAATACTTTAGGTATTAGTGTTTTTTAAATGCAATGAAGTTGTGTTTAAGTATTTGTTGTATTAAAAACGTGTTAAGGGTTAGGGTTAGGTTTGGTTAGAGTTAGCATTAAAAAAAGTGGAAGTACCAAATGGGGAGAGATCAGTGTGTTTTTGATAGAGGATTTAGGGCTATCAGCAACTATTAAACTATATATGTTTCTGTGTTTCAGTTTAACACGGCTTTCCCTTATTTCCTCTTATTGAGTTTCCGATTGAATACATCGGTTCTAGATATTAACTAAAGGAAATTAGACAAAGGTGTATCACATTGTGTGAAGAGATGTCGGCTACTCATGACTATAATTAACAACAGGTAGCAGCCATGCCATTGACATGTACAGCCTGTGTGTTGTTATCCTAATAACAGTAATTCATATTAGACAGACCGTGTGTATGGTAAACATGAACTTGAGGGAAAGTCTATTTATATGCACAAGAGGTGTGAACACATCTTTAGCAACTGAGTTTATTTATGGTTGAGTTTCTTATTTTTTAATTCATTTACTCAGCAGGGTAGAGGGAGGAATGATCAAGCTGTAGTGAAGCTGATGGAGGCAATACATGATGGTATTTTTATGAAATAAACAAGCAGGGGTGGCATAGAGGTCACACACATTTATTTCCTCTATATTACCATTGTACTGCATTTATCTTATGTATGAGGTGCTGTTGAACTGCGGTTCATGTTTATATCACTGCAGGATCTCGGAAAAAATATCTCCAGGAAACATTACTGTTTTGCTTAAGCCTTTGTCATAAAAACACATTTCCTACCTCCAGTAAAGCACTGATATTGGGACACAAGCAAACAGCTTTTCTTATTACCTGATCGTTGAGCTAAGGTCTCGGTTGTTTAAAACGTAATAACCAAAGCAGTATTTGTTTATGTACAATAAATAAAGCACCAACAGAAATTAATGTTGGATGTATTCCTATTCACAGCTCTATTCTATGTCTCTTCCTGTACAGATTTTGGCCAACATTATCATTTTCATGTGTGGCAACATGGCGGGGGCGTACCACAAGCATCTGATGGAGTTGGCACTTCAACAGACTTACCAGGACACCTGCAACTGCATCAAGTCGCCAATTAAACTGGAGTTTGAGAAGAGACAACAGGTAAAGATGTCCATAAGTGTTGATAACCAGCGAGCGTGTGAAAGTCAGAGAGACAGGGAGTGATTGAGTGAATGTAGCAGTGTGGGTTTCTGGTGTTGCTGATAGTGTTAATTACAATAATGACTGTGGAATGAAATGTACATGAATAGAGAATAGATGAACTAAGATGAATGAGGAGACTGCGGCAGTGAGGGTAATGATTATTATGAGGATGATGACGACAGCACTGTCTGTATGGCAACAAATTGGAAAGCAGAAACTAACAAACTTCACAGAATTTGGAGATCAGTACTACATCTAGAGTACATGGTGATACTTGCACTGTGTCCTCCTTCAATACTTTCTGAGTCAAAATAAAGCTTGAGATGAATAGTTTACCATGTATCCCAACTGTATACTGTTTTTCTCAGACGCGAAGGGATACTGACTTGTTGTGAAAAGTAACTGCAATTTTACCCGTGGTATACACTCAGTAAATCACGGCTAAGAACCAATCAGATTGCTTGATTTGACTTGTCCGTTTTATAAATAAGAATAGATCATATTTGTTAAGTGTTATTATGGTAGAATTACTATTCTTGTGGTACTACTGCCTTATTAGGCCCATATTGAGCAGCGCATATTAAGACCAAAACTCATGTACAACAACTTCCTTACTTGCAACAAATAAGCACTAATTAGAGGGTTATTGAGGAAAAACTCTCAACTAATGGCTTATTACTTGTAGAATATGGTCATGTAGAATAAGGCATTAATAAGTGTTTTATAATGACTAATAAAGCGCCAATATACTGCTAATATGCATGTTAATTAACAACTAGTTGATGGTTAATTTGTGTACCTTAATATAAAGTGTTAGCATTTACCCCGGCCCTTTTAGAAGTGAAGATATGTCATTTGTTCTGGGAATGTCATTTTCGAGCCTGAGACCTGAAAAACAGGCTCAGGGCTTAACAGGTTAATACTTTATTTTTTCTGCTGTACGTTATTGATAAATACAAAGTAACACTTGTGTTGGTGCTCAACATTTCTGTATTTCCACATAAGTCTGTTGAATTCCTTTTTCAAATACATATCTTTGCTAACCTGTATTTAAGACACGAAGCCAGCCAGCAGCAGTGCTTATTTGTCGGTTTTGTTGCCTTCGTGCTTTGCCAAACATGCTTAGTGTAAAGTTGGAGAAAGTTAGTAAAATAACAGCATGTGAACGCTGTGAGAAATTAGCAAGGTTTTGATTAAGGTTTAGTGCAGTGGGGAGCCTGCGATGTAACTAGATTTCTATCACAGCTGCCACAGTTGTAGCTTTTGGGTTCAGTCAGATGAGTGGGAGGCCAGCTGCTGTTGGGGTGGAGCTGGTTATCCCTATGGTGAATCCAGCTTGTGTTGTAACAACCGCCATGAGTGAAGCTCAAAATGCTGTGGGTGGAGCTTTTTTTTCACAGAAGCCTTGGAGTGCTATGGCTGCGTGTGACAGATGGTAGTAGCTGTGCTGAAATGATTTTTCTCGGGTGCTCATAATATATGCTGTTTGCTGCATGCTTTTATCCAAAGTGCCCCGCAGTACAGTCAGTGCATACATTTTCTTTGTGAGTGGTCGAAGGGGGACTATGTGAATTCATCATAATAAACCCAAAGTGCTGGTAGCGTTAGTAAGCCGCCACGGTTGTCCTCTCCTTCACACAGAACCCTCTGAGCCTCAGCACGGTGCAGAGAGACAGTCAATGGGGCAGAAAACTTGATGGAGATGGAGGTGAAATTGACTTAATCAGGTGTTTTCTACAACCTGAACTTCTTACACTAAGAGGAGTTTTATTTGCCATCTACTGGGCCGGTTAAGTAAGAGTTATACTTACAGTAGCTTCAGAGAAAACAGGGAGGGATGGTTAGGCCTCGACCAAACAAAAGCTGTCAAAGAGTGCTCACTGTAAAACAGTTTTTTTTTACATTGATGATTAATTTGAGTCACAGAAAGTCAAGCTGGCACACCGTAGAGCTGAATTAACCTTCACTTGAAGCTTGAATGGAGGCAGGTGACATAATTATGACATGTTTTTGTCTCCTTTTGGCGTCAAAAGTATATCCTTCAGAAAGAAATTAGGAATGATTCAATTTATTTTTATTTTGCTGAAAATGGAAAACCTTTTTAGTGACAAGTCAAGGTTCCTGATAATAATATTCAAACTTCTGTTGATGAAATCAAAGCTTTGTTCTCTGCAAAATAATAATAATTTTTCATAAACTGCTTATGTTTCTTGATTTTCTACTCTCTCTTCTTCTTTGTTTTCCTTTAGGAGCGTCTCTTGTTGTCCCTGCTGCCAGCTCACATTGCCCGTGTGATGAAAGCTGAGATCATCCAGAGACTAAAGGGCCCCAACTTCGGCCAGATTGAAAACACAAACAATTTTCACAACCTCTATGTACAGAGGCACACCAACGTCAGGCATGTATTTTCGTTTTGGTTCACCTTTGTGCTTAAAAAACACATATTTTACTGAGTTCATAGATACATATTCCGCATTTGAGCTGCCAAAATATATATTCATGTTTGTGAAAGCTATGTTTTTCCAAGAGAGATGTAACTGTTGTATTACATTACACGTCACTTGTTAGACGCTTTTATCCAAAGCGACATACATTCAATACTGTGGGCAATCCCCACAGGAACAATTTGGGGTGAAGTGTCTTGTCCAACGACAGAGCGGAATGTTGACTGCAGTGGGATTTGAACCAGTGCCCCCGTGATCCGAAGATCAGCGCACTCACCACTGAGCCACAACCATCATGTATCACAGTATATTATTTTTTCCCATCTCTAGTATACTGTATGCGGATATAGTTGGATTCACACGGCTGGCCAGTGACTGCTCCCCAGGAGAGCTGGTGCACATGCTGAATGAGCTGTTTGGAAAATTTGATCAAATTGCCAAGGTAAACATTTCATTATGGAACTTCTTCAATAATCAACATACGTATCATAAGTGCAAATGTAGTTTCTTCAATCGAGTCTAAATAAAACATATCTCTATGTAATTTATTGTCACATCATGTAAAGGGTAAAAATCCACCCTTAATGTTATAAAAACAGTTGTCATATTTTATTGCTTAATGAAGAATATCAATCAATCAATGCTTAAATATCTCACCGATGATTACGGCCAATGAGTCTTCTATTATTCTTTCTATATATATTTAATTTTTTCAAACTAAATGTTCCTTATTTTCTCAGGCAAACATTAGCACATGGCTATTTAATATGCAGAATCACAGCTGTTGGACCTAGCACACCTGAGGGTGCTAAAACAATAGGAGGCATCCCAAAACAAATACTTGATATATACAAAAAATGAGAATTGCATTTTTCACATATTTTCACACAGACATTAATAAAGCAGAACACATTGCAGCTACTGTAGGCATGTAGAACAAACAAAGGGTTATAATTAGATGAAATCAAAAATGTGCGTCCATGGTACCTTCATCTGACCTTATTTTCTTATTTTTCTATGCAGGAAAATGAATGTATGCGAATCAAAATCCTTGGTGACTGTTACTACTGTGTGTCCGGCCTGCCAGAGTCCCTGCCCAACCACGCTAAGAACTGTGTGAAAATGGGTCTGGACATGTGTGAGGCCATTAAGTAAGTGCCAGTTACATAACAGTGCTGCTAAATAATCACAGTGTTCTTTTTTCCTTTACATTACATCTTAGTTCATCTGAAATTATAGACCTTTACAATTAGTGATGTTACACTCAAACCACATGAAGATGAATGCAGTTCTAAGAATTCACCTTGATGCTGCTGCTCATGTGAACTCAGCCATGAACTAAAGACTCCCAAGAGTCTCATTAAACTCCTGGAAATGTAAGGTTTTACTTCTGACCGTAATATTTTTTCAAAGATTGTTCGGATTTGCCGTTAAACAGTGATTTAATGACGTGTATTGAACCGTCGCTCTATGTAATGAGGATAAGTGCTTGCTAACCATTAGCTCAGATGTAGAGGCTTTTTAATGATTGTCAATTTAGCTGCATCAAATGTCTGATGGTAAGTGTGAGATCCTATTTCACCTCTGGGCAAGAAGGGGAGTGGACTGTGAGAGAATAAATGGAGAGAATAAGACCTCAAAAAGAATGGTTTAACTGTGGGAAATAAGAAATGAACACCATAAAGGTAGAGAGAGGAATCTCCCCTCTTTTCTAACAAGAGATGTGTTGTTGGGGTTGACCTGTTACTCAACACTAATAAGACTTGTTTTTTGTTGCATGACAGGAAAGTGCGAGATGCCACCGGGGTGGACATTAACATGCGGGTCGGTGTGCATTCTGGGAATGTCTTGTGTGGAGTAATTGGACTTCAGAAATGGCAGTATGATGTGTGGTCACATGATGTTACGCTGGCTAATCACATGGAAGCAGGAGGTGTTCCAGGGTGAGTGGAGCAGAAGTAAATCACGTGTTACCATTTGGGTTGCCTCACTATTCTGGTACAATTCTCAAAAATGATGGTGAAACCCTAACTTCATCACAAAAAACCCAGATGTCTCCTTTATATTCATGAGAAACAGATCCATTGATTGATTTGGTCATTTCCAGGCGAGTCCACATCACCTCAGTGACACTAGAGCACCTGAATGGATCCTATAAGGTGGAAGATGGGGATGGGCAAGAAAGAGACCCCTATCTAAAGGAACATGGAGTCATCACTTTTTTTGTCATCAACCCAAAGGTACCTTGCACGTGCATTACATTCAGGCAGATTAATATTGGACAGTGAATAAAATGTACTCAAATGACACTAACCCCACGTTTCTACAGGTGGAGCGTCGGAGCCCACAGTATCAGTACCGACCCAGGAACACTGTAGACGGAGCCAAAATGAGGGCCTCCGTCAGGATGACCCGCTACCTGGAGTCCTGGGGAGCAGCCAAGCCCTTCGCCAACCTGCACCACAGAGACAGCATGACTAATGAGAACGGGAAGATCAACACCGCTGTGTGTAATGTTTGCCACTCACACCTTATTTAGATTATTCATAAATATTCAGATGAGGGTGTTGCACTTTTCTTTTCCTTATACATGTGATGTTTTGGTGGTGTTTTGTTTCTTTCCGTTAACCGTCAAGTGGGAAATAAGTGTTTTTTTTTGTGTGTTTCTCTTAGTATCCTAAGATACTGTTATGTTTGGCTGTGAAAAAAAAAAAAAAATTATTATTATGAATATATCTATTTGTATTTATTTTATTTTTTTTAGAAAGGGGCAGGTCACATAAGATTTGATTCTTCTCCCTGCTCCTTTTCGCTCAATGGTAGAGTCATATTTTGTGGCAATTATTGTACATTTGGTTTTGCGTACCATGAGCGGGACAAATAAAAATGAAATTGATGGTGGGGTTCAGCTGTGGCGTTACACGTCTCTCTTCTTCTGTTTTGTGTCTAGGATGTGCCAATGGGCCAGTATCACTTCCAGAGGAGATCAGAAAGGCAAGCTGCTCACTTTACAGCTCCAGCACAGTTTTCTTTGGCAGGATTATGCTCATCCTATTAAGTTACAGAGACAAGATGTTTTAATAGACTAGGCTGATGCTAGAGGCTTTGATGTGTGTGACTAATATCAAGTGAACTTAAAGGATATTCTGTCTCGTTCTTTTTCTTATCCCCTAAAGAACAAAGTCTCAGAAGAAACGGTTTGAGGAGGAACTTAATGAGAGGATGATCAGGACCTTTGATGGGATTAACTCACAAAAGTAAGGGTCATTTCAATGAAATATAATTATTTATTTATTTATTTTTCTTTGTCAAAAAAGTAAAGTATGTGCAAATGTCTTATAAAACCATAACTGGTGACACAACATACTGTAGCCTCAACATTTCTCTATATATAAACTTCAATTTTGGTGCCAGCATTCTCTTTTTGTCTGACACTGAAACAATTTGTTTATGTTTGCAGGCAGTGGCTCAAGTCTGAGGACATCCAAAGAATATCGTTATTCTTTCACAACAAATCCTTGGAGAAGGAGGTAAGAGGCAGTATAAGCAGATCGGGATCATTCACCCGTCTCCGGACATACCGCAGTATTTCAAAGAGAATAACAAAACATAGTGTGACTGCTTGTTCCTTTACCTACACTTAGCTTACCCTGAAATCTTGTAAATTACAAGGATACTTGTGATGTCTGAGTGCCTAGTTGAGATGCTTTTGAAATAGCTTTGATATCAGTTTTAAAGGCTTTTTGTTGAAACTTGACCTTGTACTTTGTATCTTCTATAGTACAGAGCAACAACCTTGCCGGCATTCAAATACTATGTCACCTGCGCCTGCTTGATCTTTTTCTGCATATTCATTGTGCAGATTCTCGTCCTTCCAAAGTATGTATGTTTTTATTATAGAAATAAAATGACTGTTGACACAATAATAATGATAATAATAGTAAAGTATTTATTATAATGCATTTACACCTTGCTTAGGTTTCTGTGTATTAATACAATTATTTGAGCCAAGGCTAGTGCTTATTACAGTTTGTACAATGTCATCAATCTTTCATTGAACTGAACTTGTTGAACTTAATGACATTCTTTTATTTGTAGGACAATTGTCTTGGGAATATCCTTTGGAATGGCTTTTATTATCCTGTCCTTGATCCTCTTCATATGTTTTATAGGACACTTCCTGGTGAGTAAATGCATTTACTTCAAACATCATTGTTATAGCATTGCCCGTCTCTAGTGTTCTTTAAGTGTCTTTTAAGCCTTTCTCTTAACCAGGAAATGCCCGCTCTCTAACGGTTCACTTCTGTGCTTAATGTTTGTCCTTATGTCATACCAAAGGCACATGAGTGGTCCAAGTGCCCCTCCGGTCAGCCTAATGGCCCATTAAGTGCCCTTGTTGTTGGCCTGAGTACCCCTCAGGTTTACACAAGTGTAACGTGTGACATTGAGGCAGCAATGAATCCTGACCCTGTGCATGAAACAGGTGCTCTCCATCTTTAGAGAGCCGGAGCGCACCACTCTTTTGGAACCTGTTTTAGGCAAGAATTATTCCTTTATCGCTTGGGTAAGGTAGACCTGCATAAATTCACTACTGAAATGTCACAGTGCAGTTTTTCATCTTCATATTTCTACTGGAGTCATTTTCCCCACTAAGCAAGCACACCAGGCACTGAATCTTTCATTCTGGGGTTTACAGCATGTGCCCCTGCAGCTTTTCAAAGCGAAGCCATGTCTGTAGATATTGCCGCTGCAGTTGTATCAAACCATGCTTCAAACACTCCTTCAGCTCTCTTCTGCAGCCATCACAGTCTAGTAACTATGAATAAAAGGCCAGAAAAAGAAAAGAGAATGAGGGGAAAAAGAAGGAAGACGTGACTTTTGAAACATTAAAGAAGCTATAAAACTTAACAAGCCGCAGGCCTACACACCCCACTGCACCCACTGTCTGATCCTCAGTTCTGTGGGAGTGTGAATCTGCTGCTCGGCTCTGAACTGTGCTCCCTGTGGATGTTGCCCAAAGCTCAGAAACAAAACGCAACACTTGATAGCTTATGTTGAGTCAACTCCTGCTGTCTTTTGTGTTCTTTATTTGTCATTGCTGAGTCTTCGCTTTTGTTCATGCTGTGTCGTTGCTTACTACTGTGGAATTTGCAGACACCTATTCTGTCTTACTTTAGGGCTCCTGTGTAATTAACCACAATCAGCCTGTAGGCAGTGGATCCTTTGTGAATAGGAACATCACACTGCAAAATCAATGTGCATGTATCTCCCTTGACACAATGTGGCGGTAAAGTTTCATGAGCATTGGGTTATTTCGCTGCAGCCTTATGTCGTCAGGAGATCGTCAACACAATTGTTTCTTAATCTCCGAAATAGCATATTACTACAAGCTTGCTATCGATGCAACATGCCCAATATTTCAGTTACATTTTGAAAAAATCTACCTGAGGACTGTTAACTACCAAATTCTGTAGTCTTGTTAGCTATAGCACAAGATTTGAAATCCCAATAACACCTTTTTATACATATATTCCTATCTATATATCTTTGGTACCATTTGAACATCTGAGGAAGGAATGAGAACAGGTCATTATACCATTCTTACCTAAATCAACCCTAGCAGAGTCTCTTAATTAGCCTTTCATTTTCACTCACATGTTTTAAAATTGCGTTGCATGTGCCTTGTTTTCATAACAAAACGTGCCCCACTCGGTCTACATTTCCGGTAGTTCTGCTGGTGCATAACACATTCTGCCATCCTTGCTTTATTGTATTGTAATTTACATCCCCAAGCTACTCAAATGTCACATCCACTCAGCCCCAGCGATGCTCAGATATTGCTTTGAGATGACCACGCAAATGATTTGGGCTCTCACTGTCATTGTCTCACAAGCAGACACATTCGGCTGAAGGCAGTGCTGCAAAGAGGGAAGGTAATGGACTGTAACAGGCGCAGAGCATTTGCTGAGGCATGGGAAGATTTGACTATTGCATCAATGAAAACCTAGTAATAAACACAATATAAACATATTAAAATCCTAATGTCGGGTAACATTGCTTGGTTAAAATGAAGAGCATGATTGCACAGTGTACTGCTCTTAATGTTTAATGATTTGACTATAGTGAAGCAGGAGGAGCAAGCTAGTTAAAAAACCCTTCAGCAATGCTTTGGTTCAAATGAAAGTTAAAACACTGTTGTTACAGACATTCTGAGTGGTTTGTAGAAGACTGAACATACGGCGTGCTTACATTATTTTAAACATAATAGAATAACTTGAACTGGTCATTTTTGAGCGCTGTTATTGCATGTTTTCTGAATTAGATTGCAGCAAGCACCATTGAGTTGATAGGCCCCCTCTTTTCATGAATGTCTGCCTTCTGAATTCTCCATTTGGACTGCTGAAGCAATTAGGAGTTAATCAGCAACAAAAGCTTCCCTCTGTGAGCTTGTTATGTATTGTTTAATTTATTGCACGGTAATTGTCCTTACTCAACAGAAATCATTCATTTGTTATTGCACATGTTTGCTGATGTGTGTTATTTACTTATTTTAATTAGTTCACATCGGCGTGTGTTCCTTGGTGCTTCTCCTGTGTGTGACCTTTAATATCCCGGCTCACTTCCACTTGGACTCATGCACTCTTGTATTTGTGTGTGTGTGTGTGTGTGTGTCCGCAGCACTGCAGTAAAAGCTCCTCCACCTCTTGGATGTGGCTGATGAGGTCATCAGTCATTATTGCCAACAAGCCATGGCCTCGTATCACTCTCACCATGACAACCACAGCTCTGATACTCATGATGTCAGTCTTCAACATGGTAAGCTATTGTCTGCAGGTACTCCAGTTATGCAGCACAAACACCAATTAGGCTTCACTAAGAACAAAGTATCACAATCTGTCAGGTGGCAGCCTCCTTATTAGTAGCTGCAGTGTAATTAGAAGCCAAAGGAATGCAATGTTGACCCACAAATAAATACAATAAATTGGCCTTAAATGATGTTTAGAAACCAGGGATGTCTACATTTGTTTTATATTCATCAAACACGCTTAAATTAATACTGAAGCAACTCTAATCTTTCATTCTTGTAATACAACAAATGTGGAAATAAGTCTTTCATCATGATTAGAGGCTGTGGATGCACCAGCATTTTAATGTAGAATTGATCTTTTTGCTTTCCATTTGTTTTGTTTATTATGCCTGAAAGTAGCTGAATATTTCTACAGGAACATTTCTTATTTGTATTGTTCTCTTTTGCCAAGCAGGTTATCAAATGCCTTTTTAAACATTAACAATATGGCTTTTTTGCATAATAGACGCTTTCCAATTTGCATGTAGTGATAGAATATTGTATTACTTAACCCTTCTGCCTCAATGTTCAAGATTGATCTAAATGTGGTTTAGTGGTGGTAAAGGTAAAGGTGAAACAGTAGCCTGAGGCTTGTTGGGAAGTTGCGTGATTAAGCATGGTGTGAGGAGCCGGTTTAGACCTTCACACAAATCGATTCCAGAGATTATAATCTTGTTTTGCGCCTGACGCGGGTCAGTCGCTCCGGGCGGGTGAGCCAAATTAACTTGGCTTTGCTCAGTGGGGCAGCCAATCCTCATCTTATCCTGCAGGTTCACATTAAAGGACATTATTGAATGGTTGTCACTATTGACCTCTTATCTTATAAGACTCTATTTTCCTCCTGCTAGTACAAACTACACAAGTCTGTCTTTCCTCATGCTGCTGTTTAAGGCAGGCAGACAGGGACAGTGGTTTTTTCTAATTTGCATGTCGATTGTTTGGGGTTTTTCATCAATGTTTCTGTCCTGAACAAAGATTTAACAAATGCTTTATTTCTGTTGACCTTCTTTCTGTAGTTCTTTTTGGAAGACAATTCATTGCCCCGCGTTCCTGTAAACAATTCATCCAATGAAACACTGTTTTACCCAAATGGACAACTCATGGTCAACACAGACAAAAACAACTTCTACCTTCCTGTAAGTAAAACTTATAATTTCTATATGAATTATTCAGTATCATTTTGGATAAATTGAATAAATAAAACAATATATCTCTCTTGTTTTCTGTCTGTCTAGTATTTCATTTACAGTTGCATTCTGGGCCTCATCTCTTGCTCTGTATTCCTGAGGATAAACTATGAGCTGAAGATGATTATCATGCTGACAGCCGTGGTGGTTTACAACGTCATTATTCTACAAACACATGCCTCTCTGCTGGATGAATATAGCAGATTTCTGTACAAGACGGAAAGCCTGGACAGGTAGGTGACAAACTGAAACTGTTCCAGATTGCCTTTAAAGATGCAAAGAGAATCAAGCCTGAGAAGACAAAGGGAAGTTGGAGATAACCATAATATAAAGAGAAAATGCCCACCTCAAAATCTTCGTTTAGTTAGATGGTTGGAACTATCCAGATAGAATTTTCTCAATGCCAATATTTTCTCTCATATTTCTACTCAAAGGCCCTGTTGATGGTGTTTGGAAACATGTGGTGGACTGTACATCAGCAAATCAATGATGGCTGCTCGCATGCTACTGCTTGGTCCCTTCGGGGGCTTTTACCTTCTGTATTCAGGCTTTTCATGCACTGTTGATTTACCCATGTCAAAGTATTGTAGGTGTTAAAGGAGGTGTGTGGCACAGTGGATAGAGTCTTGGTGTTGGAATCAGGGGGTCACAGGTTCAAACCCCACTGCAGTCAGCATGTCGTTGTGTCCCTGGGCAAGACACTTTACCCCAAATTGTTCCTGTGGGGATTGCCCACAGTGTTGAGTATCTACAGTAAGTCGTTTTGGATAAAAGCGTCTAACAAGTAACATGTAATGTTATGCTACAACAAGGTTCTGGATTTTGGCTCATGGATTCAACCAAAAAGCAACCCATGAAGTATTACATAAATGCAAATAGTCTGAACTCACCCTGCAGTGAGGTCATCTGTGTTTTCACCACAGCTTCGGTTGAAGGGGGGGGGGGGGATTTATTGAATATAAGGTCATAGAGATGTCAGAAATGCGTTAGAGTGTGCACTGGATAATTATAATGTTCGTCTAGCTGAATTCATTGAGTTAAAAAATCAAAGTTCACTAACCCGGAGTGTTTGAACCCAAATGTAGCACACAGGAAACAGGGAACAGTTTGTAATGGTGTATCATTTTAAAACTAAGCTGGTTCAGGGCAGGGTAATGGGAGATATCAAAAGTCCAAGTAGACAGTGGCAGTGACAGTCTGCCAGATGATATCAATCAAACGCACAGTGACACGCCCCTTTGGCTGTTTTTTTCTTTTAAAGGACATATAGATATATATTTGGTAGTTGATGAGACAACATGCCCTCGAGATGAGGACTGTGGGTGAAACAAGATGTTGATGTAATGCAGGAACTAGTGTCTCTCACAGTTGGCTAACCAACGTTACTGTAGCCCATAAGGCGCTCATTATCCTACCGTAACAAACACTGATTAACCCCACACATCATTAGAACATGTCCTGAGCTCTATCAGTGTGTAGCTGAACCCAGATAACAGTGGTTTGAGAAAAATAGCTGGTGACTTGCTGTTGGTAGTTTCCAATCATGTGCCGGATCTATTCACACATGCACTCTACATGAAGCCATGGCATTTTGCGGAAAGAAAATTGACCTTTTGTATTCCGTAAATGAACCAGTACATCCATTGTCACCCGAGTCTCTTGATAGTCACATCATCAGTATGGGAACTGGCAACGTGTTTCAGGAGGAGCTTTAATAAGATGCTGCATGCTGTTCCTGAGTTCAATAAACAGCTCAATCCTAAATGATCTTGCAATATCTAGTGTTGTAGTCCTCCATAGCATGTGCATGTGACTGCTTTGTAGATTTTTAAATGTGTATATTGTATGAGTCTGCTCTCATTACGCAATAATTAGGTAAGCAGTAAGCAATCTTTGTCCATGAGTTTTCCATCCTTATGCTTTCTTCTTGTGAAAACAGTTTGTCCTCACTCTCTGCCACTCACTCTTTGTAAAGAATTGGTTGGATAAGGAAACAGGCAAGTGCAGAACTTGCAGGCTGATTTTGTTCTCTGCCAAGCTCTGCCCTAGATAAGAGTAAGAGTCCATTAATATGCTAAATGTGCTTGCAGAAATTAGGATGCAACACTGTCGAGCCCTATCACACATACAGAGCCTAAATTCAAACTTCACTGCTATTAAAGGAAGCTTTATTGTAGATGTTAAATGTATAATAGGTGTTTAACCATCACCTCGGTTCTTTGACGGTATGTTTAGTGTTTTGAGTGTTTGCATGCACAGAATGCTAGACATACATCAGATGTGTCCTGGTTGGCTGCCTGATTCTGCCCTGAACAGGTGTCCTACTTTCAGGGTTATGAGGGTGGAAACCAGAGAGCTTGAAGTGCATTCATAGTGCTGAATCTTTGCAGATGGCTAACACTGTCTCGTTGTTTATTGCCTTTTGAAAGCGTTCCTTGTTCCTTGAAAGCGCACCCGGCATGGCCGCGCAGCCACTTGACTGCAGAAAGAAAACTAGCTCTTGTCACTGTAAAGCAGAAGTGACAATTTTAACCAAGTGACAGATTGGGATCAAATGCTCTGCTTACCAATCGTGTGACACATGCCTCATAGTACTGATTGTAATCTGCATTTTTAATTACATTTCCTCACTTATCTTTTTCACCCACACTTTTACTCTACTTTCTCTTTTTATGTGTTTACTGTATTTTTTTCTTTCTCCATGCACAAACACATTCTTCCTTTTTCCTCTGCCCTTCAAGACCAGGAGTTCTCAAAGACCTGAAGACTATGGGCTCTATCTCCCTCTTTATCTTCTTCATCACTCTGCTTGTGCTTGCCAGACAGGTAAGTCCACACTATAATAGCCTGAGTGATGTCATTGTCTGTCTTTCTGTCTACACATTTTCCCCTTGACGGCTAAAAAAGTAATGTCGTTTTCAGCTCTGCTCTTGCATCACCGTTGCACTCTTTACTTTGTTCTCTGTGTATTTGCTGCTGTATTACTTTCGACAGGTTTTATTTTGTGAAATTAGTCATGTTTGCTCGTATGTTTACACAATTTGCAATGACCTTTTTCCCCCATGTGGTTTTCCCATTGTGAGAAGCCCACGCTATATCTTTTGCATCCCTGTCATATCGCTGCTGTTGAGGGATTCCATGATCTCTAATCTTTTTAACCATTCATGGTCTCTCACACTATAACTATATACAGTGGGGCAAAAAAGTATTTAGTCAGCCACCAATTGTGCAAGTTCTCCCACTTAAAAAGATGAGAGGCCTGTAATTTTCATCCTAGGTACACTTCAACTAGAGAGACAGAATGGGGGGAAAGAATCCAGGAAATCACATTGTAGGATTTGTAATGAATGAATTGGTAAATTCCTCTGTAAAATAAGTATTTGGTCACCTACAAACAAACAAGATTTCTGGCTCTCACAGACCTGTAACTTCTTCTTTAAGAGCCTCCTCTGTCCTCCACTCGTTAACTGTATTAATGGCACCTGTTTGAACTCGTTATCAGTATAAAAAACACCTGTCCACAACCTCAAACAGTCACACTCCAAACTCCACTATGGCCAAGACCAAAGAGCTGTCAAAGGACACCAGAAACACAATTGTAGACCTGCACCAGGCTGGGAAGACTGAATCTGCAATAGGTAAGCAGCTTGGTGTGAAGAAATCAACTGTGGGAGCAATTATTAGAAAATGGAAGACATACAAGACCACTGTACCTCGATCTGGGGGCTCCACGCAAGATCTCACCCCGTGGGGTCAAAATGATCACAAGAACGGTGAGCAAAAATCCCAGAACCACACGGGGGGACCTAGTCAATGACCTGCAGAGAGCTGGGACCAAAGTAACAAAGGCTACCATCAGTAACACACTACGCCGCCAGGGACTCAAATCCTGCAGTGCCAGACGTGTCCCCCTGCTTAAGCCAGTACATGTCCAGGCCCGTCTGAAGTTTGCTAGAGAGCATTTAGATGATCCAGAAGAGGATTGGGAGAATGTCATATGGTCAGATGAAACCAAAATAGAACTTTTTGGTAAAAACTCAACTAGACGTGTTTGGAGGAGAAAGAATGCTGAGTTGCATCCAAAGAACACCATACCTACTGTGAAACATGGGGGTGGAAACATCATGCTTTGGGGCTGTTTTTCTGCAAAGGGACCAGGACGACTGATCCGTGTAAAGGAAAGAATGAATGGGGCCATGTATCGTGAGATTTTGAGTGACAACCTCCTTCCATCAGCAAGGGCATTGAAGATGAAACGTGGCTGGGTCTTTCAGCATGACAATGATCCCAAACACACCGCCCGGGCAACGAAGGAGTGGCTTCGTAAGAAGCATTTCAAGGTCCTGGAGTGGCCTAGCCAGTTTCCAGATCTCAACCCCATATAAAATCTTTGGAGGGAGTTGAAAGTCCGTGTTGCCCAGCGACAGCCCCAAAACATCACTGCTCTAGAGGAGATCTGCATGGAGGAATGGGCCAAAATACCAGCAACAGTGTGTGAAAACCTTGTGAAGACTTACAGAAAACGTTTGACCTCTGTCATTGCCAACAAAGGGTATATAACAAAGTATTGAGATGAACTTTTGTTATTGACCAAATACTTATTTCCACCATAATTTGCAAATAAATTCTTTAAAAATCAGACAATGTGATTTTCTGGATTTTTTTTTTCTCATTCTGTCTCTCATAGTTGAGGTGTACCTAGGGTTAAAATTACAGGCCTCTCATCTTTTTAAGTGGGAGAACTTGCACAATTGGTGGCTGACTAAATACTTTTTTGCCCCACTGTAGTTACATTTCAATGCAGACTGAATTGGATTCCAGACACTACCATTTTCATCATATCTTAAATATTATACTGTATACTGTATGTTATCACCTCCTAGCTAAGGAGTAATAATAGCTTCTGTTCCCGGCTGATACATGAAATAAAGTAGAGACGTTTAAGCTTTTCGGCTGCTGTGCTGCACTGTGCAAGGCAGGCATCATGAGACCAGTGATTTACCTCAGCTATTCTGAAGCTGCACAGGGAGAATGTGAGATGTACTAGCCAGGAGAAGCAGGGGCCAGAGAATGGTCCTTCTGGAGAGTTGTGGGCTTCTTATTCCAGCTATGTTCGGTTACGCTACACAGCAGGGCACTTACTGTAGAACTTGGGCACTATTGTCCTCTGGAGCTATAGTATATCCTTAGCTGCTACATGTTTTTAAATGAACAGTAAGCATCCCATTTAGGATCCTTTACATTTTTATTACCAAGACATTTACATGTAAACTGCAAAGCTGGTGGTGACATAGCCGAGAGAAGATAATACAGTACATACAGTTTATTCCATGTAGTGTTTGCACACATGAATGTGTACTTTATTTGGTTTAGAAAATACTTAAATACCGGATGAAGCCCCAGCACACTGTCAATAAGATGAGGCAGAGGACAGGATAATATTTCTATTGGAGCTTATCATTAAATGGAAAGTGTCTGATCTCCTGGGCTTTACTGCAAAGTATGAGCATGTCTGCTACACGTTTTCTTTCCCATTGGAGATTTAACTTTGTCCACAAGAGAATACTGATGGAATTAATGTATAGGAGTACGCAGGACTGGATGATTGATAAAATATCGTCTTTTCATTATACTTTCCATTACCGCCCAATTTCCAGCGCTGAACAATCTCCAGATAAATAACCTAATAACTTGTGGTTGTATCATCAAGACATACATGGATGTAACTCCATGATTCCTGTGTTCAAAACTACATCAAGGAATACATTAATAGAACATTCCAAGTGTGTCAACATCACACGTTGTTTGGCATCCTAGTTTACTGAATGTATTTGCTACATGCATTATTGAGTGTGATTGAAATTGGTTACGTTCCACAACTGTAGACACACATTTTGGATTCCCTTTGGGGACTGACTGTTTCTGTCAATGCTCAAAGCTTCTGTCTCTCAAAATGTGCCGGGACCCTTCCTGCATAAGAGCTGCTGGAAATGATGCAACATATCAAAACATGAAAATCAGGCAGATTGACTTTGAGTTAATTATTCATATATTTGCTGAAGACAAAGTACTGACATCCCCAGCTCAATGAAAGGCGCGCATGTATCCGTCTGTACAGCCAAAATAACAGATGCCAGTTATTAATATCTGCTCATTCTTGTGTATATTGCACTGTGCATGTTTAAAGAGTACATACAGACATTGTCTTTGTACCAACCCCCACTTTTTTTATTTAAGTGTATCAAGTAATTATATTTCTAATATCGAATCATATCACTTTCTAGGCATGATCATTGTTCTATCAGATCATTTTCCAATTATGATTCTCCTTGGTTGATGCATCCTCTTTGTGAAATATGGCCATTGTGTACTTCTAAGACACAGGCATAAATGGAGCCATCTTTTGTATTGCAATGTGTCACCCTGTCTTGCCTTTCACTGTGTTCATCAAGAAGTCTTATTGATGTGCTGGTAATCATGTTTTTTTTTATACCAATTCATTTGTTGTTGACAGTTTTTGTGATTTGTTACGTTTTCTGTTTTCTGAGCCTTGGTGGAATAAACGTTGAGCTGTTTCTATTTGTCTCTGTGACTTGATGGAAGCAAGCTGTACAGCTGTACCTTCAGTCTCTTCACCTCTGTGTCCTCTTGTAACAGAATGAATATTACTGTAGGTTAGACTTTCTGTGGAAGAACAAGTTCAAGAAGGAGTGCGAGGAGATTGAAACGATGGAGAACCTCAATCGGGTTTTGCTGGAGAACGTTCTGCCGGCACACGTTGCAGAACATTTCCTGGCACGCAACTGGAAGAATGAAGTAAGCTGTTTTTTTCTAGTATAGATATGTACTATAGATACATACACATGTACATTTGTGAATTGAAAAACTGCTGCTTGACAGATGTATTGTGGTTTCATAGAGGTCATGCAGTATTAGTAGCTTTATGCCAAGATCCATTACATTAATTCATGTGCTTTTATGAGACATCGCAAAAGCAGTTTACCCCAAAAATAATCTTTGGTTTAAATCATTACATGATTTTAACCCAGTAAAAACGGGAAGCATTTTAAACCAGATTGTGCTATAGAGGATTAACGTGTAGAAAGAACAGTGTTTTGTAATGAATGGAAAGACTGCAGGTTTAGTCATCGTCTGTTTTCCAGATGTTTAGTTTTAAAATAAGTAAACTGTATATATAACTCATAAGACTTTTTAAATGGAACTGGCACTCATAGTGTAGTATTGGAATGATTCATTATGAGTGACAATATTAGAACATTGGGAGGCCGTCTGGGTGAATTTGCTGACTCGCCTGTGATTCGTTCTCATTCATCATTCTGGCTCCTGTTGTATCCCTTGAGTGCTCCTCACAGTGTTAACTGTAGAAAAGTTAAGTTGTACGTCTTAGGAAGTTTAGAGGACAAGTTCAAAGAAGAATAATGCTTCTGCAGCAAAATCTCTGAATGAATAGTCAGCAAATGACTCTTTTCCCATCTGGTCCAAAGGTTTTTATTGAAATATTTTCAAGCTTAAATATACACAAAAATCTCCTACCACATGATCCAAATGATTCCAAATGTCTCATCTGCTTTTCATCCAAGTCTGTGGCTTATCAGTTTTACAACATTATTTTGCAGCTGTCCTAACTAACGTCTGTATTTTGTCGCACAGGATCTGTACCACCAGTCCTATGACCTGGTGTGTGTCATGTTCGCCTCCATCCCAGACTTTAAAGAGTTCTACACCGAGTCTGACGTCAACAAAGAGGGATTAGAGTGCCTCAGGCTCCTCAACGAAATCATTGCTGATTTTGACGAGGTGAATAACCCTTAATCTTTTAACATTCTACAAGGGCGTCAGAAATGCTATAAATCAGGAGATTTTCTGAAGGCTTCAGTACTTAAACACTATGAACTATGTGTTTGATGTGCAAACTACAACCTCCTGTTAGAGTGTCTTAATGTTTGAAGAGATTTCTACCAACCCGATTGCCGTTGTCTATATGGATGTCACTTCTGCCATAAAGTATGTCTCATTTGTTTTAGCCGTTGTGTTTGTATTTGTGTGTGTAGCTGCTGTCCAAACCCAAATTCAGTGGCGTTGAAAAGATCAAGACTATTGGCAGTACTTACATGGCTGCGACTGGGCTGAACGCATCACCTGGGCCTGAGTACACATTACAGGTAGGCTCATCTCACACACACAAATCACTCCACCACATGTCATTCCTTAAGTCTTTAACATCGCCTTACAATTTCTGTTGCTGGTTTTGTTTCCTGCCTGTTACCCAGGAGCACGACAGGCAGTACATGCACTTAGGGACCATGCTGGAGTTTGCATTTGCCTTGGTGGGGAAGCTGGATGTCATAAACAAACACTCCTTCAATGACTTCAAACTCAGAGTTGGTGAGTGATGTACTGAAGTTACATTTAAAGGTTCAATTCAATGATATTTCAGCTACTAAAAACATTTTTATCCACAGTTGAACTGCATTAGGCCGGTTGAAACCTCACATTTTTAAAGCCACTTGAATGATAAGTGTTTGCAGTAATTGCTCGGTTTTTTTTAATAAGATATGTAGGGAAATATATTTTTCCTGCTACACAATGGAAACCGAGCAATGGTGTGTTGCTTTCTGCATAACCCTGAATCCATTATGATGTTATGGCCCACATAGTAAAAATATTAATATTTGCCCTAGTTATACTTTTTGGCTATTAGAGGCCAAAATGCATAAATTAGATGAAATATCCCCGCTGTTGGGTGAGAGTGGACATGTAGCCTTTATACATCAATTTCTTTCTATTTTTAGAGTACCCATACTGCTGGTGCTCTGTGGGTAATTTCATTATAAAGATAGAAACAAAGAGAGATGCGTACATGTCTAAATAACGAAGAAAAGAAAACTGATGTTTTCTGCAAGACACAAGTATAGTCATGGCAACCGAGGGAGAGGCTGACTCAAGCGTAAAGGGACAATCGAAGAGCTAAGCGTTGCAGGCAGGTCCCAGCTCACTGCAGGGGGTCAGAGTTTAATACCAAAACCTGTCTGCAAAGATCGCAGCATGGGATGCTCCATTAACTCAGCAGTGTGCGTGTGTGTGTGGCGGCACATCCCGCTGCTCCATCCGAAAGAAATACAGGTCCTCTCCCACTGGGACTAGACCAAATCACAGGCATTGTGGTTTGGTGTGCTGCCTTTTTCCAGGGAGGCCTGTGTCAGCTCGGTGCTGTGATAAGTCTGGGATTAAGGGTTCAGCTGCATTTAGTTCATCTTATTTCTGATGAAATCTTGTGAAAATCTTGGTTTATTCTGATTCTTGCTGAAGGATTTTTGGAGCAGCACTCGATAATAAATAAGTCATTTCAAAAAGTGAATTTCAAATTGTTCTTGTATGAAATCAGAAATAGAAACTAAATAATGATGTGCTTGCTGTTTCCCAATTCAGTTACACTTTTATACAGAATTCAACACATCACAAAATGTATTCATTATGTTGGACATTTTAAATGAGAACCTCCTGCTATGTCCAGTGTCCTGTCATTTACCGTTTAGATCAGAAATGAGAACCTGCCAATGTAGCTGTGATAACTGTAGGATGCTTACTGATGGCTTGGTGTCCTTTGTCAGGTATTAACCATGGGCCAGTGATAGCTGGAGTCATTGGAGCCCAGAAACCACAGTATGATATCTGGGGGAACACAGTGAACGTAGCCAGCAGGATGGACAGCACTGGAGTCCTAGGGAAAATACAGGTGAATATAATAAGACATTCTTTCTCTGATAACCTTTATTTTTCATCACATCCAATGAAAAGCCCCACACTAATTGAGACTAACGATGATCTATTTACAAAGAGGTTGATAAAGTCTTAGCTCTTTAACCAAGAGACCACTGCATAATGCAAACAACAATACCACTGTTGGACTGGGGGAGACCATACACCCCAGCACGAGCAATACAATGACTAACAAAGCACTTATATACTGATAAAGGACTGGCTTACCTAAAGCCAGTTGAGTAGCACTTGAAATGTTTGGCTCTATGAAGCCTGATGTACTTATATGATTCTGTTTTCTTCAAGGTTGTATCTTCTTGGTCGAATGCACTAATTGTAAGTCG
Source organism: Gymnodraco acuticeps (assembly GCF_902827175.1). Lineage (NCBI taxonomy): Eukaryota > Metazoa > Chordata > Actinopteri > Perciformes > Bathydraconidae > Gymnodraco > Gymnodraco acuticeps. The sequence goes on from NW_022992090.1 coordinate 186,212, forward strand.
CTTTGGATAAAAGCGTCAGCTAAATGTAATATAATGTAATGAGATGTTAATTACCATTGGACCTTTTTTAATTTAATCCAACATACAACATCTTGCTGCCGTATACACTCACAAGTTGCTTTTACTAATACTATCACTATATGTAATATATTACATGTGCTAAACAGTAGGAAATTAATCAGACTTATTTAAAACCACAACTATATGTGTGTGACTCAAGTCACAGTACAGGGAGTTTGGTGGTATCAAGATGGACTAGATACTACAAAAAGAAATCATGGGATTTGTTATAATAACAATAATAAAGAATAAGTCCAGCCCTGACTATGTTCTGTGTTGTTCAACATCAAAGAAGTTTGAGAAGTCTCTGTATCTGTCAAACATCACATTGTGTTAGAAGCAGCACTGCTCCATTTTCATACTAAGACATTTGAAATGTCAGTGCAGATGCTTTAATGATAAAACTATTCTCCCCTCTGCCTCTGCTATTTAAGGCAGAAAGGACATCATCTTAACGTCTTACAATCTCAAATGTTCCCCCGGCGCTGATAACATATAATGGTTTTTCACCTGTATTACAGCATGTACACATTTAATGGAGCCATCTGCTGTGCACTGCAGCTTATCTGCAGGGATTTCAATTGCATTCCAGGAATGCCTCTTGATATGTTAAGATGTGCAGAGGCAATAAGAAATGGTGATTTATTCCAAGGAAGCATATCAATATTTCCCACCTTGCAAAGTCTAACTAATTATACTGGCTTTTCGTAGTTTTAAACCCACAGAGTTATCTGGAAACTGCTGTGCTCAATGTTATTTAATGTTTTGAAATGTACAAATTGAATGTAATGCATTAGCAGTGATGTTTCTTTTATGATGGGAATACACCAGTCATGAATTTATTATTAGAACTGGATTACTGACCCACGGCGTCTAATTGAGAAATGTTTGTCTGGCACATACTCTGAAAACGTTTCTTAGCTTCCTCTGTATCTGTAAATGTATTCATTTGAGTACATTTGCATGCAGGAATACATTCAGTTCTGTAAGATAGGAAAATAGACTCACCGATGTGGTTCTCCCTGCAGGTGACGGAGGAGACGAGTCGCATCCTTCTGACCCTCGGTTACATGTGCTCTTGTAGAGGAATCATCAACGTCAAGGGAAAGGGAGAGCTCAAGACCTACTTTGTGCACACAGAGATGACCCGCTCACTGTCCCAAGGGAATGTGATGCCCTAACACTTGTTCGGAATATGCTGAATTGACACTAAATGAATAGATAGAGGAGATTTGATCTTCTCAAAGCTGTTGCACAGTGGGAAACATGAAGGAACCAGATCTGCGCTGTGAGGAGGAAAGGAATCGGATTTTAATGTTGCATTACAAGTTACGTTTGCCACAGCTGTAGTATACATTTAGTCACTTACTGTATGTAACTAAGTGTAGCATGTACAGCAAAAAGGCAACCACCCATGAAATACATTGGAAGGTTGGATCCAGAAAAGCCAAAGTGGTCCTGAGAATTATCTAAAAATGGTGTCGTATTCTGAATCAGTTGCGGGAGGCTTGCGCTAGTCACTTTGCCATAAAAGCCTCTTTTTCAGCCAGACACATCAAAAACAGAATTCATTAAGTGTTCACTTTCGGGACACAGTACATTTGGATGTCAAACAATGTACAGAAAGACCTCTTGAAGAGCATTTAAAAGACAAAAATGTCAGTGTGAACAATCATACAGAAGGGTTTAATGGATATAAAGCAGTTTGCGTGCCCACAGCTTAACCACACCTTTCAAAAAGGGATACAAAAAGAGACGGAGTGAAGATCTGATGTCAAGAGAAAAGCTAAGGACAAGTGCTACAAGGGAAAAGTGCAAGCTCTGTTGAAAAGTGAATCTGGCTCTGTTTTAAAAAACACAGCCAGGCAGCAAGGAGACACACCCGTGTGTACATAACTCCATCAACCTTGTTACAAGCAAGAAGTCTTGGATGTATTTCACAGCCAGTCTATGAAAGTAAAAGCATATACAGAAAACGATGAATATATTGTGATATTCATGCATGGCCACGTTTCCTAGAAGTGTCTTTGCACTTTAATCATCTTGTATTCATTGAAAGCTTACAACACTAAAATATGCTAAGTCTTTATGGCCTAGGTCAGATGACTGCTGGAAATGTAAAAATCAGATGATTGTTTTTGTTCAGAAAGGCTGCAGGGATTTCAAGTTTAAAGTTCTGGTTATAGTAAAACTACTGGTCACAAAAGATGATTTTAGTGTAATGATTTTCATCCAGGGAACCTGGGCCTGAGCAGTGTACAAGGTAGCTTTAGAGTGAATATTGTACAGTGGTTTTGTTATAAAATAAAATACAACCAAAAAAGTGTTTTTGATGTTTTGATGATGCCATTGTTTTTTGTATAAACTTCATTAAAATTTGTATTTCAGTTCTATTGAGTGTTATTATTTGCCCGCCACGTTCAGGCGTATCACATGACATGGTTTCAATTGAATCTCAGTATAACATTATTGCTAGAAATAAATAAAACCCAGGAAACACATTAAAAGGTGTTAAAATAAGGACCACATTTGTAATGTAAACAGAAAGAAATGATATGATGCATTTCTTTTTTTATCTGTGTGACATATTTGTAAAGATGACCAAATAAAAACTAACTGTAATCTAACCTGATCTAGATGATTCATGCAAGTAGTACGAGGTACACTAGAGCAACATTTACACAAGAGCAAACTGAAATTACACAACAGTTTGAGTAATCCAGATATTTATAGCTCAGTCCTCATTCAATAGCTTTCTTTGTCCCCGTTGTCTTTAGGCGAAAAAATACAAAATTCAAATGTAGCAGTTGTGTTTTTTATTTGTTTAGATTACTGTAACATGTACTGTAAGGGATTGCTGTTGTTCTAAAAGATTATTTCTACATGGATGATTCAATAGCTTTTTTTCCATTGTCTGAAAGCATGTTTTACCATTGGTGCCCCTACTGTCACAATTTACCACTTTGTGGAAAAAAGTAAGAAGATTACTAAATCTTACAAAAAACAAAATACTTATATAGGGGTAGAAATGCTAACAGCTGTCTATCCAGTAGACTTTAGGACAATGGGAACTTGACTGATAGGAAGTTAATAATGTCTAACCTACAAGATTAGTGTTTCCACATGAAGCCATCATTTGACATCACAGAGGAGTGCAACACCCCGCAGGATCCAGTATTCTGGAGGAAGTAATGTCTTCAGATCTACAGCTGTGATGTAATTCATGTCAGTCCTTACTGGCTTCTTGTAGATTGGACAAGAGTAGAGACGGGGGTCCTTCACACCTGCAACAAAGAATAACAACAAACAAGTGTCACTTCATACCCAACAATACACAGCAAATTAAACTTTTTTGATAATAGTTGAAAACAGCAACAACAGGTAATTAAGGTCCTAATTATACTTCTTATACCTAGAGATATGAAAATTAAAATCAGTGAGGAGATGCCATTAGGAAACACAGCTGCGTTCAACAAAACAAAGTAGGAACAAATCAGGCGAATAACTCAGATTAAGTGAACATGTGGTTATTTCCTACTACTCCCACAGCCCCACTGCATTGTTCTCGGGATTATAGGCAAACATGTCGAGTGTGGAGTCCTACTTGAGTGTACTACGACTCCAGACCCCAAACAGTACCTAAACCAAACAATCCTTTTCACGAGCACACAAACAGCCTATTCTCCAGAAGTGATACACAGGATATTATCTCTTTTAAGGGAGAGGGTCACAATTAAGTAGAGGGGTTTTCAAGACTCACACATGCATGTCACACATACTCATAGATGCTCTTGCAACCACTTGACTGCAGAACACATCCCTCTCCTGTCTCCTTTGCATTAGCTCTCACACACACAAACACACTCCATCCCAACAGCCAGCCTTCTTGTGGGAAAAGCAGGGAGGGTAAAGGGTGTAAACAAATAACATTAAGTGTGTCATTGGATCATTCATTCATTTTCCCAGACAGCCTCTCTCTGCTGACAGCCTGAATATAGTCTGGTTTTATCCAGAACAAACACTGTGCAAAATACTGCTGCTAATCTATTCCCAGACAAAATAAATAGCACTTAGTCTGCTTGACATTTAAATGTTACATCACTCCATCCTGGATGGAGGAGAGAAAAGGGATAGACTCGGATAGACTCAGACTGACAAAGACTTGAAGGACTGAGCCTGTAAAAAAAGACAGGATTAAGGCTCTAGCATAGTCAGATTAAGTTTCAATTCAGACACATCGTCAATTTTGCAAACAAACTCAATCTCACCGTTATTCTCAGCGTACATCCTGATCACAGGCATCATCTCGAAAAGGACTTTGGGTTTGGAGTCGCTGAGCTTGCAGCTGCGGCGATCCCAGCCGGCTCCTTCCAGGTAGAGGCCGTAGACATACACTCCCTCTGCGGGGGGCTGGGTGATGTCATCCTTCATCCATCGGGTCGCCTCATTGCACAGCACCATGCGGTCCAGAGCCCAGCCCTTATTGGCCCGGGTGATCTCCTACAGGTGCAGGAACAAATCCCCAGGTAAAGGCAGGGATGTGGGCAGTATAACACAGCAGATACTGGGAGTGACAGAGTTTACATTTGGCAACTCCTCCCCTCCCAAAGAAAAATATAGATTTTGAGAACAAGGCTGTACTAGAGGTAAATAAAGCAATGTATGGCAGGGATCTATACTCATGATGTTTGAGAGAAGCCAAAATAAAGTAAATGAATACCAAACTCCTCAAAAAGAGCAAAGGCACAATGTATAAATATTCATTTAATTATTCAGCACACTAGAATGGATTGAGTCTGAAAATAAGAAGATTAGATGCTTAGCCCTTGTAAAAAACAAGTCGGTAGTTTGAGTCCCATTACACACAGAATCAGAGCAGGCAGTTTGTGATTCCACCAGTCCAACAAACGCTGCCTTTGTGAGAAGGCAGTAAACAAGCCCGGGGAGAACTATATTTTGGAACTAACAAGTCCAACAAACCCCTGCTCAGTAAAATACTGACCTCTGAAACATCAAAATCTTCTCTGAGTATGCAACTGGGATTTTTCAAACTAAATAAAACTAGAATGCAGTCAGATGTAAAAAGCTGATCCAAAATTATTTCTAATTCATACAACTATTTAAAGTTTCTAAATAAAACCTGACAAATGCAGAAAGATGTAACACTCATTTGTGAAAAAGATGTATTTATAAATGTAAAAAATGCATTGAACTCCGTACATTTCTTAGCTGCCAGTTACATTCCTTTTGTATGAGGTAAAGTGTTGGGTGTAACGCGTTACAAACGCTGTAATCACATTACATTTTTCGGTAACGCAGTAATGTAATGCGTTACTGTTATAAATTAAGTAATCACACTACAGTTACTAACATTGCGCGAAAAAATGACTAGATTCTCCCTTTGACAGATTAGACTCTAGTTAGTTACTACTACTACAGAAGTTTACAGTAACTTTGGATAATAACACGGCGGGTTTAATAAGCGGAGCCTCTCTTTTCCTCTCTCCCTGTCTCCCTCTCCTGACAGCCCGTCTGTGTCTCATGCAGCTCGCTGATCCTGAGTGACCCAACACAACAGTAAATAATAAACATATGTATAACTAGTTTATCTAGTTCCAGGGGTAGAATAGAATATAATATTATCGTTTAATGTCATTATACATGTACAATAGATAAGATTGATAAATGTGATAGGTCTAACTTTTAACAATTTTAAATATTTCTTGTCACTAGAGGGATTTCTGCCGCAGGTTTATATTTTCGTAACATTTGCGCGACTTGTCCACATGCAAAAAAATAAATAAAACAATATTTATTTAAATGGAAGCAGATCGTTGTATTCTTAAATGTAAAATGTGCTGTATTTTATACTTGAAAAGTCACCGTTCATTAATGTATAATAAGTCTTAACCAGAAAATAGGAAAGAATTTTTCTTAAATGCATATCACTTGTTTTTTGTAGTTGAATAGAAATGTATGTCCATTTTATTTATGTAACACAATATAACAAATCTATATATATTTGGGATTTTCTAACAAAATATAAAATACAAATACATAAACAACAGGGGCATGCCTTAAAGGTGGGGTAGGTAAGTTTGAGAAACCGGCTCGAGATACACTTTTTGTTATATCCCATGGAATGCTCTTAACATCCCGATAGCAATGAATATCTTAAGTGCTTTGACAATAAATCCATTAAAAATATCATCTGTGGAAGCCGTAGTGCTGTAAAAAGCACCACCAATCATTTTAGCCGGCCCGGCTAAAGTAACTGGATGGCCTACCTGCCTGTCAGCCTTCCATCTGTGCACAAACTTATCTCGTGCCCTCATTGGTCATGTGTGCGTTCGTGTGTGTTGGAGGAGGGGCTCTGTAAGGAAGTGGCAGATTTGTTCCGGCTGTGTATTTTCAAATTCTAGCGCACTCGAGCTGGTTTCTCCAAAATGACATACCCCACCTTTAAGATCTTAAATAGTGTTAAACATTCAGATTACATCCCTTTGTAATCTTCACTCCCCCCGCATTAATCAAAAGTGGGATTCACTAGAAGAAAAGATAAATGTGTTTCATCTGGCCTCCCCAGCGCTGGGTAAGGAGGCATGTAGTCTGATGCCGTGTTACCTGTCTCATGGCTGTCAGGAAGCCCTGTGGGTTGAAGAAGCCTGTCATCCAGAAGCAGTTGGGGCGCCCTTCAAATATCCAAGCCTGAAACTGCCGGTTCCGCTCAAGCAGCTCCGTGAACCAGAACCCCAGGGTGCTGGAGGCCCACGATGCCTGAAAAGCAGACAAACAACAACATGATGTGGTGGTTGGTAGTACAGGAGCCCTACAGTGGACTGTGCCGTCTCCTTTCCTGTTCACCTTATACACCTCAGACTTTCAATACAACTCTGAGTCATGCCACCTGCTGAAGCTTTCGGATACTCTGCAGTGGTAGGGTGTATAAGGGATGGACAGGAGGAGGAGCACAGAGCGCTGGTGGGTGATTTTATGGAGTGGACTGGAAGAAATCATCTGCTTCTGAATGTGGCCAAGACCAGAGAGATGGTCATTGATTTCAGGAGGAAGAGGACGTCTCCACAGCCCCTGTGCATTCTGGGAGAGGATGTGGCTGTTGTGGAGGACTACAAGTACCTGGGAGTGCACTTAGACAATGGACTGAACTGGAGGATCAACACTGACACTGTGTACAGGAAGGGGATGAGCACTCTATTTTCTGAGGAATCTGACATCCTTCCACGTGTGCAGCAAGATGCTGGAGATCTTCTACCAGTCTGTTGTGGCCAGTGCACTCTTCTTTGCTGCGGTCTGCTGGGGGGGCAGCATCAGAGCCGGTGACACCAGCAGAATCAATAAACTAATCAGGAAAGCTGGGTCTGTCATCGGCATCAAGCTGGACCCCTTTGAAGCTGTGGTGGAGAGGAGGACACTGAACAGGCTGTTGTCCATCATGGATAACCCCACCCCCCCTGCAGCTGGACAGTCAACGGAGCTCCTTTTACAACAGACTGCTGCAGCTCCGCTGTCACAAGGACCAATACAGGAAAACATTCCTGCCCACTGCAATAACTCTGTACAACAAATCACCTCTGGCTGGAAGAGAACTTGTGGTGGAGCAGAGGCTCCATAGTTTCTATTGGAATAAAACCACATTGTACATTTTACATTTATATAATCCAGGGTAATACACTTTTTCACCAATGATTTTCAATGACTTCTCCATGACCTTTACCTAATTTTCCATGACCAAAAAAATTACTCTTTCTCAGCGGTACCACTGAAAATGGTTTATTTTAACATGGAACAGGAAAATAAGGTCTGCATATGAAACATGTTGTGCCTATCTAAAACAAATCAAATAGTTGGCTTACTAGCTTCTAGACGCTAAAGCAACTCAAATCTCTCACCAGCAAAATACCTTGTCAGTTAAATGCCATTTTACGTTTCATTACTTTACGATACAGTATTTATTATCATTATAGTATTACTATTTTGGGGATTAGATACAATATAAATTATATTTGATGCAACTTTAGTTACATTTCCATGACTTTTCCAAAACTTTGGGAAAAATATTGTTTTCCATAACTTTTTCAGAGCCTGGAATTAGCTTTTAGAATTTCCATGACTTTTCCAGGTTTTCAATGACTGTAAGAACCCTGATAATCTGTTCAATATTTAATATTTAACATTAATATTCCTTCTCTCATATATTTATGTATATATATATTTGTATATATAATACCTTGTTAAATTCAACATGTATATTTGATATTTTCTTGTTTATGTCTTTGAATTGTTATTGTACAATGCTTTGTCTTTTTATGCTGCTGCAACACAAATAATTTACCAAATTGGGATCAATAAAGTACCATCTTATCTTATCTTATGAAGAAAACCTTACAACGAAACACAGACAACTGTCTTCCAGACGGATCAGAGGAGAAGACAACAGGGAGACAAGAAGAACTGACTGTGAATCACCGCCTGGTGGAGTGAAAGAAAGAATTCAGCACAACACAATACAAGAGATTAGAATGCAACAAAGCAGTCAAGTATTAAAAGCAGATGGCAGTGCAGGTAGAAAAAACTCTAAATCCCATTCGAGAAGCCATTAATGTCTAAATTATTCTAATGATGTAACGTTTACCAGAGCATGACTTGAATGCCAACACTATGATTTCAATAAAAGAAACGGGAAATGTCAAATGTCTCTGTTGCTTTCTCTTCCTCTCTCAATATTAATATTCCTGGAATTGGGTGTACTTGTATGTTAGAAGAGTCACTTTCGATTATCACTTAAATGGATTTGCGTGCTGTGGATACAAGAGTACAGAAACAAAAAGGTAAGGAGCATTTGTGTGGGCTACAGAGAGATTAGAGGTTGACTGATGATGATGTGTTCCTTTTAAACAAGCAAGATATATCTGCTGTTATCGGAAACAAACAAACCTTTGATTTACATGAGAACAATAATAAAGTAAGAGAAAATATACCAGCACTTAAAAACACATTGAAGATATTAATTGTAGCTTCTTTAAGTGCCTCAAAGCTCCCTTTAAGGCCCTGTCACACTGTCCCGAAATTGACACCCGATGGACACACGATAAAGGAAATGTTCAAATTCGGCTGTGATCGTAGCAACATCGGGCCATTCGTGAGGGCATCTTAAGCCATCGTATGACCGCCTGTGGAGTTTCTCAGGCTCCGGCAGCAACTTCGTGAGCGGCAACTTCGTAAGGCACTCGTGAGGGCATCTTGTCAAATCGTGTCATCTTCGTGTTATCATCGGTGCATTCACCCTCACTCTGATCGGGGCGAATGCCCGATGGCACCGATGATAACAAGATGCCCTCACGATGGCCTTACGAAGGGCACAATTGACACACGAATTCAACACGAAAATGAACCTTCGCAAGGTCCTTCGGCAATTTTTTGGCATGCCAAAGATTTTGCCACCGCTCACGAAGTTGCTGCCGGAGCCTGAGAAACTCCACCGGCGGTCATACGAAGGCTTAAGATGCCCTCACGAATGGCCCGATGTTGCTACGATCAGAGCCGAATTTGAACATTTCCTTTATCGTGTGTCCATCGGGTTGTTTTATTGCACAACAAAATCATGTAAATATATTATGTAAATAACCCAATTTGTGTTCTGTGAAACTAAAAAGGATATAATATATTATTTTGAAGGACAGTTGACAGGAAGTTGTTGTTGTTATGGAAACAACATTACGGAGAAAACGTAATATTTTCTACATATAACGACGGATAAAGTAAAGAACAAAGTCTGAAGATATCAGTACAGTATCATAGTACTGTAACATAATTGTTTTTGGTACTTTCATTGCAGTTGTATGTCTTAAATGTAATGTAAATGTTGCCTTCGTGTGTGGTTCGGGGCCATCTTCGTGCGAAATTCACAATTCCATATTCGTGTGTCCATCGGGTGTCAATTTCAGGACAGTGTGACAGGGGCTTAAGTGGCCTGTTAGTATTCTTTAATGAAAGCAAAAGATGTTAATAGCTTTCAGTAGGCTAATAGGAGGTCCAATTAGGCAGGGTGATTATGCCATTTGTGAAGAAGCTATTTTTTAACTAAAAAGGTAACAAAAGAAACTCATGGTCAGAACAGGCTTCACAAGAAATAACGAGTGGGTTCTGCTTTTGTTGTGATGTGTTTGCATCCAAATCATTTTAAGTAAAATAAAAGACTTTCCATATATCCAGTGTGAGAAAAAGAGAATGGCTGTGAGTAATATCAAGTTAAGGGAACAGTGGGTGCACATTTTTAATTCAACACGTTTTCTTCAACCAACCTTCTTCCAGCGGGCAGGAATGCGCGCATCATACATGCAATCCAGGGCGTCTCGCAGATTCTCACTCATGATGATGGTACCATCGATAGCCAACTTGAGATCTGTAAGGGTGTTGCGGACCAGGACTATGACCCTCTGCATCCGATCGATCTCCTGACGCAGGAAGATGTTCATTGGCTGGAAAGGTCCCATCTTCAGGAGGCGCTCCCTCACCTGGAAATGTTTGAATCAAATAAGAGTATAAAACTTTAATGAATCTCCTGAAGGATTTATATCCATGGAATGAAGACGCATGAGCCCACACAGGCTCGCTATGTCGATATAGAAAGACATGTTTACGAACTGGAAATGTACCTGATTATAACACCACAAACAACCTTCTAAAAATATATTTGTTTGGTCCTTTTGCAGCTTTGTAAGTGAAGCATGAAGGTTTTATCTAGATAATACCTACAAACTTTTCAATGGTGTTCAGAAACAGAAAAGAACATGATAGACGGATTCTATTAATTTGTTGAAGTTTCTTTAACAATGCAGCCCATGGTAGATGTGCCTTTTATTTCTATGATGACACTATTGTATTTACCTCCATTTATTTGTGCATTGTAAATCTCGTTATAAAATATTTTTTTGTGGGGACTATCCAGTTTTACTGCTTCCATAAACTGTCAAATCAGACAGATGGCCAGCAGATAGTTTGAAGTGAAAGTGGCGCGCATTGACACGTTTTCCATGACGTGCTTTGCACCAGTCACATTTTCACCTCACTTCTTCATAAGTGACATAAAAAGGAAAGATAACCCAGAATAAACAAAGCGATATTCACACCCCTCTATTTCTAGTCTACTTCTCCCCCCTGTCTATCACTGTCTCAAACATTAACCGTCTATCACGGTCTCAAGCACACACACCCTTCCATCACCTCACCAACACACATCCCACCTCTCTGACTGCAGCACACCAGCCACTTTGAGAGCGCACATGGTGAGTGGGGGAACATTGCATGATGCTTCACTCTTCCAAACACACAGTTCAAGGTGAACACATGCACATATATGCACAAATATATACGTAGGCTTACTTCGAAGGGTACGTAGTCAGGAGGCAGTTTCTCCAGCATGTCGTCAGCCAGCCTGGACACCACAGCCTCTCTGGTTTCCCCCCCGCCTGACGAGCTGTCTTTGGGTTGAATACTGAGGATGGTGTCCAGCACGTCCTTAGCCAGCTTACACTGGTAGGTTATGTCTGCGTTGGGGTGGAGACCGAACACCTCTGGAGTGTCATAGGCTGGCAGAGACTGCAAAAGAGAAAGAGCAACTGTTATTGAACCAGAGGTCACTTCATCTCTCAGAACATTCGTAAAAATATAGTCAGAAAGAAATAGCCAAGAGGCTTTCTCTCTACTCTCACAACAAAGTGCTGTGAGTGAGCCTAAGTTCCCTCAGTGCCCTCAGTGCCCCATGGAGCGGCATATCACCTCACACTGAGCTGGCAGAAATATCCTGGCAGAGCTTATGGGGGGAACTGTCTTTAACTATGTGGAATTTATTTGTGATGCCTTTTTTTAAGGTTGGTTAACTATTTTTACCTCAGTATTATTACATATTTTCCTCATATTGTACTGCAGTTTTGGTCACCGCTTAGCCACTGATGGCCAGGGTAAAGTGTAGACAGCCAAGTGAGTCCTCTGATACACAAAGTGTCACCAGCTGCTTCTTTTCCCCCCTCCAGTGAAGCTCTTCACTGCCAGTGCGTAACATGTTGGAGATTTGTGACATCCCAATGCAGTGATAAGTTCAGCCCCCCCCTCTCATATTTCCAGCCAATTGCGCTCAGTGGGCGTACAACCAAGAAAAAGGTCCTACTTGATTATGTTACTAATGTTTGGAGCTCTGCCACCTATGTGGTTGTATGAGATGTGTAAGATAATACACCTATATATTCATGGCTGATTATTTATTCACAAGGTCAGAGAGCTGCAAGAAATCACATAAAGCTGCTCAACAATATGTTTTTTTAAACAGATGACCTCATAAGGGTGACACAGCTGTCATAGATGATATTTTAATTGAGGCAAAGTCTAGGCTTTTGGATTCAAATCAGGCGCCCAAGATATTCTAATGAGGATATTTGATTTTTAGTGACTCAAGAAGTGAGCTGATGTCAAATCAGGGGCAGGGAGGAGAGACGATATTGCTTTAATTGCCATTAGTGTCTCTCTCAATGATGGAAGGAAGCTGGAGCATCGAATACTACAGCGAGACAATTCAGACTATTGCATATAAAGTCCCTTAAGGTCCTTACACACCAAGCCGATTTACGGCGTCGATAGATGTCATGCCGTCGATGAGCGTTGTGTCGCCCTACTCAGATTCAACCCAGTCTCACGGCATTTTGTGTTATAGTCACAATATTTAATCTATTGATTCGTGTTCACCAACATGATTTTCCCCTTTTTTTCGTGTCACACAGAACAATTTTAAAAGCAATGTATTTCTATTGGTAGTGTTTCTGCACCACGTCTTTTTGTCTGGTCAGGTCTTGGAAGACCGGAAGCTGTGTGGTTCATAAAAACATGTTCTTACTCAATATCAAGCCACGATTATTATTTTATATAATGTCGGACTTTTTTTGCCGTCCGCGAGAAAAATAAATGGGGCTCAGAGCCTCAGAATACTGAAATCTGTATTTTTTTATATTTTTTTGCTTCTAATTTGTTATTCTTTTCTAAATAACACACTGTTATTTACTCAACAATAACAAACAATTATCCTTGTTTTTATTTATTTGTTTAATTCTATAATCTCAGGCTTTTTTGGCGTCCGTCAGGAACTGAATTTCCAAATAAAATAACCGGAAACAGATACACACCCACTGAACTGATTACCCAAGATCCTCAGTTATGGTTTAAGCTCGGTGATTGGATTGTTTAGCCGCAATGCACGTTGGTATATGGTGTTAATGCGATATGAAATCCGAAAAACATTGGAAACAAATTAAATAATAATACTTTAATCCGAGTGTGCTTGCTTTTCTCTTTGAAAGTCATCACATAACGGCATTGTAATACACGGTTCGGCTGCATTACATATTACAGATCTGCCGTAGTTATTTATTTATAGAGCCCTGATTAGAAGACCTTTGGACAAACTGGAAGAAATGCCGCCGAAACTGAATACGTGACGTGCATCATAAATATATCAGCAATTAAACAACAATCTTAGACTGTCAGGGGACACCTTACTTCTTCCTTCTGTCTGTCTGTACCTGTGTACTCTCATTTTCCGAATAACCCAGCTTCCCCCAAATTTCTTTTTGGTGTCTATCTACGCCGGGATCCTGAGTCGTGGCTGATCCTGTTGCTGCGGTCCTGTGTCCTGGATCCTGAATCATGTGTCCTGGATCCTGCATCCGGAGTCCTGGATCCTGGATCCTGTGTCCTGGATCCTCTATCCTGAGTTCTGGATTTGAGTCCTGGACTTCGAGACGTGGCTGAACCTATCACTGTGGTCCTGTCTGACTCATCATACTACTTCCCTGATGGCTCCCACAGGATTGTTGACATCCTCGTGGATTCATATAGACACATGCATAACATTTGGTCTACCTATGCTGTAAAATGTATCATAGCATACTGAACAAGTTAAAACATAATAGAGAAGTGTAAAACATTAAGAAGGATGATACTGTAGAACAAACGGCTTCTGTGTGAGGTTGGTAAAATAAGGTCATCCTCGTACATTAGTTAGTGTGCTAGTTAGGCAACTGTATGCATTGATATTGTTGATTTAAATGTGTTATGCTCGACGATGCAGACAGCTAACGTCACAATAGGCGCTTTCACATCGGAGTACTTTTCCCTTTTAGGCAAGGCAAGGCAAGTTTATTTCTTTTAGTTCCGATAGTTCCTGGGATTTTGCGTTCACACCAAAAAGAGAACTTAGTTCATGAGAACTTTTCCCCCTTTTCAGTCCCTGCTAGAGAGGTGGTACTTTCCTGGGGAGAAAAAAGTTCCAATTTCTGATTTCCATGCCCCGTAAAACTCTGAAAATGTTTGTGAAACCGCCATTGTATTTGCTTGCAGACTAATTAAGGTTGAAGTCGAATAGTCCATTTAGCTTAGGAACCTTCCTAACGGAGTGAAATGACCCGGAAGTCCCTCAGTGGCAGCCATGATAAGTGCCGTTCGAATTCTCTAGATCAGTGGTTCCCAAACGGTGTGCCGTGAGGCAAGTCCGGGTGTGCCGTGGGATTTTGTGACAACCATACGTTATTATTGCAATATAAAACTACACAAAAATAATAATTTTTTTATTTACTATATCAGTACTTTGTAGGTTTATATGTACGTAATCTGCGCGACTTGCGCGTCCACATCTCCACGTGCAGTGCTGCATAAACATGGCTGAGTCAGCGATAACTTTCGAGGGGTATGCCCATTACTTTGAGTTGGTCCGAAGAATAGACAGGAATGTGACGGTGAGGTGCAAACTGTGTCCAGGCCAGAAGCTTTTATCCACTGCTGTAAACACCACGTCAAACCTCAACAAACACCTGCAAAGAACACATGCTAAGGTGAAGCTAACGCACACGCTATTTGTTGTTTGTTTATATCACGCAGTCTGTTCTTCTTCTCTGTCTTCCGGTTGTTGCCTGTTTTGAATGACAAATACACACTACCGCCGCCTGCTGGTAAGGAAAGTTATTGCCACTCACGCATGCGCAAGTTCGTACGTGCTCGGCGAGTAAAGTAACGAGTAAAGTAACGAGTTACTTTATGTAGATAGTAACGAAGTAGTGTAATATATTGTTTTTTTTTTTAAAGTAATATGTAATATATTACATTTTTTTAGTAACGACCCCATCTCTGGAGTTGGCGTTCTCTACTCTGATTTACATGAAGAACAACAGGAGTTCACGGCTCTCTGTTGAACAGGACTTGCGAGTGGCCCTCTCCTCAGTGCCACCAAGGATTAAAAAATTATGCGCGCCCCGACAGGCACATGTATCTCACTAATTTGTAAGTCGGCAAAAATATTTACAATAGCACATGTTTCAATGCTGATTGCTGAAATGTTAATGTTGTGACCTGTCTGGTTTAAATGAGTGTATTGCTGCTTTGATGAAGCCTAATTTGATAAAGTTTCAAATTAATTTCTGAAATATTTCATTAATAAATATTTCATGAGTAATATAGTTGTCTTTGTCACATTTTATTTGGCATTAGTAAATAATTATGCACATTTACAGATATTTTACATGATATGAGTGATAACACGTGTTATAAGGGCTATTTTGCACAATAGGTGTGCCTTGAGATTTTTACTTGTCCTTTGGTGTGCCTTGGGCACAAAAAGTTTGGGAACTATCTAGATCAGGGGTGGCCAACCCGCGGCTCTCGAGCCGCATGCGGCTCTTTGCCTAGTTTCATGCGGCTCTTCAGTTCATATCGAATTGTATAGCCTATGTGTGAGTTTGGGGGAGAGACACTGACTCCTGACTAGTGTTGCACGGTGTACCGATACTTGAAAGGTACCGCGATACCCTGCCGTTAAAAACGTTACGATTCCTCCGTTTCATTAGTATCGGTACTTGACGGGGGGAAAGTCCTCCGGTGAGAAAGCGCCGTTTTAATAAGAGCCGTGTGTGTTCAGCGCTCTGCTTCCACTCCCTGCACTGCACCGTGCCTGCAGTCCCGCCCCTCTCAAGCGAGATGGGTCTGGCTGCAGACCGCAGCAAGGAGGCGGATCGTATAGGGGCGGATCGTATAGGGGCGGATCGTATAGGGGCGGATCGTATAGGGGCGTTTCCTAACTTTTTTGATCCAATAGAATAATGACACTCAGCAGAAATACATACTGTAGGTGGCAGTAATGCAATTTAAGGGATTCCAGCTGCTTTTATAAATCCTCGCAAGAATAAGTCATTCGTTCTTTCACGATGGCCGAACAACAAGTTGAAACAGCGGTAATAGTATTTTCCAGAGATGCATGTTTATATTTATTGTAATGTCATTTTTCTTAACACACAATTGTCTCGTTATCAAAGTACAATATCGACTGTCCAACCTCGTTAAGCGTTAATAAAGTAAATAATAGTTGTATGTGGTAAAAATGTTTGTGGTATTAAATGCTAACTTAGCATGATGGTATAAACACGTTGGCCTATAGTCCCGTTTGCAACCAGGCCTACTCTACTGTTGTAATAACGTTAAATTTAGATAGGTCAATAGATTATCAGGCTCGGTAACAATACTGATTTGTGTTACCAAAGCTGATCATCTAATTGACCTAAGGTTAGCGTATATGCTGTGATGCTAACCAGCACTTAGCATGATGCTAGTGTACTGTTGTATTATCTTGGAAATATAAGTAGGCCTGCCCTACATACTGTAACTTAATCAAATCATATGGTATGGATTTGGATAGACAACATGGCTAGCTTGGTTGGTTGAATTGAGTAATAAGATGTGCGCTACTGATTAAGGTTGTAACTGTAACAGTTTGTAACTACTAGTTGTAATGAACCAGACGAGAGACGGACGCATCCTTTCAGTAAATGTCGGTTGCTAATCAATATGTAAAAATAACACTTCGGATGTGTCTTCTATAATTATGTAACATTAGTTATGGCATCATCAGAAATGTGGTAAAGTAATATGATTAGAGAAGAGTCACTGGTCATCTAACACATGCTTAATAGCTCACCTAACACTATTAAAGACAGGTTAAAGAATGTAACTACTCGGAAGATGAGCTGGCAGGATTCTGCAGCATTGACTGTTTCTATGATGCTGGAGGCACCTTCCAAGAATAAAATGTTTGTTTAATAAAGACTTTCCTCTTTGTATGTACTATATATATTTTTTTTAATTTATTAATCTTACCACCAGACACAACATGAACAAATGAATGATACACATCAGGACAGTAACTTAAACTTCAGTATTTTAGGTGTACAGAAACCTCTACTCATGTTGTTAAATGATATACAGCAATATCTTCCATAAAACGTAGTTGATTGATTTGAATAATAATTACTACCACTGCACAAACAGTGAAAAATGATATGCCTACAATTTATGAATTTGTCTTCTCTGTGGGTTGTATACTCTTCATTATTTATGCAAATTAATTATAATTATTATTTTTCAAAGTTCGTTTATGATTCATTCAAAGCATTAAAATAAATGAGAAACAGAGAGCGTCATATACCTTTAAGAAATACGTGGGGGCGGGGTTCATAACCCTTTAGGAAACGCCCCTATACGATCCGCCCCTTTACGATCCGCCTCCTTGCTGCGGTCTGCAGCCAGACTCTATTGTCTCAAGCACGCTCAAGTGCCTCCCCTCTCTCGTGCACGCGCTAGCTGCCAGAGCATGTGAGAAAACGAGAAGCATGGCTGCAAGTGGGAGTGCAACTGCCGCTGCGCCTCGGCTTGTTGACAAAAAATACGCCAGAAGCGACATTTTGAAGTATTTGAGCTATATCTCTGACAGTGAGGGCAAGCCTACGGACACCACGAGGCCTGTCTGTAAGAAATGTATTGATTTTATTTAATACGAATTATTGTCATTTATTTTATTTATTGTTCTCATTGTTTAAAAGTTTGTGTTATGGTTATGGTTCTGGTGTGAAATAAAGCACAATAATTACATTTAAGACTGTTTCCCTTTTTTTAAGAAAAGTATCGAAAAAGAATCGGAATCGCAATTCTTGACTTGGTATCGAAACCAAAATGTTGGTACCGTGACAACACTAGCTACTCCTGACAGTTAAACCTGATATTTAGTAGGTCTGTTAAGTATTGAATGCTAATGATTCTGACGTAATTTGGCCGGTCAAAGTTGTTTGGGCTCGGATAAAATCGCTCCGTTACTTTCGTCCCGTGTTACTTTCGTCCCGGCTCTCCCTACGTGTGGTGTGGTGTCAGGTGTCAGTATGAGAGGATGACAGCGCGTCTAATTTTGATGTGGCCCAAGAGCCAATCACAATAATACCTGCGATGCAGTGAACCAATCACCTTTGAGGGGGGGGAAACCTATCGTTGATTAAACACTATCCAGTGTTTCCCCTACCATTGTCTTGGAGGGGCGCTGCGCCCCGCCAACGGAGCCCGTGCCCCCCCTGGAATTCAAGGTGTTTAAAAAATATTTATAATTTTTTTTTTTTTTAAATATAGCACCAAATTGCAAATAATCTATAACTACTGTCACTTTTCACATTGAACATGTGCTCTTTTATTAAATAAACTAAACGCTTTCATTTTAAGTTGTGAGTTTAGTGTTTTTGACCCTAAGAAACACTGATGCATTAATCAATAGCAATAATCCACAGCTGCTCTCTCTGCTCCAGAGGATTTAAAAAATATATATCCCAATGCCACAAAAATGCATCAGTGACGTGGTTGAAATCTTGTCTCCAGAAAACAAAAAACTGTTTGATGTGGCTCTTTGCAGTAACATAGAAAAAATGTGGCTCAACCTCTGACTGGTTGGCCACCCCTGATCTAGATGATAGGAAAGGAGGTTTCAAACTTCCTTTATAACCTCCTTTAGCTTAGGAACCACTGGACCTCCCTTGACGAAAGGAGAGGAGAAAATGCTGCCCCACAGTGCCTTGCGGCCGCAGCATTTGCCGTCACGCAACAGTCGGCCGTTCACGGAAACAACCGATTATGACTGAGAAATGATATCATGAAAGTTACGGTGCTTATTAACCCTTGTGCCCTCCTCGGGCATTTTTGTACATCTTTCCTGACTTTTTTTTTGATTTGGTGATCAAATGAAATCAGCTGTGTTACAGCTTTTGGCATGGATTTTTGCAAGAAGTCTTCTTTTGAGTCACATTTTTGAAATCCATTGTCGTTTACTCTTACATGTTTTGTTTACTCTCGTGATGCATTTTGCACCCTCTGGACCCCTTCGTGGCAAAAATGTACACGCTCATAATAACTGCTATTAAATCATCATACATCAATATTTTTAAAAACTTTTTTTTCCATGAATCACTTGAACAACTTCTAACGTGCTCAAAACTACCAAACATTCAATAATTTTCAGGATTTTAACCCTTTAAATGCCTGTTTCATTATTTGAATTATTTAATTTCTCTTAAAAGAAAACACAAAAAAATAAAAAATGTCAATATAATAATTAGTAGAGGCATGGAACTTTGGTGTTTATTAGAGTCTTGGATGTGTCAAAGATTAGCAGCAAAATTGATTTCACTGCATTATTATTTTTTACGTAGTGTCAGATACTACCTCTGGACACCTTCGTGGCAAAAATGTACACGCCCCAAACAACTGCTATTAAATCATCATACATCAATATATTTTTCTACTTTTTTTTTCATGAATCACATAAACAACTTTGAACGTACTCAAAACTACCAAACATTCAATCATTGTCAGGAATTTAACCCTTTAAACGCCTGTTTCATTATTTAAATTATTTAATTTCTCTCAAAAATGCCTCATTGACTTCCATTCAGACCAATTTTTTTTATCTCACTGCCATTGCAGTATAAAACCATGTATTTTGTAATGTCAGCATTTCATTTAGAAGACAAGTAGTGATATTTGATATTTCTACTCTATTCCAACAGATTACACAATTTTCCCACTGTAGGCCGATGCATGGAATTCTTACATTTTTGCCAGTTATATTATGGAGCCGTGTGACTACCAGGGGGCCCCGAGAGTGGTGTGTGTGTGTATGTATGTGTGTGTGTATATATGTGTGCGTGTGTGTGTCATTTCCAGCAGCAGACCAGCAGGTCCTGCAGCATGTGACCTGGTGCTCTCTCAGGTGATAGAACAACAATTTTGTAGGCCTGTGCACAACCAGCACACATCTCTCCTCCCTCTCCGTGTGTGTGTGTGTGTGTGTGTGTGTGTGTGTGTGTGTGTGTGTGTGTGTGTGTGTGTGTGTGTGTGTGTGTGTGTGTGTGTGTGTGTGTGTGTCCGGGTTTTAGGATGCGTCACTGCGGTTCTCTATTGCTGGTATGATAACAACCTGGTACTAAGCACACAGGCATCTTGTTAAAGTTATCTTATCTTAGCTATCTCTTATTTGGTGGAGGAAAACAATTGTGACATCAGTTATGACATCACTTACGCGACTCTGGGATTTGTAGTCTTTCTAGTTGCGGATTTTTCATAGTCTTATATAGAGAACCGCAGTGACGCATCCTAAAACCCGGAAGTAAGTTAGCATTTTTACCACGTCCGGTTCCTTCGATAAAAAGCAATGCAATTTCTCCATAGGATTTTGGAAAATAGCTCCAAATAAGGTCTGTGTTTGACACAAATTGAAGAGACAGATCACGTTTTGTTCTACGACATTAAATACATCAGCAGTAACCCCGCTGGTGATTTTTGAAGAGTTTACGTGTCTGAAAAACAATGGTTGTTAACAAGTGGCTGAATAGCACTACAGAAGTTGTCCAGGCCGTTTTACGTCATTACACCGAACACGTAAAACACTCCCGCTAAGTTTGTTTGCCCTGTTCTGCTTGAAAGCAAGTACCTGCCTCCTGCAAACTGTTCAAACAAACACTTCAACTTGTACCATTTAGAATCTGTCTGTTAGAATATGGATCTTAAGTTGGTGTGACGTTGAAGCAGCGACCCTGCTGTAGTTCCTTTATAGCATAACGTTAGCATTTTGCTTCTTGCGACTAGATTTATGCTTCGAAAATTATAAAAGTAGGATAGACCTGTGGATATTATCCGACTGAACAAAACGTGATCCGTCTCTTAAATGTGTGTCAACCACAGACCTTATTTCGAGCTATTTTCCAAAATCCTATGGAGAAATTGCATTGCGTTTTTGACGAAGGAACCGGAAGGAGTTTACATCCGGGTTTTAGGACGCGTCACTGCGGTTCTCTATTTCAACAGTTTTACGACAAACTGTGACATTGTTGACGTGGATTTAAGATTGACAAACATCGTATGTGTAATTCGTGGCACAATTAAAACGGGATCGAAAGATAATCTTTCTCTCCTCATTGACTTCAATACATAATTTTCCGAAATAAGGTTCCATGGGTCGGAAGTAGATGGGCGGGACTTCGCCTCTCTATATACAGTCTATGGTTCCAGTGCGAAACATGGCCAAGACGCAGGAGACGTGAGGCGACGTTCCGTCGGGACGTGTTCTTTTGTGTTCTTTGGTGTCAGTTTGGTGTGTAATGGAACATTCTAACACAATTACTTTGTGTCTGTCATGTCAACTAAACCCCTAAAAAACTAAGATAGATCCAATATCTAATCTGAACCCTAGCTGTGAATATGACCACAGTAAAACGTTATTGTACTTATACTGTAAGACAGTGCTTCTCAAAGTGTGGTCCGCGGACCACTGGTGGTCCGTGAGCTCCCCCCCGTGAGTATATTGGTAACATTTCACATTTGAAATAAATACATTTATTTAAGTTTTTCGCACTCTCGCGGGAATATCTCCGCAATGGAACGAGCTTAAGTTTCGTCACACATGTTGCCACTTGTTTGTACCATTTTCAGGCGATTTGTAAAAAACGATGTGTTTTTGGATATTTGTGGAGTTAGGTGGTCCGCGAGTGTTTTTTTATTGGTTAAGTGGTCCTTGGTATGAAAAAGTTTGAGAAACACTACTGTAAGACTTGTTTTATTTTGGGAAAACCTCTTTTCAACTTCAACACACAAGAATGATGTAATGGTGTGAAACTGCAATTAGCACACAAAAAATGGTGTATGAAACTGTGTGATACCCTTTGTCCTTTACCAGGGTCATTTATTTCCTCAGGGAATTTGAACTTTGTTCCTGTCAGTCTGCATTTGATTTAAATACTTGGAATTATTGGCACATTGTGTTCTGTTGTGTATTAAGTTTATTTAGATACGCATAAACATGTGTGTGTATTGGATGTGTGTTTGAATGTTGTGCCTGTGTGTTTATTTCAGATGTTTGTGTGTTCTTCAACGCTGTGTTTGTCACTCTCTATTTGAGAGGCGGTGCAGAGGAATAAGCTTGCTGAGCCTGGCAGCCCTGGGCATCCATCATAATGAAACCAGCTTTAATGAAACTAGCTCAGGAACTGCCCCAAGTCATACACACACACAGGCACATACAGAACACACACACGCAAACACAAACCCACCAGTTAAACACACAAGCACATTAATAAATCATGCATAATCTGTTATAAAATGAGCATGCTTGCACTTTATCGAACAATTAAACATGGCACTCCGTCTCTGGATGTGACAAGACTGCGAATGTGGGCATCCTGCAGAAACCTCATATCTCTTAATGTGGATATTTTCACTGTTTGTGATGTCACTTGACGACGACACAGAAAAAACTGAAACAAATGCAAACATGACAGGTGCAGAGCTTGAACAAAAATGTAGGGAGGTAGGGTTTGAATTAGCAAACATACATGTAATCTTCAAGCCAGTGTCACTTTTCAGAGAATAACAGTGAATATTCAGCAACATGTCAAGTTCTACAAATGCCTGGTGTGTGCACTCAATCATTAGAGTGTAACTCACCTGAATGTATGTCAGATACTGGTCAACATTGGAGCATTTTGGGATGCTGTAGCCTTTGTAAAAGTTGAAGGCAGGTCCGAACATCTCCTCACTGAACCACACTTTGGCAAAGGTGTTGAGGAGCCGCTTGTCATAGTCGTCAGTCACTCGGCCACCGTATTGAATCTCTCCAATCATGTATCGCACCGTGGTCCATGACACTCCCTGAGAAGATAACATAAATTATAATACAAGAGGACGGCTAGTACAGTTTTTGAAATGGTTACAATAAATGTCATTAAACAATTTTCTTTAATTTCACATGCCAAAATGAATCAACTCCTTAGAAAAGTCTTGACATTCTTGCTTGGCAGAAACTATGAGGATAAGCGAAACTTTCACTGTAGAAATTGGACAATAGGGAATTGATTCTGCTTCAGGCTTGAAATATCCTCGGAAGCCATATTTGTATATTGACAGGTTGAGGAGCTTCCGATCTAAATGATATTAGTTCATGGGCCAGTTCCAAGTTCCAAGTTGGAGCTGTCATTAAGTAACAGGACTTCTGGAAATATTTGATAGCACACTACAGCATTTGAAAAAAATACCCAACACATTTTTAGTGCATTTTTGTGGCAGAGCTTTAATATTTTTGGTTGGTTTCCCAATAAGAGGTTATTGTTATGGAAAAGGGGAGAGTAAGAGAACAACTGCAACCACCACCTGCTGCACACTCATCGCAACACTATGATGCTATCATAGAGCATTTTAAACCATTCTCTTCTGCACTAAAGAACGGTTTCTATCCATTCCTAATGTTGCCTTCATCTCTTAACTATGTTTTTGTTCATATAGTGGTCTACATTGTAGTTTGCATCGAATATACCTTTTTAATGTCTATGTCATCTAGATGGTTCTGAACAAACTGAACAGTGGCGTTGAAGTCGGCCTGGTTGAACTCGTAGGGGATATTCCATCCTAGAGGCCCGTACTTTCTCCTCTCCTGCACCGTGCTGTGCAGAAAGGCCACTCCATACAGCATTGGCTTCCACTGCCCCATGTTACTGACATCCAGAAGATCCTGGTTTATACCTAGAGAGGGATACATGAATGAATACATGAGCAGCTCTATTTAAAAGGTCAGTGAACGCTACAGAAAAGTGTGGTTCTCTACCAGCTTTGGAAGGCTACATTTGGATCTGCAATCCAAAGCCTTACAGCTACAGAAAATTGTTTGCCAACTTCCTCTTCAAAGACAGTGTCATTACATATTTTCCTCACATTCCTTGTGTGTGTGTATGCATGAGAGAGAATGTCAACATTATTAATGAAGCTTCAAAGCTTGGAACTATTCTGTACTCTTGTTGCTACCGCCCGCTGAGTAGACTATGTGCACACTTGGGAACCTAACTGGGTGGGCAGTGCTGCGTACAGGGATATGAATCCTGTCGGCACCCGACTCCAGATATGACACATTTGCATTCAGTAATGCAGTGGTTCCCAAACGGTGTGCCGCGGCACACTGGTGTGCCGTGAGGCAAGTCCGGGTGTGCCGTGGGATTTTGTGACAACCATACGTTATTATTGCAATATACAACTACACAAAAATAATTATTTTTTAATTTACTATATCAGTACTTTGTAGGTTTATATCTACGTAATCTGCGCGACTTGTGCGTCCACATCTCCACGTGCAGTGCTGCATAAACATGGCTGAGTCAGCGATAACTCTCGGGGGTGGAGGTATGCCCATTATTTTGAGTTCGTCCGAAGAATAGACAGGAATGTGACGGGGAGGTGCAAACTGTGTCCAGGCCAGAAGCTGTTATCCACTGCTGTAAACACCACGTCTAACCTCAACAAGCACCTGCAAAGAACACATGCTAAGGTGAAGCTACCGCACACGCTATTTGTTTGTTTATATCACGTAGTCTGTTCTTCTTCTCTGTCTTCCGATTGTTGCCTGTTTTGAAGGACAAATACACACTACCGCCGCCTGTTGGTAAAGTTATTGCCACTCACGCATGCGCAGTTCGTACGTGCTCGGCGAGTAAAGTAACGAGTTACTTTATGTAGATAGTAACGAAGTAGTGTAATATATTACTTTAAAAAAAAAAAGTAATATGTAATATATTACATTTTTTTAGTAACGACCCCATCTCTGGAGTTGGCATTCTCTACTCTGATTTACATGAAGAACAACAGGAGGTCACGGCTCTCTGTTGAGCAGGACTTGCGAGTGGCCCTCTCCTCAGTGCCACCAAGGATTAACAAATTCTGCGCGCCCCGACAGGCACATGTATCTCACTAATTTGTAAGTCGGCAAAATATTTATGTGATGGAGCGGATCACATGAGTGACCGACTCCGCCACTGACAGCCGACACACACACAGTCACACACACACACACACTACACACACACCAAACATTTCCTGCTCTCTTCCTAAAAAGGAACCATGCAATTTATTATTTATTGTGTGTTTGTTAATTTGTTAAATGATTATGTTAAGAGGTGGTTAACCTGTTTTATGTTTGGGTTGGATTTTTATGTTGAAATGTGGTTTGAAGTTTAATTGTTGTCACCTGTTGACGGTAAGCCTGTGGGAGGGGCTATGAGCTCAAAAGGGACAGGGTTTGGCCCTGGAAGGGATCACTCAGAAGAATGTTGCAGTAAAGGCAACAGCTGGGACATGTTTTGGAGTTTGTTGCAGAGAAGGCAACAACAGAACATGTTTACTCTGAATGAGTGATGTACGGCCTGTTTTGGATTTTTATTTTGTTTGTTTAAGGTGTTCTGTTTCGTTATTTTTTTGTTGCTGTTAAGAATAAAGTTTTTTGGAGCGTAACCCAACCGACTAGGCCAGTGTTTGTGAATGGACAAAATGAACCCCGTCACAATTTACAATAGCACATGTTTCAATGCTGATTGCTGAAATGTTACATTTATAATTTGTAGTTCAGGACCATGGACAATGCAGCTTCCTTGCATTGACAGTTCTCTGTGCTGAATTTCTGCTGAGTTTCCTTTGCCTCATTTTTAATGTTGTGACCTGTCTGGTTTAAATGAGTGTGTTGCTGCTTTGATGAAGCCTAATTTGATCAAGTTTCAAATTAATTTCTGAAATATTTCGTTAATAAATATTTCACGAGTAATATAGTTGTCTTTGTCACATTTTATTTGGCATTAGTAAATAATTATGTACATTTACAGATATTTTACATGATATGAGTGATAACACGTGTTATAAGGGCTATTTTGTACAATAGGTGTGCCTTGAGATTTTTACTTGTCCTTTGGTGTGCCTTGGGCACAAAAAGTTTGGGAACCACTGCAGTAATGTATACATACATACAGTACACTGGTAAACTTTGCTTAATGCAAATGAGCAAATCTCTTTTGGGAAATCATTGACAAGCACCGTCTCAAAGGGATTTCCTGAGATCTAATGAAGTTTGGGAAAATGATTCAAATCTCCATCTAAAAAAACGGGGGAAAAAAATATCAGCTCCATTATCTTCTGAATCCACATAGGCTACTGCTTCTCCAACTTGGTGAAAAAGATCTCTGCCATATTCAACTAATAAGCAATCCCATGTGTGAGGCTTTGTATCCCTCAAATCCAGAAGGTTCAGTCTAATTTCAATTGGTAATTGTAAAATGTAAAGATGGGAAACAGCTGCTTTGAAGATTTATTGTAAAAATCTGCATGCCCTAAATATTAAGTGTAATATTCTCTATGTAATGCCATCAACAATTTTATATTCTTCTAATCTGATAAAGAAATACAATTTTCAATTGCAGTTAGATTTAAAGAGCTGAAGACAATTTTCCCAAGGAAACTCACAACACCCTTTCTGATATTAGCTAGCCAAAGACAGCTGGTTTATATTACATTACATTACATTGCATTTAGCTGACGCTTTTATCCAAAGCGACTTACAATAAGTGCGTTCGACCAACAAGATACAAACTTGAAGAAAACAGAATCATATAAGTACATCAGGTTTCATAGAGCTAAAACATTTCAAGTGCTACTCAACTGGCTTTAGATAAGCCAGTCCTTTATTAGTATATAAGTGCTTTGTTAATAGTTCTATCGCTCGAAGTGGAGTCGAAAGAATATATATTATATATTCCAGTCACGCAGTGTGCACCTTTAGAGGAAGAGGAAGAGGAATATTCTCTTCCTGACTAAAAACACAAACCCTGCATTTACAAATTCAAAAACCTTACAGGCTTTAAGTACGTGGGTGTAAAATACACTGAATTAAGCAGCAGGTGAGGATACAAACACATCTCTGTATTTATTGATTATATGACTTACTTAAAGTCAATGTGTGTGGGTGTCCATGTGAATCCAAAATGAGTAAAGGTATCATTTACCCATTCATAATAATAACACATCCTATTTTGAATGCTTATTATTCTGTTACTTCTTCTAAAAATCAACTAACGATCAATCTGTGGAACATTTACTTTAATTCCACAAGAATTTGGGACCTTGAAATTATTGTAATCGCCATTAAAATGAACTAAAGTAAACCAAATTGGCCCCACCTCCATAGGTTCTTTTCAGACCCGCCTTGAGGCCCTGTGGTGGTTCGTTGGTGAACTTGATTGACATCTGCAGGAGGGTGATGGGGAAGTGTCTGTGGACCTCTGTAGTTATCCAAAGGCGGAAGCTGTCATGGACGAAGTCTGTCTCTGTCACTGTGTCCATCAGCTCATCCATGAAGTCCAGACCCAAGTGGCAGTTCTGCAGTAAGGCCCAGCCACCCTGATGGACAAATAACAAGAGGATGGTAATGGTTGCAAGAAGCAACTATGACGCACTTCATAGTTATGATTCACTGAACTGCTACAATACCAATGCAGTATTAAATGTATGTTTACCTTGAGATGAGCTTAAAAAAAATATCTGCTTAGTAAATAATGAAAAAAGGAAAATTAAGAAACAGGAAATAGGTGGCAATTTTACTCAAACAAAGGGCCTGGAGGGTGCAAAGTGATAATGTAGTAAAGATTTGAAAAATAGTTATATATGTGTAAAATATATATTTGTGAGCAACTAACCCTGAAAGGTTACGGGGTAATGGGAAACACATTTTTCCAGAGACATTTTTCCTCACTGTCACTTATTGTTCTGTTATAACACTGAACGATACAAATAAAGCAGTAAGACCACACCATTTACTCACATTAGCCATGGTCTGCTGCAGAAGCTTGCGGGCGTGGACCTCTTGTCCTTGTCCCATGGAGACATATCGTGTTTCAATCTTTAGCCTCTTCCCCAGCGCAATGATGGTGTCAGTTGGATCTGAGCCCATTGACAGGAAGCAGATGAGAGGTGTTCGCGGATCTGATTCCTCCCACGTCTTCTCCAAGTCAAGAATCACCCCTTCAGTGTACTTCTCTCCCATTGCAACCATTATGTATTTACGGGCCTAGAGAAGTAAGGGAAAGTAATGAGGCAAAGTAGATGTGTTTGTTTACTGCCTTGTAATGTAGGAAGTTAAAACTTTATATTGGAATATATTTACTTTCTAGAAGTCTGGAAACTGCATTAATAGTTCAAAGGAGTTCTTTTTTACTGGCTTACTCTTTTCAGTTAATACTGCTGCCGGAGGTCAGAGAAGGACAAGTGCTGAACTGTCTATGAGTGCAACAAAACAAATCCTCTCCAGGCTCAACTGCAGTGGACTAATACACAAGCCAACAGTTAGAAGTAAATACCCATTAGCCCTTGCACATATTGAGGCTAAGTAAGCCACAGAGAAATCTGTTTTACTAAATGAATGTCCCTTCAAGTAAAGACTTTGCCAAGGAGATATTATTGTACAGTAATTTAAGCGATTTTTAGACTTTTACTGAGCCCAGTCTCATTTATACAAGTAAACAAGCACTTTTAAGCTTTAACCCATCTTTTGATCAACAACATGCTGCTTTAGGCTAATTAAATTACAGTATGACTTCCTTAAAATGTTGCAAATCCATTATCATGCAACTGTAGGCACTGTTTGCAATTTAATTTGAACACCAGCTGCACGAAAGGGGAAACACATAAAGTGAGATGAAGCTGATTGTGTGGAAATTGGTTTCAAGCGACAGACGCTTTTATTTTGGGCACAGCAACCACACAGACAGACATGTCTCCTTTTACCTGTGCGATGGTCCTGTCGGGACACCAGCAGCGTATGAGAAGCAGGCGTCTGAAACAGTCCAGAGCCTGGTCATAAGAGTTTGGAAACACTTCCTCCTCTGGGGCCTCCTTATCAAACCATGACTTCCACTGTTTCTCATTACGACTTATCTGAAAGAAATGTGTAAAAAGCTCTGAAATAGGGACACAGAAAAAATTGCTTCCTATTACATCAACTCTGAACAGGAGAAGATGCAAAACACAACATCAATACATGTTGAAGGAAAACACATTACGACAAGGATTGATTGCCAAAACAGCACCATAATGAAATCAATCACTAGAAAAAGAAAGAAAAAACACAGATCAAAGCAATCTTAATTTCTGCTGAATATTTAAATGTATTCACATATTGGTCTAGTTTACTTCAGGACAAAGTTAATGGATTAACATACGTCTTACTGCACCTTTCTATAACTGCAAGGCATTTTTGCTACTTTCTTTGTCTCTTTACTCTTCTCGAAAACGTTGACAGAAAGGAAAACAAAGGAAACTGTAACTTCTATTCATGTATCTTTGCTTTTAAATTAGTGTTTTTAAATGTCATTTTATATCATTGCTTTTAAATGAGTGTTTTTAGATATCATTTTATAATATTTCTTAATGCTATTACATTACATTACATTGCATTTAGCTGACGCTTTTATCCAAAGCGACTTACAATAAGTACATTCGACCAGGAAGACACAACCTTGAAGAAAACAGAATCATATAAGTACATCAGGTTTCATAGAGCCAAACATTTCAAGTGCTACTCAACTGGCTTTAGGTAAGCCAGTCCTTTATTAGTATATAAGTGCTTTGTTAATAATTCTATCGCTTGAGGTGGAGTCGAAAGAGATGAGTGTTCAGTCTGCGCCGGAAGGTGTGTAAGCTTTCTGCTGTCCTGATGATGGGGAGCTCATTCCACCATTTTGGAGCCAGGATAGCAAACCCACGTGTTTTTGCTGATGGGAACTTGGGTCCCCCTCGCAGCGAGGGTGCAGCGAGTCGTTTGGCTGATGCAGAGCGTAGTGCACGCGCTGGGGTGTACGGTTTAACCATGCCCTGGATGTACGAAGGGCCAGATCCATTCGCAACATGGTAAGCAAGTACCAGTGTCTTGAAGTGGATTCTAGCAGTTACCGGAAGCCAGTGAAGGGAGCGGAGGAGCGGAGTGGTGTGGGAAAATGTAGGAAGGTTGAAGACCAAAAGAGCCGCTGCATTCTGGGTGAGCTGCAGAGGTCGGATGGCACATGCAGGTAGACCAGCCAGGAGGGAGTTGCAGTAGTCTAGGCGTGAGATGACGAGAGCCTGGACCAGAACCTGCGTCGCTTTCTGTGTCAGCTGGGGACGTATCTTCCTGATGTTGTAAAGCGTGTATCTGCAGCAACGGGTTGTAGCAGCGATGTTTGCAGTGAAGGACAGGTTGTTATCTAGGGTCACACCCAGATTCCTTGCAGTCTGAGTCGGGGAAACAACAGAGTTGCCGATGTTGATAGTCAGGTCAAGAGTGGGACAATCTTTTCCCGGAAGGAAAAGCAGCTCAGTCTTGTCAAGGTTGAGCTTGAGGTGATGAGCAGACATCCACTGAGAGATGTCAGCTAGACAAGCAGAGATGCGTGCGACAACCTGGGTCTCTGAGCGGGGAAAGGACAGAATTAATTGGGTGTCTTCAGCGTAGCAGTGGTATGAAAAACCATGCGGGCTAATGACTGATCCGAGCGAGTTTGTGTACAGGGAGAAGAGGAGGGGACCAAGAACAGAGCCCTGAGGGACCCCTGTAGTTAATTGACAAGGGTCGGACTCAGACCCTCTCCAAGTTACCCTGTAGGTACGGTCTTTTAGGTATGAGGTGAGGAGGGAAAGTGCAGAGCCTGAAACTCCAAGTTTTTGGAGAGTGTGAAGGAGGATCTGATGGTTCACCGTGTCGAATGCAGCAGACAGGTCCAACAGGATGATGACAGAGGAGAGGGATGCTGCTTTGGCAGTGTGCAGTTCCTCAGTGACAGCAATGAGAGCAGTTTCTGTGGAGTGACCTGCCTTGAAACCAGACTGGTGCGGATCCAGAAGGTTGTTCTGATGGAGATAACAGGATAGTTGTTTAAAGACAGTGCGTTCAAGTGTTTTAGACAGGAACGGGAGTAGAGAGACAGGCCTATAGTTTATAACATCAGACGGGTTGAGAGTGGGTTTCTTTAGGAGAGGGTTTACTCTTGCCTCCTTGAGACTGTTTGGAAAGTGACCAGAAGTTAGAGAAGTGTTGATGAAATGGGTGAGAAACGGTAGAATATCAGGAGCGATAGTCTGAAGGAGGTTTGAAGGGATACGGTCCAGAGGACAGGTGGTAGGGCGGGCAGAGGTAATGAGGGTAAGAACCTCACTTGGAGAGAGAGGGGAAAATGAGGTTAGTGTGTTGCTGGAAGGAGGGTCTGGTGACCCAGCGGTGAGTAAAGGTGAGTCAGAAAAAGAAGAGCGAATATCATCAACCTTTTTTTCAAAGTGGATAACAAAGTCGCTTGACAGAAGTGAGGAGGGGGGAGGGGCTTTGGGAGGGTCCAAGAGGGTGGAGAAGATGGAAAATAGTTTTTTGGGATTGGAATAGGAAGATTGGATCTTATCTTGAAAGAAAGTGCTTTTTGCCTGAGAGATCGAAGCAGAGAAAGAGGAGAGGAGAGCCTGATAGGTTAGGAGGTCGTCACGGTGTTTGGATTTCCACCGTTTCCACTCTGCTGCCCTAAGGACGGTTCTATTAGCACGCAGTGCATCATTTAGCCAGGGAGCAGGAGGGGACTGACGAGCCTGCCGAGATGTGAGAGGACAGAGAGAGTCCAGAGAGGATGAGAGAGTAGAGAGGAGAGTTTCTGCAGCAGAGTTTGGAGGCAGCAGTTGGAACGAGTCAGAGGAAGGGAGGGCTGAGAGCACCGATGAGGCAAAGGTAGAGGGGGAGAGGGAACGAAGGTTACGGCGGACAGGTGCAGGATGAGAAGAGATTAGTTTGTTATGTTTGGAAAGGGGTAGAGAGAATGAAATGAAGAAGTGATCGGATGTGTGGAGCGGGTTTACAGAGAGGTTAGAAGTAGCGCAGTTCCTTGAGAATATGAGATCAAGGACATTGCCAGCTTTATGAGTTGGTGGGGAAGGAGACAGTGAGAAAGCAAAGGCGGTTAACAGAGATGTTAGTTCGTCTATCTTCCCTGTCTGGAGGTTGAAGTCTCCAAGAAGTACAGCGGGGAGGACCAGTTTCAGGGATTGTGTGAGAGGAGATGATCTAATTCCTCCAAGAAGTCCCCCAAGGCGCCTGGTGGACGGTAGAGAACAACAATGGTTAATTGTATAGGATGGGTTACTGTGACGGCATGGAATTCAAAGGTGGAAGGAGTGAAGTTAGGTAGCTTGAAGAGGGAAAAGCTCCATTTGGGAGAGAGCAGGAGACCAGTGCCACCTCCTCTGCCAGTGGGTCTGGGTGTATGGGAGAAGGAATATGCTGTGGAGAGAGCTGCTGGGGTGGATGTGTTGAATGGAGTAATCCAGGTCTCAGTGAGAGCAAGGAAATCCAGAGACTGCAGGGAAGCGTAGCCAGAGATGAAGTCAGCCTTAGGAACAGCTGACTGGCAGTTCCACAGGCCGCCTGAAACTAGATGTTGGATCTCAGTGAAGCATGTGGGATAGACGAGAGCAGGCCGGTTATAGCGATTAGGAGATACACGGGGCCAGTGATAATTGCGAGAAGACACATGAACAGGAATGGAGAAAATACACATGATTATAGCATGAGGGCTTAGAAAACTAAAGAAAAGAAAATAGGACACCAGCGGTAATTAGCTCAATCAGTGTAGGATTTGCCTCCCTCGTGACTCCCGCAGGACTCCAATGTCTTTGTCAGTCTTACTCCCGCAGGACTCCAATGTCTTTGTCAGTCTTCGGCTGTCTGACGCTGAAGCTGACGCTCCAGGAAAGAGCTACCTAAAATGGACGCCTGTTTGCTGAGTTCTCACAGCTGATGGGCGACAGCAGAGTGGCCCTGCCTATATTGTAATGCAGGCTTGAGTGCCCACTGCGACCTGTGTAACAGGTTCCCTTGAGCAGATCTGAGATTTAAAATCTCTCAAAAGCGCCGTTTTAGCTACAATAACTACAGAACAATTATACAGAGTAGAATAAATGAAACAGAGAAGTCTAATTAAACAAGAATATAACTTACAGGGGTTGCTGCGTCAATAGGTATTTTCGTCACCCGGTCTAGATGCACACTTAATGTCTTTCATTTCTGTAAAGCACTTTGAATTGCCTCGTGTTGAAATGTGCTATATAAATAAACTTGTTAGAGACCCAGTAAATGAATATAACAATCACAAGAAATCCAGTTTCTCAAATTGAAATATAGCTGTGTCCTAGATCTATATCAAATATTATAGGGTTTCCTAATTACATGTTTTTTTGTTAAATCAGGGTACAACAGAAAGCGGTCAGTTTCTTAGGTAAATGTACATAGCCATCCTATTTCTAGAGGAAATTATACCTGCTCCACTTAAAGCTTGAAGTTAAATTATAAAGACATTAAAGTGTTCAGTGGGTCATTTTAGAATGTATATCGTCTTTGCTAATGAGTACCTATTCAGGAAAGAGAAGTATCCACCAGATTCATTAAGTGGAACACATTGACAATTGAGAGGTACTTGTCTTTGTCTATTAGCCAGTGAGGAGCTCCACTTTATTTAAGAGGCACAGCACTTTTCTGAAGAGCAAATCAACAGTTCTTGATAGTAGATTGTATTACACATTCACACACATTTCTAAACCAGTCTAAGGATTTTAATGCAAAAGGCAAAACGGGTTGCTTAAATATGATGTTTGTGTGTTTGATGTGTGAAATAAGGTGGCCCTGCATCATTACTGTAGTCGAGTTTGTTAGCAGTGTGAAGACAGTGTCCCACAGGGGGCTCAGATGGATTAGACTATATTCTGGTTGAACTGCCATCCTATCTTGGCCTTCTTCCTCTGGGAACACTGTTTTCATTAAACAGAGAACTGTTAATCCACTTCACCTTGATCATTATCCACATAAAAAACACCTGTGTATTTCTGCAAGGGAAGAATACAAGTTTACATGTATGCACACATACATTTGTGTGTAATGTGTGTGTGTGTGTGTGCATATGCTCAGCGAAAGTAATTGAGTGGAAGTTTCTCTAAACTAAGCTCATTTCACAGAGCAGTGAGCTTTTACCTCTGGGAGCCACCAGGCTGTCACGCACCCATAAGGGTGTGTGTATTTGTGTGTGAGTGACAGTTGATTGGGTTGGATGTGTGTGTGTGTGTGTGTGTGTGTGTGTGTGTGTGTGTGAAACATATGAGAACATTTCAGCTCTGAGGGCACACCTTAATTCATCAAGATGTGCATGTTTGTGTTGTACCTGATCCAGTATATCAGAGAACTGCCACAGTTTGCTGAGCTCTACAAGGTTGAGCCAGGTCATATCAAGGATCCATTTGGCTGGTTTCTGAGGGCAGGCCTTTAGGTCGAGAGATGCACCTCCTGCGTGACACACACACACACACGCACACACACACACACACACACACACACACACACACACACACACACACACACACACACACACACACACACACACACACACACACACACACACACACACACACACACACACACACACACACACAACGAAAGATAACAAGAATATATTCAAATGCAAAAATACAAAATAAGGAATGCTTCCAATATAAGAAACGTGAAAACATAAGCTTAAAAAATATAGACAAAAGTCATACTGATTGAATGTACTGCAGGTCGGAGCTGACAGATGGTGAAGCTGCATGCATGCAGCAGACTGTTTTATTCTTGTGTTGAGAAGCATTTCATATGTATTATACACGGAACTGCTACATTACCAATGCAGTATTAAATGTATGTTTACCTTGAGATGAGCTTTAAAAAAAATCTCTGCTTAGCAAATAATGAAAAAAGAAAATTAAGAAACAGGAAATAGGTAGCAATTTTTGTCTGACTCAAACAAAGGGAGGGTGTTTTGAGTTAGTAGTCATATCTGAACAACAAGACTTACAGTATATCTTCTCTACTCTGTATTTTGAGATTTGAATGTAGTCTCAGAGACAGGTATTCAGTATGTGTACTTAGTGTCTTTCTTTTAATCTAATAATAGAAAAGTATATTCTAGGTACTGTAGGCAGTCTCAGAAAATAAGACACAACAAAATGTTGAGTGAAAAACGGGCGATGAGTCGGAGAAACAAATAAACTTCCGGAAACTATTTCAAAAAATACTGCTGACTCATGTTATCATTTTCAAACATTTGTATGTTGTATTTCCAATTCCAGGTTGGACTTTCTGACAACGTAGTTTATAAATGCAATGATGTTCAGGAGCCAGCTATTATCCTTGAAAGGTTGAAATTATCTGTACATAGAAACCTCCAACTAGCAAACTTCAAGAATCAAAATCAAAGAGATTAGAAATATCTACTGCACATAGCTCACATGTTCCTCTTACCTTTAATTAGTGTGAGAAACTCCTCATGTTTGACCCTGTTGCTCTGCATATCAATCTTCAGCGTCAAAAGCAAAGTGAAGAGGAACTTGTGCTCCTCGTACAGGCCACGTGCTGCGTACTTATACACCTCAAAGGTCATAAACTCTATGATGTTGGCGATGCGTTTGCTGGTGATAGGGCTTTTGGAGGAACTGTTTGAGAAAAAATTGAGAGCAGATAGAAAACGTAGAGTTTTATTTAATTTGCAGGATAATAGCTCCATAGAGCTACAGCTATAATGCCACATTTTGGAGTCTTGACTAGAGCATAGATACAGTAGTACTGACGTTTATGTGAAACGTGTTTCTAGCGATTAACGATAATAGCAGTTAGCAGTATCAATAATAATATTAATAATTTCGATTTTTATAGCGCCTTTCAATAAACCCAAGGACGCTTTACAATGGGAGATAAAATAACAAAACAAAACAAAATAATCACACAGACACACAGGTTGAAAAAAAGGTTGCTGGGTACTGCATTTTAGCAATCAATCAGTTGTATGATTTGTTGAGAAGTAGTTGAAGTTGCTAATGCATAGGTAGCTGATTCAAATGGGTTGTCACAGTGTTTGATGATCACCTCATGCACACATTGCACTAAGATAAACAGCAAATGTATATTGAAAAATACAAAATATCGCAGTTAGAGTAAACATGGTCAGTAGTATCATCACATATGCTGTAGATACCACCCTTAACATACTGTAGCAAATACATCCACTACACACATACTGTACCTCAAATATGTTATTGGGACAAGGTCAAACCATGACAACAGCAATTAAGGAGCAATAGCGAAATGCGAGAGGGAAACAAATTGAAAACAGACCTTTATGATGAATATATTTACTTCATCTGCATGTTTTATTTAAGGAGAGCTACCTTTATGAAGCACATAATATTGAATATTTGCTGAAGCTCTGTAAAAGAGATTTGATCATGATAACCCTATGATGATGCTTAGGCCATCTTTGTAGCATTGTTACATTAGACTGAAAGCACTATTGTTCAGATTATAACAGAAATAGGGACTTCATACAGTAAGTGTATTTGTATTCCAACTACATAGCTACAGAGGTCAAGCACAAGAGTGACTTCTCTATTTAATATAAACTACAAGGATCAACCACATGGTAGCTTTATTTTTAAATAAAGTAAATTACACAGAGCTTATTTTGTTACAAAGAAGGGCAGTTTATTTTAATTGATGGCTATAATAAATGTAAATTGACTTTCTGTATTGTATTCTCCAATGTTATCTTGCTTTTCAAATGAGCTCCATGTACAATTGTGACGTTACTGACAAATTATTGCAGGCTCTCTTTTGTGCTATAAATGTTTGTAAATGTAAAAATAAAATAAAAGATAATGGAGAATTATTGAGGAAGGTTTTGGTCCAAAGATTGGCTGTAAACTGTAAATGAAATCTAATCATTTGTTTTCCCTTTTTAGGAAATCAGTACTAAATTCAGTTGCCTGGAGGGTACACCAAGTGCTCCAGCAGCACTAACTCATGATGCCAATAACCGAAACAGGTCCCCCACTGAGGCTTTACAAATCCCAGTTAGAGGAGCACAATTTGTAAGACAAAGGCTGACTTTGAGTTGAACAGCATCGCTTGCTGTGTACAAGGAGCAGAAGAGTATTCTCACCGGGCCAAAGAGAGGTCAAAAGGTCCCAGGAACTGTCTCAGAGAGGTCTGATACATGACATTCACCATACTCATCTCAGTGATCAGGAAGTACAGGATACTGCCCCTGGTGGCCACTGCAAAACACACACAAACAAAAAAAGAGGTATTATTAATGGCAAAGGAAGTGTGCTGAACAAGTGTCCTTGTAGCACAAGTTAGTGACTAACTGCTGACTTTACAGTCTCTTTTTTGTTTTTTCAAAAAATCCTGTCATCTTTTTCATAAATATAGCTCTGAAGAAAATTAAGAGACTACTCCAAATTGTTCTTAAATCTCAATGTCTACACGCTTGGCAGCCGTTCCATTCCAGTGTCTGTTGAATTCCAACACAGAGGAATGTTGTTAAAATTATTTGTACTCAAACCTATAAATAGTAAAATCACAGAAACTAATAATGCTGCAGTGGTCTCTTAATTTGTTCCAAAGCTGTACACAGTACTGTCCTTACAGTATATAATACAGAACAACATACTTTTCGTTATAAACTAAATCTGTTTTAGAGGGATGTGTGTGGTGAGCACATGTTATTTGGTGCAGTCCTTGATTAAGCAGAATTGTAAATTGAAAATGAATCAGTTTTGTGAAACTGAACACAAACTTGGCTGGCACATAGTAACCAATCAGAGGAAATTCTGTCAATGTTTATTTATATAGCCCAATATCACAAATATTATGTCATGACTTACCAGGCCGGTACTCTTCTCTGGCAGCGTTGATCTGGATCTCAGTCTCTGCCGCAATCTGCAGTTTCTGAGTGACGTCTTCAGCTGTGCGCTTGGTGTTGCCAAGGACAATAATCAGACTCTCATCATCCACCAGTGAACCCTAGAAAAAGACACATTTGTAGGAGTATGTAAGCAGTTGAATAAAAATAGAAACAATACCCATTGCTGTTACTGATATAATATTCTTCCTTCCTAGCAACCAATGTAATGGCCAAAATCTGAATGTAATACTTCATCAACTGTTTTTTTAAAAGCAGGATGAAAAATAAAGACAGACAAACTGGTTTAAAAAGTAGCTTCCACCACAAGTTCAGTATCTACACTCACATTACCACATGCCCAAAACCCCAATTCAGTTGGAGGCAATGTTGTTCAACACGTTGAAATGTGTTTGCCTTGCCTGTGTGCTGGTCAGTCGGTAGAGGAGGTTATCCTCTAGTTCCTTCATCTTTCTCTTGTTAGATGTCACATCTTCCAAGAGATGTGTCCTTTCCTTCTCCAGTTCCTGTGAGTAGTTAAAGTTAAGTTAAAGTTAAGTTAAAGCCTTTTATTGTCATTATACACAAAGTATAACGAGATTCAGAATGCAACTCTGTCCCGGTGTGCAAAAAATACAAACACATACATAATACTAAAAAACACGGCAATAGGACAGACAACATAAACAATCATACGGGGGAATAAATAGTTAAAAATATGTATATGAAAATAGTATATAAAGCGCATTAAAAGTGTGTGTATGTGTGAGAATGGTTACGGTTATTGCATTAAGTGTGGTGGTTAAGCAGCCTGACGGCCCAGGGGTAGAAACTGTGTTTGTCCGTGACTTGAAGCTCCTGTATCTTCTCCCAGAAGGTAGGAGAGAGAACAGTCTGTGACCTGGGTGAGAGCTGTCCTTTATTATTTTGTTAGCTCTGCTGAGGCAGCGGGAGGTGGAGATGTGTTCCAGAGAGGGCAGGGGGCAGCTGATCCATCCGGATCACTCTCTGCAGGGCTTTCTTGTCCGCAGCTGAGCATCCTGCATACCACCCCGAGATGGAGTATGACAGCACGCTCTCGATGGTTGCCCGGTAGAAGGACACCAGCAGCTTCTTGTTCAGTCGGTTTCTCCGAAGCACCCTCAGGAAGTGTAGTCGTTGCTGGGCCTTCTTAACTGCTGCAGTGGTGTGTGCTGTCCAGCTGAGGCTCTCCGAGATGTGAACCCCCAGGAACTTAAAGGTGGAGACCATGGTGGAGACCCTCTCCACTCCCTCTCCATTGAGGTGAAGGGGAGCGGGTTCTGGACGGTGCTTTCTGAAGTCTATAATGATTTATTTTGTTTTGCTTGTGTTCAGATGTAGGTTGTTAGCTGAACACCACGCAGACAGCTTCAGGATCTCGTCTCTGTATGCGGACTCGTCGTCTCCCTTATATATTTGACCGACCACAGTGGTGTCATCTGCACAATTTATAATGGAGTTGGCGGGGTGAATGGGAGAGCAGTCGTGTGTGTAGAGTGTGTAGAGTAGCGGGCTCAGCACGCAGCCCTGCGGGGAGCCAGTGCTGAGGGTACGGGTGGAGGAGCAATAAGGGCCTATTTTCACTGTCTGAGGACGGTCTGTAAGGAAATTATTTATCCAGGCGCATAAGATGGAGGGGAAACCTAGGCTTGACAGTTTTTCCACTAGTATGTCAGCTATGATGGTGTTAAAAGCTGAGCTAAAATCAACAAACAGCATCCTTATATAGTTGCCTGGGCCTTCTAGGTGGCTCACAGCTGTGTGAAGGACCGTGGCGATGGCATCATCCGTTTTATTTCTTGTAATATTGTTGGGGTGTTTTTACACAGTACAGTAGATTGAAGTAAATCAATTTATACATTAAGATAAGATAAGATGGACCTTTATTAATCCCGTGGGGAAATTCAGTAGTTCAAACAGCAACAGGGTGAGAGTGAAAAACAGGACAGCACAAATTCACAGATTAATAAAATCAAAAATAAGATGAGCGATACAAATAATAATAATGAGAAACTATGAAATAAGAAATGAATAAAACTAAAATGTGATTATCATATCATATATTATAATGTATTGTATTATTAAGTAATATCATACATTAACCCCATTATAGCAGATGCCACATTGAATGGATGAACACATTTATGCATCAATAATTACAACAGAGTATTTCTAAATACAAGTTGTAAAAATACTTATATGTATTTAATATTAACCCTTTGGAGTCGACCGTCACGCCGGCGTGATCAGATCACATGACCTGTTCAAGCCGGTGCCGCATAAAATCAACAGTCCGGACAACATTGCCGTGTGTTTCTGTCGAAAGTACAGGCTTGAAACTATATCCCAGTCTTTGTTTCATGCAAAAAAGACCCAGTAAACACGGAGATACGATGATATAAAGTTAATACATTTCAAAAGTATGAAAAATGGAAGCGCATATTTTAATATCTTCGCCGTATTTGATCATTTTACGAAACGGAAAATACTGGAAACTGTAGATTCTGCTCAACAGGATGTATATGTGTATTTCTGTCGAAAGTACTGGCTTGAAACTATATGCCAGTCTTTGTTTCATGCAAAAATACCCAATAAACACGGACATACGATGATATAAAGTTAATACAGATATATTTCAGAAGTATGAATAATGGAAGCACATATTTTAATATCTTCGCCGTATTTTATCATTTTACGAAACGGAAAATACTGGAAACTGTAGATTCTGCTCAACAGGATGTATATGTGTATTTCTGTCGAAAGTACTGGCTTGAAACTATATGCCAGTCTTTGTTTCATGCAAAAAGACCCAATAAACACGGACATACGATGATATAAAGTTAATACAGATATATTTCAGAAGTATGAATAATGGAAGCACATATTTTAATATCTTCGCCGTATTTTATCATTTTACGAAACGGAAAATACTGGAAACTGTAGTTTCTGCTCAACAGGATGTATTTACCAGGGAGGGGGTGAGGTAATCAGGTAAACGGAGTGATACGAAACGAGACGAAAAGAGACGAAGAGGGACGGCGGGAGACTGCGATTGAAGTAAAGTGACAGACAAACATTGAGAATTTAGATATAGTTAGATAGATTTAGAGTTTTGAAGATTCAACTATGATGAAGAGAACTCTGAACGTGAGTCAAGCTTTAAGCTTGTTTTTTGACATGGAGGAGGAGGAATCTGTGATGTTGCCCTCTGTGTCGTATTGACAGAAACCGCTTTGAAGCGTGGCACAGATAAAGACAGAAAAAACTGATTTTTGTACATAATGTGTATATATATATATTTGTATTATATTTATAATAACACTTTTGCCTTATCAGAATGAAATCCCATGCTACCTCAATCAAACTTTCACATTATCATAGTGACATCCCATGTATATATTTCCAGCTTTTAAATGGTTTCGTTGTGTATGTTTGTGTTACCTATATGAAAAATACAACCCGGTATCACGGCAAGACGTGAACATGTGACGATTTACCATGCTGGGAGACGTGAAGATGTCACGGTTTCCTCCCCTTCAAACGTGACAGCTACACGGTATTGTTAACCCATGTTAACCAGTGGAGAAATAACCGGAAATACCCAGCAAATGCTACCCCGACGTAATGATTTATTTTGTAATAGTCACACTCGATTACAGCGATTTTCTTGTTGCCCCAGCTGGTCGACACCTCTTTTAGCAGAAACAAAGGCTACATTAATGTATTAAATCGATGTTAATCCATGCATGTGGATGTGGAATTAACGAACGTGACGTTGTGCGATTGAGTTGCCAAGCAACAGCTTCGGTTCATGTTAATTTACAAACTATTCAACTACAACCGTAGTTATATTTAAAAACATGTTAGAAGGCCTCACGAAATACTTTAATGCACATTAAAATGTAAATGTGAAGGAATGTGTGTATAACAAAATACATCGGTCATTAAATGAAACCGGAAACAGACGTAGGCAAGATCCTCAGCTCGATGATTGGATGGTTATCCGCAATGCATGCTGAGATTTGGTGTTTATGTGATGTGAAATCTGAAAACGTTTTTTAAAAATACAATAATACTTTATTCCGAGTGTGCTTGCTTTTCTCTTTGAAAGTCATCACATAACGGCATTGTAATACACGGTTCGGCTGCATTAAATATTACATATCTGCCGTAATTCTCTATTTATAGAGCCGTGCTGAGAAGACTTCTAGACAAACAGGAGAACTGCCGCCAAAACTGAAGATGTGACGTGGATCATAAATATATGTATGATGTGGCTCTTTGCCACCCCTGGTTGGTTGGCCACCCCTGGTGTACATGGTTGGGCTATACTGTAGGCCCAGGGGCGGCGGGTGCTGTAGGCTAGGGAAGGCTAAGCCTTCCCAAATATTTGTGTAACTGCATCCTGGTAAAATATAATGTCTTTGACATTAGCGCTGCTATGCAGCCACCTGTGCCCTGTACCACGAAGCCAGTTCAACAGACCCTGGATATGCTTGAGTTATCTTAACTAACCCTAACAAACGCGATCTCGCTAAACGGTCCTACGGCGCTGGTTATCAACTCGGTAAATCAAGCCAGGGTTTCTCTCTCCAGCTGAGAACGCGTTCACGTGAAAGGGACGGGGTTAGCTACATTTGACCAATCACAAACAGGGACAAGTGTACTGACAGCGCAGTGTCATACTTCATTCATGAAAAGTAAACTAATATTAGACAAATATGAACTTTAAACATCCATGATGACTTAAACATATAATCCAGGATACAAGCCACATAGTTGCACCTGCAAGGAGAATACAGAACAACTCGTTAAAAAATAAACTACCGAGTGTTTGAAAGCGTACAACAGTTTTATGATACTGCCCCATCTAAAACACGAGGGGATCTGACTTTATTACATTTGAGTTGAGTGTTTCGTCAACTTAATGTGTTGCTTAAAATAATACGTCTGCATACAGTATATGTGACAATGTAACTAAGTGTTGCACGGCCAGATACGGCTCGAGAAGCTGACTCAGATAAGGAAATATTGTGATATCGATGTGAGATCGATGATCTGATTGATGATCTGATGGATGTCAGTGTGATATGAATGATAAGTGCGACACGTCGGCGTCTTCTCTGCATACGGCAGTTTAAACTGCATTTCCTTTTTCCTGTAATATGACTTGATAGATTTAAACTCCGCACACTGAGCTCTGATCGGTCAGCAGGCGGTGCTTTCACTGAGTTGATCTCTTAGACGCCGGAGGCGGGCAGCGTAAGATGAAAAAAAATGTTATTTAGCCTTCCCAAACCTGAGCCTCACGCGCCGCCTATGTGTAGGCCTACTGTATACATACAAAGGCCATTCAAGCTAGAGTTCTTCTGGAAATGTTCACATCAGGCACCTTCAAGTTAAACAATACTAAACAATTAACACAGTATAGGCCTAAATTATGTGGATTAAACCACATTTATTTCGTTAAAAATAAACGAAATATGATTTTGTTTGAATGATTAAATGCCATCAGGCACCTTCAAGTTAAACAATCAGGTGCACACTTTAATGTGCCGCCACCTCCGGACTCGGATTGACTCGGTTTAAAGAATGCACAAATGTGTTTAATCGTTTATGTCAGATATGTACTAAGTAGCCTAAATACATTTGTTCCTGCTCAAGATTAGATTCAACTTTATTGTTATTGCACATATTGCAGGTACTGAGACAACGAAATGCAGTTTAGCTTCTAACCAGGGGTGCAACAAGCAGCGAAAAGTAATGTGCACAATACTACAGTAAACAATTAACACAGTAAATTATGTGGATTAAACCACATTTAT
This sequence comes from Gymnodraco acuticeps, assembly GCF_902827175.1. Classification (NCBI taxonomy): domain Eukaryota; kingdom Metazoa; phylum Chordata; class Actinopteri; order Perciformes; family Bathydraconidae; genus Gymnodraco; species Gymnodraco acuticeps. The sequence goes on from NW_022992090.1 coordinate 230,109, forward strand.
TTCGTTAAAAAGAAACGAAATATGATTTTGTATGAATGATTAAATGTAGGGTGAATTGCCCTAATGTGGGACATTTTTGCATTTCAGACTTCGGGAATATATTGCGATATGAAGCAGATACAATAAATCAAAATCCAGTAGGCTACCATTCCGAAATCCCCAGTAATATTAGACACTAATAATACAGTAAACTATTAACACTGTACATATTATTGTTTGCCCGTGGGATTAGGATGATCGGTAGTGAGACCCGTGCTGCATTTTCCTCCGGTCGGATGTGATATAAAAACAAAGCGATTATTTTTGTTGTTGTAAACTCACGTGGATTAAATTTAGTGCATTCATTTCAACTCGCGAACATATGATACATTAAATGATCGTGAGGATGATGATTGAAAATCGTTTGTTTGAGCCTGGAAGCATTTCCTGATCTAAAAACATAGCGATGGTTTTGTACTTACGCCAACGTGAATTAAACATTATTTTGTTAAATAAAAACATGGGGATGTTTAGTTAATGTTACTTATTTAGCACAGAATATGATCCTATCCGTGACATATGGATCTTAACAAATATCCGCTATATCAGATATCTGTAGATCAGCTGTTTATTTCACATGAGTTCCAGTGTGGCAGCTTTTTAATCACGGCTCTCCCTGGTGGATCCATTATCCATTGCAGCTGGTTTCATTATAATTAAATGTGTTTATCAAGGGGGCGTTTCAAGTTCTGCGGGGGGGTTTTCCTTTTCAGCAGGGGCCCACCCCGTGCCGATCACGGACCGCACGGGTAGGCGTCTGAAATGGAGCGCTCCATCAGTAATTAGCATGTGAATAATTAAATCACGGCCCAAAACTTTGATGAGGTTTTTGATGAGGTTTTACCCCGTATTCTACATAGTTCAACCTTGAGTCCAAGTCGACGTTTGTCATAATTATTAAGAAATTCCCTCAAGGATTTGCTTAAGTGTGTATTTACAAGAACGCCTTAGAACCCACTGAATAACGAGGAGGAAAGGAAAAGGATAAATGGAAAGATGACAGCAAACATAATATCAAAGTGCTACAGTAACATGCCTTAGTAAGTACCACTCCATGAATGAAAGGAACTATACTCCTCCAGCAACATGGACCAAATATGTCCTGATCCACTGTAAAGCCATGGGAAATGTGAGCTTCTCTGAATGTATGTGTTTGATTTGAACCGTCCAGTAGAGTTCAAAGTTAAGATTGTTATGGTCAAGACAACAATCTATGACAGGACGATGAAAAGACTGAAAAGTGACCCTTTTTTTTCATATTGCCTGTTATATTTGTGTTTGTTTGCTTAAAGCCTATGAACATTTTCTTGAGGGGACCCTCTGAATAAATGCTTTCATTTATATTACTGCAAATTAAGATGAAGACATAAAGTGAACAGCAAATAACTGGCAAATGATGTTGGACTTGTAAATGCTGCATGAAGATAGAGATAGAAGCTGAGATGGATTGTGAATAAATCCATATTTAGTACACAGATAATGAGCCTCTTTTCCCATACAGCATAAATCATTCATCTCATGATTAGCCATTGCTAGCAGGACATTGGCCTTCTGCATTGGGTGCTTTGATAATGCATTTATATTGACCAGAATGAACAAATCAAGTCCCTGACACTTGGATGTGTGTCTTTGTGAGGTAGTATATTGAGGCATATGTACAACTTGTTCTTGTGTTGTTGCTTTTTCACACCGTCTTAATATAGAACACAACAATCATTAGGGCCCTGAGACAAAGGTTAATTAAAACTTCCAAGTGAAATTGTCACACAGAATTTGGTGTACACGTTAGGAGGAGGTGTTGGGATCCTGCATTATACATGGTCTCCAAGGCTTTTCGGGAACTATAGGGTTGTAAGCAATTTGCGTCATACAGTACCAGTGGATCATCCTTTCTGTTTAACATGACATTAAAACAGAATAATTTGCAATTATAGTTTATGTATTCAATAATTAGTGTAGCCATAGCTAAATTATACAGTAAATACAAATCAAATAATAGCTACTACTTTTCAAGGCACTCTACCTGTTTTTCTGTGAGGATAACTCTGCCCAGCAGCTGATCCTCAAGTCCTCTCATTGTGACGGTAAAGTCAATGATGGAGGTGCGGGCACTTATCTCGGGCGTATAGGCAGGGTTAGGCAGCTTGGTGGTCACGTAAAGCCTAAAGCCCTTCATCACATCCACCTCTTTGTCACCCACTTTCACCTTCAAAAAAAAGAAAGAGAGAAGAAAAGACAAAGAACAAAAGTCAGCCTTAAAAATACTACCTGCATGATTTTCAGATTTACCATCATAGCAGAATAAAACAGTCATAGTAACAGACAGTAATATATGTCATATAAATAGCAGATGTCTTTGAACATGTATGAATAGGCCATACTGACAAACATGATGAAGGTATCCTGACGTCAGCAACAAACACTGGCAGATTCAGCTGCTCAGAATAATTTCCTGTATGCATGAACTGTATGTTTGTGTAAGTGTGTACGTGTGCATGGATGTGTGAGTCTTGAGTTTGATCAGTAATAAATTACTCATGACAGAATAACTACTAATTATCCATCTGGCAGTTTGTCCCTGGAGCTACATCCACAGACTCCTTCACTTCCTCCTCACACCAGGATATTAATAGAAATGTAAGCTTTTCAGGAGATGGTGGGAGGGAGAGTGTAGACACCTCTAATCGGCCCTTTCAATAGATTGCCTTCTTGTTGAAGATGGTGTGTGCATCTGACACATGCTTACTTGCAATCACCATAAGGTGTGTGTGCATCATTTTGCTGCAGTTATTTGGTATTTGGATTTTTGTGTATTGTGTGATTGCTTGTATGTGTGTTAGTTTGATGCATGGGAGATAGAAGGGATGCAGCTGCAGTGTTAGCAGCTGAATAACTAGCATCAGCTGTAGCCAGGAGTTGTGAGGCGATAATGAGAAGGAGAAATGCCTGGAAGCACAACATCCTATACTGTGTGATTTAATTTGCTTTGTCTTAACATGAGTATTATTGCATCGATTAATGACACAACTCATTCCTGTTGTGATGTATATGGCATTAACTTAGTTCACTGTTATCTGGACGACATGCAAAATGCTTTTCAACTGACCTGTCAAGTTTTGTGGAAATTAATGTTTGCATTATAAGCAACACGAAAGACATTCATGTGTGCAATACAAACGTTCAAACCTGTTTATTAGCGGAAAGACCTATTTAGAACACTCCCTTAAAGTTAATTTAAAACTATAGGTTACTTACGTAACCCCAGTTCTCAGAGTAACATGAAGTGAGATGTCTCACTATGGGATGCGCCTCAACGCGTATGCAAACAGAAGCATCAATCTCATTACGCCAATCCCGATTTGCTGGTGATCTTGACGTCTACGTCAGGGAATCCACCCACCCTTTAAGTAGCTTGCGCTACGACGCAGCGTCATTCAAAATAAGCACCTCTTCTCGCTTCGCCTTAGCAAGAAGGGCCGTCTGGTGAGACATCTCACTTCATGTTACTCTGAGAACTGGGGTTATGTAAGTCAGTGGTTCCCAAACTTTTTGTGCCCAAGGCACACCAAAGGACAAGTAAAAATCTCAAGGCACACCTATTGTGCAAAATAGCCGTTATAACACGTGTTATCACTCATATCATGTAAAATATCTGTAAATGTGCATAATTATTTACTAATGCCAAATAAAATGTGACAAAGACATATTACTCATGACATATTTATTAACGAAATATTTCAGAAATTAATTTGAAACTTTATCATATTAGGCTTCATCAAAGCAGAAACACACTCATTTAAACCAGACAGGTCACAACATTAACATTTCAGCAATCAGCATTGAAACATGTGCTATTGTAAATATTTTAGCCGACTTACAAATTAGTGAGATACATGTGCCTGTCGGGGCGCGCAGAATTTTTTAATCCTTGGTGGCACTGAGGAGAGGGCCACTCGCAAGTCCTGTTCAACAGAGAGCCGTGACCTCCTGTTGTTCTTCATGTAAATCAGAGTAGAGAACGCCAACTCCAGAGATGGGGTCGTTACTAAAAAAAATGTAATATATTACATATTACTTTTTAAAAAAAAAAGTAATATATTACACTACTTCGTTACTATCTACATAAAGTAACTCGTTACTTTACTCGCCGAGCACGTACAAACTGCGCATGTGTGAGTGGCAATAACTTTCCTTACCAGCAGGCGGCGGTAGTGTGTATTTGTCATTCAAAACAGGCAACAACCGGAAGACAGAGAAGAAGAACAGACTACTTGATATAAACAAACAAATAGCGTGTGCGGTAGCTTCACCTTAGCATGTGTTCTTTGCAGGTGTTTGTTGAGGTTTGACGTGGTGTTTACAGCAGTGGATAACATCTTCTGGCCTGGACACAGTTTGCACCTCACCGTCACATTCCTGTCTATTCTTCGGACGAACTCAAAGTAATGGGCATACCTCCACCCCTCGAAAGTTATCGCTGACTCAGCCATGTTTATGCAGCACTGCACGTGGAGATGTGGACGCGCAAGTCGCGCAGATTACGTAGATATAAACCTACAAAGTACTGATATAGTAAATACAAAAATAATTATTTTTGTGTAGTTGTATATTGCAATAATAACGTATGGTTGTCACACAATCCCACGGCACACCCGGACTTGCCTCACGGCACACCAGTGTGCCGCGGCACACCATTTGGGAACCACTGACGTAAGTAACCTATAGTTCTCATTCATAACACTCCGTTCGATGTCTCACTATGGGATATTGAAACTCCCGTATTGCTAGACATGCTTATCTCGAAAATCACCAAAACAACCAGAACTTAACAGGTAGAACCCTGTCTCAACACGGGGCCCAGCACTGCGCGGGCCACACTTGGAGCAGAGACATCTAGCCTGTAAAAGCGGACAAAAGTGAGCGGTGAGGACCAGCTCGCTGCTGCACAAATGTCTTGGATGGAAACACCTTTGAACAAAGCCCAGGATGTAGCCAGTCCACGAGTAGAATGAGCATGCAGGCCCGTTGGTGCCTGCAAACCCTGACTCGTATAAGCCAGAGCAATCGCTTCCACAATCCAGTGGGAGAGCCGTTGCCTGGTAACGGGCTTGTCCTTATGAGGGTTAGCCCAGGATATAAAGAGTTGGTCATTTAGACCCTCCAGAAAAACGCGATTCTGCGATCGCAGAATTTACCGCATAATCAGCAAAATGGCGCAGATTTTTAAAAGGCCGCATATTTATCAAAAGGCCGCATAATCCCCGCATTTTTCCACACAAAGTTGAGAAAAAAAAGAAGTTAACTCGTCTTGACGTGAAGTGATGATGATGATGACGCGACGTCATCAGCTCGCGCATCACAGAAGGTAAACAACACCGTAGAGTGAACGTGTGGAGCTCACACGAGAGAGAAAACACCAAGATGAAAAAATCTAATCCATCTCATTTACCGACGAACATTTCTGCTAAAGACCGGGCAAAGCAGTACCCCGATGTATTGCACGAAAGTGGGGGGAAACTATTCTGCACCACGTGCAACTGTGTGTTGGAGCATAAGAGAACATCGACCCACTTTGATTCATTCAAACATTCGAAAATGCTTTCTGCTGCTGCGGACAAGAAAGCCAAACAACTCACGTTCACCGAGGCATCAACCTCCAAAACCCTTTCGAGGGCTACAAGAAACGAGGTGAGAAGCCTACAAGATTGAAGCTGGTCAGATAACGAATGAGTAAATGAAAACAGAATGAGGCGGAGAAGTGTGTGTGTGTGTGTGTGTGTGTGTGTGTGTGTGTGTGTGTGTGTGTGTGTGTGTGTGTGTGTGTGTGTGTGTGTGTGTGTGTGTGTGTGTGTGTGTGTGTGTGTGTGTGTGTGTGTGTGTGTGTGTGTGTGTGTGTGTGTGTGAGAGAGAGAGTGTGATTAAAATAGCCCAATTGCTTTTACAATAAATAAACATTGAATGTGTTTAATTGTATAGTAAATGGGGTTTAACGTTAGTGGCAGGTTGTGTGTGAGAGAGAATAAATAAATAAGACATCCCAACATTATTTTTTTCTGCATATTTAGCATATTTCGCAACTTTCCGCATATTTCACAACTTCCCGCAATTTCACCGCATAAAATCAAATAAAACCCTGCATGTTTGATCGCATAATCAAAGATTTTAGCCCGCATAATCAAGGATCTTTGCCCGCGTTTTTCTGGAGGGTCTAGTCATTGCATCGAAACTCTTTTGACCTGTCCATATAGGTGCGTAAAGCACGGACTGGGCACAGCAAATTCGGCCGCTGTTCCTCAGAGGAACACAGTGGCGGAGGAAATGCCTCAATGTCAATGGGGGTACATGAGCCAACCACCTTAGGTACAAAGGCAGGGTTGGGCTTCAGCAACACTCTCGTTTGCCCCGGGGCAAACTGAGTGCATGAAGGATGTACAGAGAGCGCATGAATGTCACTGACTCGCTTGGCAGATGCCAGAGCCAGTAACAACACTGTCTTCAGTGACAGGTGTTTCATGTCAGCTTCTTCCAGGGGTTCAAATGGAGGTCGAGTGAGCCCATCTAAAACCACTGCCAAGTCCCATAAGGGCACCAGTGACCTGGAAACAGGGAGGAGCCTGCGAGCCCCTTTCATAAAACGGCAGACCAAGGGATGTTGGCTAGCCGTCTTTCCCTCAAAGCCCACATGGCATGCAGCAATAGCAGCCAGGTACACTTTGATCGTAGAGAAAGCTCTGTGTTTATCAATCAGGTCCTGTAGAAATTATAGAATCACCCCGACAGGACATTGAAAAGAGATGTGTCCTTTTTTAAGGCACCACTCCTCAAACACCCTCCACTTACAGTGATAGAGGGACCTGGTGGAGGAAGCTCTTGCACTCTGAATAGTGTTTATCACCTTCTGAGGGAGTCCCACTGTATTCAGGTTATACCACTCACGGGTCAGGCCCATAGTGCCAAGCGCTCTGGGTGTGGGTGAAAAATTGTCCCCCCCGCCTGAGACAGTATGTCCCTGCATAGCGGGAGCTGCCACAGCTGCCCGCACAGCAGCTGATATATCTCCGCCAGCCAGTACATTGCAGGCCAGTGTGGAGGTATTAGGATCAGTGTGTGGCGTTGTTCTCTCACTCTGGCCAGAGTTGGTGTGCTTTCGCCCGGGGGAGCGGACATCGCCTCCGGCTTGGCAGCCTGGGCAGATGAAACGAAGATGTCATCTTCGTGCTCATCCGAGTCGGATAAGAGGAACTCAGAGGCATCCTCTTCATCCTCCTCCATATAATCCAGCTGTAGGACATCCTCCGCGGGTGGAACCACAGTGAGGTCTAGTTGGGAGCCCCAGCTTGACACAGCGCGGGGCTCCGCTCTCGCGACTCTTGCCGCCACCGGGCCCCAGCCTGACACGGCGCGGGGCTCCGATTCCGAGTCGGTCGCCACCATGTCCCGATTGCCGGCCGGCGAATCAACGGACATGAAGGGGTCCCGTCCCGACAGGCTAGCTTGGTGCGCTAGCCGTCGGCGGAGGCTCTTGATGGTGAAGCGGGCACAATGCCCGCACGAACCAGGGGTATCGATAGCTTTCTGGGCGTGTTCCAGCCCAAGGCAGGACGAGCAGACCTGGTGTGAGTCCGTGCCCGAGATCCTAAACCCGTAGCCTCCGAGCCGAGCCTTCGACTCCTCTGGTGTGAGGGAGAGAAGGGTCCATCCTCGTTTGCCGGGGTGTCGGCGCGGAGGGACAAGCTAGTAACAGGTATGTTACCAAAAAAAAAATCCAACCTTATCGTTATTCCGAAAGGAAAAAACGACGGGGTAGATTTTTCTTTAAAAAATATTAACCGGTGTGTTAATATCTTTCTTATCTCCGTCTCCTCTGGTGTGAGGGAGAGAAGAGTCCATCCTCGTTTGCCGGGGTGTCGGCGCGGAGGGACAAGCTAGTAACAGGTATGTTACCAAAAAAAAAATCCAACCTTATCGTTATTCCGAAAGGAAAAAACGACGGGGTAGATTTTTCTTTAAAAAATATTAACCGGTGTGTTAATATCTTTCTTATCTCCGTCTCCTCTGGTGTGAGGGAGAGAAGAGTCCGTCCCCGCTCGCCGTGGTGTCGGCACGGAGGGATAAACTAGCAACAGGTATGTTACTGTTTGAAGAAAAAAATCAAACCTTACCGTTATTTCGAAAGAAAAAACCGCGGGGCAGATTACAATATTAACTGGTGTGTTAATATTTGTTCAATTCTTCTGCAAAGCAAAAAAGTAACCGGCAAGCGCCCGTCGACCGAATGTTAGCGTGGGTTCAGTCTGTGGACCGTTAAGCTAGCCCGGCTACTGATATTCGAGATGTTCTCTGAAGCGAGAAGAGGTGTTTGAAGGACGCTGCGACGTAGCGCAAGCTACTTAAAGGGTGGGTGGATTCCCTGACGTAGACGTCAAGATCACCAGCCAATCAGGATTGGCGTAATGAGATTGATGCTCTGTTTGCATACGCGTTGAGGCGCATCCCATAGTGAGACATCGAACGGAGTGTAATGAATGAGAACACTGTATTTACTGTAATGCCAATCATTTGTATCCAAAGCCTGCTTCTGGACTGTAGTTTTGGTTACTACAATGAATACTAAATAAGAACCCTTTAAACCACACTTTGCAATTTCCCCAAATAATAAATATCTACAGGAAATGTACTTCAGAGGTACTGTCATTGTGTCTAATGGGCCACTCTCTCATGAATAACTCATTCATTGGTCTTGCCATGCAACAATTGATTTTGAAAGTGTTTTCTTTTCAAATCTAAGAATAATCAATTTTTTCTAAAAATATTTGATTCAAAATTACTTTAAAGGTGACCTATCATGCAAAATGCACTTTTGTACGTCTTTTATACATGAATATGTGTCCCCGGTGTTAGAGAATATTTCTTCTCTCTTCCTAAGTGTCTAATAATAATTCTTCCTTACTCCTAAGATATTTAACCTTATTGCCTGTTGACGTTTTACGACCAAACCCTGGCTCTGTTATCTCTCTTAAGGAATGGGAGGCTCCAGCTATCTTGATAAACCAGTTCAACTCTCGGTCACAAAATGGTTTACGGCTGTGGGAACGCTGGCTTCTAAACACCACTGACAAGTGATTGAGTATTTCTAGTTGGGGTATAATCTCCTCTAGCTCCACAGATGTTTACGCCTCCCCCAATATGCTGATTAACTCTCTGTAAACTAGTTAAAAGGTCTATCGAGAGATAGGCTGATCAGAATTGACATGACAACCCACCCGTGCAGTCAGAACCTTCTGCTGCTGTGACTTGTGATATGAATTCTCCGGCCGTTGACTTGTAATAAACTATCATTGTTTGACATCAAAGCTCCAACTCTCCTCGTGTCTCTCTGAGTCCTGACTCTCCATTGCTGCAGAAGTTTCCCTTACAAATTGGCGTTGTCGGCAGGATACCAATACATCTTCAGAACTGGTAAGTGTAATTTCAAATCCACATTTGGACATTGCCTTACCAGAATCTGTGATTGACGGTATCCTAAAATTACCTGTGAAACTGAGCGGTTGTGTTTCATTTTTTTGGTTAATGAACATTTGGCTGATTGCCTCTGTGCATGCTGCTTGGGATGAAAATACCATACAAGCATGCACAGCTTATGTTCAGAGTAACCTTAAAGAAATACATCAGTTAAGTAGAGCTTCTGTATGAAAGCAATGTAAAGATTTGTATTGAACAAATCGCCAAATTCTGGGGGTTTCAGCAGCCAACACAGCAGTTAAAAAGAAGCAGCCCGAGATATTTCCCCCCATCGCCTATCTAAACAAGGCTCCAGCAGCAGCCGCGGGGGTGTGTGTAAATATTCCCCCGTGTTTGGGTGGCTGGAGCCGTGCAGCTGAGAGGAAGAAAGTCACAGCTTTTTGTCTATATCTTTAACTCACACCACCACCGTCTCTATTAAAAACGAGATGGTCTAAAAGCACTCGTTGTTTGTGACCGTCTTCTACATTGCTGGCAAGACCGGGGCAGCGCGAGGTGCGTGCATCACCCGATGCGCCACAGCTCTCTACTCTGCTGGAGGAACATTCTGTTGCTTGGAAGCGTTCCCTAGGTTGCTGGATTCAGCTGGTGGCGGTCCGGGGTGCATACATAAAATTATAGGCTAATTGATCACGGGTGGGCAGTGGCTGTGAAAACTGTGTTTCATCGTTGTGATGAACTCGATGGCGGGTGTATAGGCTGGTCGTGTAGGACTACAGTTGTTGGAGAGAAAGGGTAGCGAAAAAAAGTCTATGTTCTCCTGGTCGGGGGATCATAGCGCCACTAGAATAGAGTAGTGGTGTCGCAAGAGGATAAGCTAGTTATCGCTTTTGGACGGTCTTCAGGCACGATCTTAGCACTTGTACAAGGGTGGATGCGCGAGTAGGTGCTCCATTTCTATAATTCCCTACCCCCTCTGAAACCTCTTAATTCGGACTAAATTGAGCTGGATGAACTTTGCTGTCGTGCTGGTGTTTATTGCGAGTTCATGTTTGTTTGTCTAATTGTTTGTATGGGGGGTCTATATTGGTTTGTCCCGACGTCTTGTGTATGTTTTGTAACAACTAATAATGAATCAGTCCATAGCCAGGGTAAAATGAACTAAACTTTAGTTATCTCACCAAAAGTAAATGACTTGAGAAAAATAAATAATGTAAAGATGTAAAGCAAAATTATATATTATAGTATAAATGTGCTGCAAAATGAAAATAAATAGCAAAAGTGTTTTTATGTCCTGCATCTGAGTGTGCAGGACACCTCCGGCCCGGAGGAAGCCCGGGGTCCCCTTCTGGAGCCAGGCCCAGAAGGAGGACTCGTCGGCGAGCGTCTGGTGGCCGGGCTTGCCACGGAGCCCGGCCGGGCCCAGCCCGAAAAGGCAACGTGGGCAACACCTCCGCTTCTCCGTCCCGCGGGCCCACCACCTACGGGAAACATCGATGGGGTCGGGTGCGCTGCCAGAAGGGTGGCAGTGAAAGCGGAGGGTCTCGACGGACCAGACCCGGGCGACAGAAGCTGGCTTTGGGGACGTGGAACGTCACCTCTCTGGGGGGGAAGGAGCCGGAGCTTGTGCGGGAGGTGGAGCGTTACCAGTTGGATCTGGTTGGGCTCACCTCTACGCACAGCGTCGGCTCTGGAACCTTACTTCTGGATAGGGGTTGGACTCTATTCTTCTCCGGAGTTGCTCAAGGTGTGAGGCGCCGGGCGGGTGTGGGGGATACTCACAAGTCCCCGGTTAGGTGCTTCGTTGTTGGAGTTTACCCCAGTGGACGAGAGGGTCGCCTCCCTACGCCTGCGGGTTATGGGGGGGAAAACTCTGACTGTTGTGTGTGCTTATGCACCCAACAGCAGTTCAGAGTATACGGCCTTCTTGGAGACCCTGGAAAGAGTCCTGTATGGGGCTCCTGAAGGGGACTCTTTAATCTTGCTGGGAGACTTCAACGCACATGTGGGCAATGATGGAGACACTTGGAGGGGCGTGATTGGGAGGAACGGCCCCCCTGATCTGAACCGGAGTGGTGCTTTGTTACTGGACTTCTGTGCTAGTCATGGATTGGCCATAACAAACACCATGTTCGAACATAAGGATGCTCATAAGTGTACGTGGTACCAGAGCACCCTAGGCAGAAGGTCCATGATCGATTTCGTTATCGTATCATCGGACCTGAGGCCGTATGTTTTGGACACTCGGGTAAAGAGAGGGGCGGAGTTGTCAACTGATCACCATCTGGTGGTGAGTTGGGTCGAGTGGCGGGGGAAGCCTCTGGATAGACCTGGTAAGCCCAAACGTGTAGTTCGGGTGAACTGGGAACGTCTGGAGGATTCGGGCATTCCTGTGGAGGTTGGGGACATTGAACCAGAGTGGTCGGTGTTCAAAGCCTCTATTGCCGAAGCCGCGGCGGGGAGCTGTCGTCTCAAGGTCCTAGGTGCCTCAAGGGGCGGTAACCCTCGAACCTCCTGGTGGACACCGGTGGTCAGGGAAGCCGTCCGACTGAAGAAGGAGGCCTTCAGGGATTTGTTATCCCGGGGGACTCCCGAGGCAGTTGCAAGGTACCGACAGGCCCGAAGGGCAGCAGCCTTGTGTGGGAGAAGTTCGGAGAAGACATGGAGAAGGACTTTCGGGCGGCACCAAAGTTGTTCTGGAAAACTGTCCGACACCTCAGGAGGGGGAAGCAGGGAACCATCCAAGCTGTGTACAGTAAGGATGGGACGTTGTTGACCTCAACTGATGGAGTGTTAGGGCGTTGGAAGGAACACTTTGAGGAACTCCTGAACCCGACAACTCCGCCCTCTAAGTTAGAGGCAGAGCTGGAGTATGACGGGGGATCAACACCAATCTCCCGGGGGGAGGTCACTGAGGTCGTCAAACAACTCCACAGTGGCAAAGCCCCGGGGGTGGATGAGATCCGCCCGGAAATGCTGAAGGCTCTGGGTGTTGAGGGACTGTCATGGTTGACACGTCTCATCAACGTTGCGTGGAAGTCGGAAACAGTACCGAAGGAGTGGCAGACCGGGGTGGTGTTTCCCCTTTTTAAAAAGGGGGATCAGAGGGTGTGTGCCAATTACAGAGGCATCACACTACTCAGCCTCCCCGGGAAAGTTTACTCTAAGGTACTCGAAAGGAGGGTCAGGCCGATTGTCGAACCTCAGATTGAGGAGGAACAATGCGGATTCCGTCCTGGTCGTGGAACGACGGATCAGCTTTTTACTCTCGCAAGGATCCTGGAGGGGGCCTGGGAGTACGCTTATCCGGTCTACATGTGTTTTGTAGACTTGGAGAAGGCGTATGACCGAGTTCCCAGGGAGTTACTGTGGGAGGTGCTGCGGGAGTATGGGGTGAGGGGGTCTCTACTCAGGGCCATCCAATCTCTGTACTCCCAAAGCGAGAGCTGTGTCCGGGTCCTCGGCAGTAAGTCGGACACATTTCCGGTGAGGGTTGGCCTCCGCCAGGGCTGCGCTTTGTCACCAATCCTGTTTGTAATATACATGGATCGGATTTCGAGGCGTAGTCGTGGGGGAGGGGGTCTGCAGTTCGGTGGACTAAGGATTGCACCACTGCTTTTTGCAGATGATGTGGTTCTAATGGCTTCATCGGTCTGCGACCTTCAGCACTCACTGGATCGGTTCGCAACCGAGTGTGAAGCGGCTGGGATGAGGATCAGCACCTCCAAATCTGAGGCCATGGTTCTCAGCAGGAAACCGATGGACTGTCCACTTCAAGTAGGGAATGAGTCCTTACCCCAAGTGAAGGAGTTCAAGTATCTCGGGGTCTTGTTCTCGAGTGAGGGAACAATGGAGCGTGAGATGGGCCGGAGAATCGGAGCAGCGGGAGCGGTACTGCAGTCGCTTTACCGCACCGTTGTGACGAAAAGGGAGCTGAGCCAGAAGGCAAAGCTCTCTGTCTACCGGGCCATTTTCGTTCCTACCCTCACCTATGGTCATGAAAGATGGGTCATGACCGAAAAAACGAGATCGCGGATACAAGTGGCCGAGATGGGTTTTCTCCGCAGGGTGGCTGGTGTCTCCCTTAGGGATAAGGTGAGAAGTTCGGTCATCAGGGAGGGACTCGGAGTTGAGCCGCTCCTCCTTCGCGTCGAAAGGAGCCAGTTGAGGTGGTTCGGGCACCTAGTTAGGATGCCACCTGGGCGCCTCCCTAGGGAGGTGTTCCAGGCACGTCCAGCTGGGAAGAGACCAAGGGGTAGACCTAGGACCAGGTGGAGGGATTATATCTCTTCGCTGGCCTGGGAGCGCCTTGGGATCCCCCAGTCAGAGCTGGTTGATGTCGCCAGGGAAAAGAAAGTTTGGGGCTCTCTGCTGGAACTGCTACCCCCGCGACCCGACCACGGATAAGCGGGAGAAGATGGATGGATGGATGGATGGATGGATCTGAGTGTGCAGAGGAAAATGTAAACAAGAAGCACACTGTTCAGGGTGTGCGCTGTAGGTGTAAGAAGAAAATAAGATGATATTGCTTTAACAAAACATTTTAAATTGTATTGCTGGTATGTTAAGATATCTTTGTGAACTTGTATAAACCCTATGCCCGTCTTACACCCTGAGACCCTCAGAGGCATCACTGCTGGTCGTAAATACCTGCCTGAGGAGATCAGGGTTGCAAACAAATCTGTCTGCTCAATTAGGTCAATGTTGTATTATTTGTTTCATTTATTCTTAATCTATGTATTGTATGGTAATAATGAATAAAAAACGTAATGTATTGAACACATTCCGAAACAAAGCAGATAAGACAGAACTAGACTCAGACATAATACTAATTGTTGTTGAAACCTTTTGCGCTGTTGCTGCAAAATGGAAACTTTGTTGATTATCTATTCCAACTGGCCACTGGAATCAGATAATTAATATAAGTTGAAGTTCAATTACAGTTTTTAAATATAGTTTAACATTCTTTATTAAACTGTTTCAAATTATTTCTAGTACAATTGGTCTACAGACATTACTACAATTATAATAGTTGTTAAACTACTGAGCTTATGAACAATAGAGTAAATGTGGCTGGTTAAGCCAGGATCAATATATTTGTTGAGGTTTTTATTGTGTGCATAATAAATGTATTAAATGAATTGAGCAATTTTTTTTTTTAAAGGAGTATAATGTTGCATTCTCTTTAAAATAAGTAATTGCAGTTCCAAGATAGATGTTGTTTTCCCTGGGCCTCTCCTTCACAGGCCCACACAATAAATCATGAGACTTCCAAATCCTAACAGACAGACAGATCAGTGTCACTTTGTGTTGCAAGCCAAATCCATGAAGGGGTTCTACTTGGCTCAATTTAAATACCATAAAGAGAGTATTCACCCAGCTGTTTTGATTTCTTAAAAAAAAAAAAAATTCCAGTCTAGTTTCCTTCGAGTTCAGTCTAAGCTACGGATTGTTTCTCATGAACATTCTCACTGTTGGCCCAAATGTTTTAAACCTTGGGCAGACAAGCTGCTCACACACACACCCACACAGAAACATGACTCTCGTTAACACAGAGTGGGTTGTTTGTTTTTTAAGGCTATTCATACTGCTATGCAGAGGATGCCTGTAAGTTGACAAGCTGTTAAAAGCCCCTACTATTTTTAGTATAGGCCTAATGTCAGGGGCCTCTTACTGTCTAATTCTGCATGTATTCACATTATATGGACCATGTTTCCACCTGGAGCTGCACGAAACTCAGGCTACAATACAACCATTCTGTTCTGCTCTAACGATTCAATTTATAGATTCTACATCAAAACAGTTCGTTTTTATTGTTTCCAATGATAACGTCACCTTAAGTGGAGAAATGCAAACCTGTTTTCAAATGTAAGGTTTTGAATTTGTTTGACATTTCTCAGTAATGACACCCTCAGACGCCCACTATCATTCATGCTATGCCTTCAGTGGTAACTCAGATGTTAAGGGGGTTCAAGCTTTTCCTCCTGCATCGGCTATGCTTTGTTTGTTTTTTAACAAAGGTATGCATTTCCTGCATAATATATGTTTCTCACAATTGTTTTTTGTGAGCTGCGCACAGGTGATACTGAGTCTTCTCGAGTAATGGATTATGATCTATACCATGCTTACATGGACACGTATGTTTTATTTCATATCTGACAGAAGTGAGAGAAGAAAGAGATGGGAAAGTGAGAAGAAAGAGATGGGAAAGTGAGATGAGAAAGAGATGGGAAAGTGAGAGAAGAAAGACATGGGAAAGTGAGAAGAGAAAGAGATGGGGAAGTGAGGAAAGAGGGAGATGAGGATGAGAGAGAGATGAGGAAGAGAGAGAGATGTGGAAGAGAGAAGAGGAAAGAGAGGGATAGGAAAGAGAGAAGAGATATTTGCGAGTTGCATACCGACACTGAGTCTTCTCGATTAATAGCTTATAGACAATAACATGTTTAAATAGACTCCTACGTTATTATTACATATGTGACATATGTAAGAAAAGGGAGGGGAGTCAATTATATTGAGTAATTGATTTCATATTGGAACATTTATTTCTAAAACATATGTTTTATGGAAGAGGAAATGTATTTCTGATCAACTAATCTTTTATCAAACGGTAAATGGTGAATTAATATAACATTTAGAATAATTGAGAAGGGGTTATATCCACAGGGACGAGCTCACCTTTAACTTAAAATAACATTTTTCTGCTTTGGACTGATGAGTATAAGATTATTGCATGTTAAATGACTAACACAAACCTTACATTTATGCATGTGCATGTGTCAGGAAGGCTCCCAAATAATTCTGAGGGGCCTATCCTATTTTTGTAATTGAATGATAATGTGCTAATCCATTACCTTGAGTTGTCTTCACTCAGGAAAACATCCCTATCAAGTGTTAACCCAATAACTAAGACAGCTCTGAAGGCCAAGGGTCAGAGAGAGAGGATCACACTATCCGGCTGCAGAGAGCACGAGGTCGTTCGAGATGAGAGGATTCTAATCTTCAACTTTCTGAGGAGATGGGATGCTTCTTCATCTTTCTGCTCGGTGGGCTCAAGCAGACAACCCTGCAGAACGAGCGAGGGCTTGTATAATACAAGGTTCCATGTTTCTTGGAGGAGCAGATGTCTTCCTAACCTCTCATCACGGGGGGGGGGCATCTGGATGTGCCACTTGGAATAGGCAGTTGCACTGCTCTCAAGCAGATAGCAGAAGGAATGCAGGCAGATGAGACTCCATTTCACTGGGGGGGATCAACTACAGTGCTCACTGGATGAGCCACACAAAAGCAGAGCAATTGGGGGGGGTTGAAATACGGCGCTCTGAGGAAGAAGAGTTTTGGGGCCAATCAGCACCTCAGTGCTAATCTACAGTATCAGGATGCCTTTACACACCAGACACTCAGTGTCATGAAGAGAGGTGGAGCATGCGTCAGGAGGACATGTTCTTCCAGCCCCCGTACAAAGATAACATTTGAATTGAATGACCAGATGTTTACAGATGTACAATTAATGATTGTTTTTATATTTCCAATGAACAGACATGTGTTAAATAGTGGTGATAAATATATTTTGTCAGATAAGATTACACTTTCACACTAAACAAAATTAATTAATTGATATTTTCAGATTATAAGGTATTGAACAATAAGATATTTCTAATATTATAACAGATAATGTTAATATCCTTAATTGTCCAGCAATCAGGTTTAACAACACTACTCTTCAATGTATTACCCATGCACAGACAGACCTAAAATGATGGTTCAAGTTTTAAACGTTTGAACCTTCCTTTCCAGGTTTTTACAAAAGTCTTTGAATATTTGCCTAACTTTTCCTTTTCAGATTGTTAAACATTTTGAGAATTGTTTAATTTTCCCTTCAAATTTTGAAATGACATAATGATTGATAGTTGAAGTAATGTAATTATGTTATCATGCCATAGTCTTTTGATTTAATATGTAATGAAGTAAACGTAAAGTAATCCTAAAATTGAGGACACTGTAACTTTGCAGATTACAAATTGATCAAATCACCACTGTGAATTGTATACCTTAACTGTGATTTTATACCTCAGCTGGATCTGTTATGATCCTGATTTTATACCTCACCTGGATCTCTTATGATCCTATGTTTTAAATGCATTTGACTAGTGATTGCCTTAAACTAAATCTTTAAACTGCAAGCTGGTTTTGATGTTATAGTTTGATAAGTGAGATCAATTAATGGTTACATGTTAAAACATATTATTTTAAAGAAGATGTTTTTGCTATTATGCATCTGTGTTTTATGTGTGTTCATTACTGTGCTTTTGACAACAGATGATCCAAACATTGATGAGAGATGATTTTCTATTGTGATTGTCTTTACCAATCATTGTGATTGAAATGTTTCAGTCTTATTCTACTTTGTGATGTAATTGATGTACGGTGAGACCACATTCAAATCTGAAGACACCTATTGATTTAACCTGTTAAACCCCGAGCCTGTTTTTCAGGTTTCAGGCTCGAAAATGACATTCCCAGAACAAATGACCATATCTTCCCTTCTAAAAGGGTTAAATTAATAATCTTTTTTCTCAAAGTAATGATAAACCTGTGAGTTGGATGTAGAAAAGTCAGATTCAATATAGATGTTTTTTATTTTAAAGAAAATTCAGATTGAACATGGTAAAAAACTGTAAATTATAGTGTCCGTCCAAAAAATATTTTGTACTTATAGTGAAAACTAACCTTGGATGATGGGTTAGTAGACTAAAAGCTTTAGGAATCCAAAGTACAACATATAATAAGTACCCTGTATCAAGATTGATGCAAAACAAGTGATATTTGACATTTTTAAACATATTTAGCAAAAAAAAACCTCTTCTGGGGCCATATGGGTGGATTTTCCATATATCTGGCCCCCCTTGCTCGATTTTGACATGTGACATCTCTTTCTGACAGTCAGAGCCAATGGAATCGAGGGGAACTCCCACATAGTCCTTATTTGGTCATGTGTATGTGTGAGACTGCTGCATCGCCGAGACCGGAAGCAGCAGCTAGCTGTGGTGGCTACCATTAGCAGCTAGCATTTACACTCCGATTTTTACATAAAAATGGAATTATGGATTATAAATTCAATCAGTGTTTTATACATGGACGTTAAGAACCTATGGATTAACAGATTCAGCCGCGTTTTTTCTCATTTTAATGCCATTGAACACGTACTTTGATCAGATTGACAGCTACTTGTGAGACGATCTCCCTAGAAGCTTCGTAAAGGTACGTGTTGTGATGACTGTATTTGCTTCCCCTGTTGCGAGTCCGGATCACTCAGTGATGATACTATATACCTACATAATCTATGGAGTCTCAGCTTTAATCGGATATATTGTATGTGCAGCTATGATAAGTAATAAGGGTACTTTTATCTTGAGTTCTGTGCCAATGTCCGTTAGCATTTTTCGCTCAGGAGTAATTTAGATGCTTCTTGTGAGACTTGTGTTTTGTTTTGGTAAACATGGTTTGTATCGGCAGTTAACTGAGATTATTTCCGTTAATCTGGTATAACACATTGATAGGTTCTTAAATATTAAGATCCCCTGAGACACAGTATCGTGAAAAAAAGACCCAGGGTCCCCGCCGGCGGGGACCTTCGGGCTTAACAGGTTTTAAGTATTGACCTAATTATTATTAGACTAATGTTTTCAGGTTATCAAAGATGATAAAAAGAGTGGACTGTTAGAGAATATTTATTCTCTCTTCCTAAGTGTCAAATAATAATTCTTCCTTACTCCTAAGATATTTAACCTTATTGCCTGTTGACGTTTTACGACCAAACCCTGGCTCTGTTATCTCTCTTAATGAATGGGAGGCTCCAGATATCTTGATAAACCAGTTCAACTCTCGGTCACAAAATGGTTTACGGCTGTGGGAACGCTGGCTTCTAAACACCACTGACAAGTGATTGAGTATTTCTAGTTGGGGTATAATCTCCTCTAGCTCCACAGATGTTTACGCCTCCCCCAATATGCTGATTAACTCTCTGTAAACTAGTTAAAAGGTATATCGAGAGATAGGCTGATCAGAATTGACTTGACAACCCACCCGTGCAGTCAGAACCTTTTGCTGCTGTGACTTGTGATATGAATTCTCCGGCCGTTGACTTGTAATAAACTATCATTGTTTGACATCAAAGCTCCAACTCTCCTCGTGTCTCTCTGAGTCCTGACTCTCCATTGCTGCAGAAGTCTCCCTTACACCCGGTGTTCCAGGGAACTCACCAAGTGTCAGAAAACACAACCCTCTCTATTTTTCTCTGTACCCAAAACTCTTAAAAAGGGGCTGCAACGGATCTGATACAGACTGATCCAGATTTGAACACTTCTATGACGTCACAGAAGTCACAGAAGTGGCGCTACGGGTTGGGCCAACTCCACCAATCTGGAGGAGACAGCCACGGACATTGCCGTTCGAAAGCGCTGGAGACGCTGTAGTACATATGCCAGGCATGTAGATGGTGCTGTTCTCACAGAATCAGCCCATGCAAAGACAGTGTTAAATTGAGCGAAATGAGGAATGGCTAAAATGCATGATCTGTTTGGTATTTTGAAAAATAAAAAGTATAAATATGCCTTATGGTCCTTATGGTCCTACACTATATTATTCAAATATAGCATGATAGGTCCACTTTAAGTGCTAATTAAATGACCTCACTAAAGTGGATATTTAAGGCCTAATTTCCTTTTCCTGGGTTGTCTTTCCACTTGAACTTGCTAAAAGAGTACAAAAAAGCTGCTAAAACTCACAAAACACACACTTCATGCATAGTTCAATCACATAACACCAAAAACGACCTAACTCATCACAAAATCACCTGCACCATGTTCAATTAATTAAACTGATCCCATCAACATGTTTTTTTACAGCAGGTAATTATTGAGGTCATTCATTTACATGCCTTTAACAATTTGAATATCTTACAATCTAAATGTGATACAAATATATCCTTTTGATCCTAGTTGAGAAATGTGTTTTGAGTCATCTAGTATGTTTTAAAAAGTACTAAAGTAGTGCAATTTTGTAACTGCAGAGTCCAACCATGCCTTTCACCTGATAACACACCTGCCCATTTTACACTTTTCTAACCAAGGTAAAAACATATAATATTGTACACAAGGGTTTTATTTATTTTTCCGTTACCTTGTAAGTGGAGCCTGTTTTAAAGAAGTTTTTTTCAAGGATGTTGTCGAGTGCAGGGTCCAACTCCTCCCCTACATCCTCGATCAAAAGGGGGCGACCAAGCGACAAGCTGTCCTCCAGATGGTTCTTGAAGTACTTATGGTTAAGTGAGGTTATCTGGGATGAGAAGATAGATGGTTATAAAAAAACTCAGACTGTTGGTCAAAAACCTGCAATGCAATGAAGAGCTAGAAGCATTCCCTTTTTGACCCATAATGACAATTTTGTTTTAGTAAAATCAGCGCTTAAAAGTTCTGTTATCACTTACTAATTGAAATCACATTGTTTTCAACAGACTGATGAACAAATGTATAAGACAGTGACAGTGAGAAGCATCTGATTCAGCGAAATGAAGGAGAAACACGCTTGACTTTGACTCATCCTCCAAAGACACAGAGGCCAACCAACCCCTGTCCGGGGAGTGTGACTCGTCAAACTAATAATGCATCACTGAGCCATTTTTGGAAAACCTCATAATATAAATACAGTTGTTATGATGGGGTCACTTGTGGAAAGGGTTTAAACCCCCTGCGTTTTCAGGATACTCATAATAGGATTGTAGAATGCATTTGCTCGGCTAAGAGATTGCCCCCAACAGGGCCAGGGACCTTAACTGGTCTTATTGCATGCAGGATTCTGAGGTACTTTTTCAATGTGCTGTACAAAAGAATAAGCATGTTGGACAATAAAATGGCAAATGGCACACTGCAGAGACTGAGCATCAATACATATTATTACAAGCAATGGGAAGATTGTATAGGCTTCCAAAAACTTTAATATCAAATTATAACGACTGAAAGAGGATAAGAACAATGGAACATTGACTAACTTGTTAAATGCATACAATACTTACAAATAAAGGAATAAAGAGTATTGCATCAAACAAATAAAATACTGTGAGGTGGTCGTAGTTGAATTCAATATGTTAATTATTAATGAGTTTTGTTTTAATTGTTTGTATTATTAGATTAGATTAATGACAAAAAAAAACAGAGGTGCAATACCTTGATTTCGCTGTTTTGTGTAAAGTCACTGAATGACATGCCCTCAGTGTTCATTGAAAAAACGTGTTAGCTACCACAGGTCATATATTATAAAGAAAAAAGTCCCACACCTGCAGGTCATTCCTGGCTTCTTTGTTCTTGATCCAGATTTTTCCCTGCGTCTGGGGGTCGATCAGGAGGGGAAATCGGGCAGCCTTTGTGATAATTATGCCATTCTGAATGGACAGGTCATCATTAGGGAGCCCCTGTAAAATGAAAGACAAATTAATGCAGGCTAAAGTGTGATGTTTATCAACTCCAGATACATTATTGTCTTATTTCAAGAATTCTACTTAATTGAACACAGTTTGTTTTGCTATCTAGTATTTCATTTAGAAGCAACAAACATGTAAAAGATAAACAAATTAAAGTCAAAATCTAAATAAATACAAACGCTGCTTGTCCAGTTGTGTTCACACATCTACCGATTACCTTTCCCATACATTAGATACATTGTGCATCAATTTGTATGAACACATTTGAATTATTTTACAGTACTGACCTGTAGGTTCCACTCACTAACAGTGGGTGCGTCAATAAGGAGCTCGGTCAGATTGAGGTTGTTCCCAAACGGGATGTGACGCTGCTTCAACTCACGCTGCCAGTCATTCTGTAGGAGGTTACGAAACTCCTGATTAAAGGGGCCGGAGTAAGAGAGGAACGCTGTGGCCAGAAGAACGTCACCTAGAAAAAAAGAGACAAGGTGGTAAATACTAAAATGCAAATGCTTAACAGTAAGTATAAAAGTTGTAGTCTGTTCGCAATGCATCGGTAATTAACTGTCTGTCTAAATTGTATCATTTTGACCATATTGTTGGTAACTAAAAGTATTTGCATGCATTATTGGAACTAGACAATGAGGTCTTTAATCAGAAAGGGACTTTATTTATTGTTTATTTTTTTAATCATCCACAAAAATGGTATAAATGAATGTGTTAATATTCAAGCACAATTACCCAAATCAACAAAAAATAATTACTGCTATGGAAAACAGAGCATGTTCTACTGTATTTGACTTTGTAGAGACATCTCTTGGAAGACATAGTTTTCTTAAACCAGCTTTTAAACCCACCAACAAGGCGTTTGGTCAGGGCAGCGAACTCTTTGCTCTGCTCAGTCCATCTCTCCTTTTCACCAGCCAGGCCGCTGATGAGACTGGACGCCGTCTGCATCTTGTGTCTGCAGCGCTCAGCGTCCTCCAGCAGGGTCTGATGGGAAGAGAGGACAGACAAATAAGTCAGTAGAATGACTCTAAATTGCAGTGGGTGTAGCATGTGTTAGGTAAGCGATAGGCAACTAATGCATTCTAGCTTAGGCTTGCATAGGCTCAGGACCCACAGGGCTCCCAATAGATAGATGTACGTATTTGTATTTTTTTCTTTGACACTCTTGAATTTCCTTTTAAATTTCCTTTTAAAATATATAGTAAGAGGTCAAGAGCACCTTTACGCCATTTATCACATGTATGCTTTATCAGCCCAATAGCAAGAATGTCTGGTTTATCTGGCTTCTGCAGCCAGCCTTTCAATCTTGCATTTGGGCCCCGGAGATGAACAGCTCTGCGTCCTAATCACGGAATTATAAAAATAGTCAACTGGAGCTGTCCAGATCCTAATCAGAGTCTGTTGATGCACAAACTGTTCCATTAACATGCTGTTATTTTTCACAGAACAGAGAGTACAGATGATGGAAAATACACAGCAAATAACTCACAAATAACCCACAGTGAGCGACTGGACTCAGTTACATTCATTTCAAAAGGGGCACTTGCATGACTCAGGTTGAATCATTGATCACTTAAAAAAAGTATATGTCTATACAGGGCAAATTATTTTACTATTACTATTTAACCGAATAGTACGGTTGTTGTGAAAGGACAGGAGTGAGCTGAGTTAGAATGCAATCCCATTTCTCCAGGAAATTATGAATTAAATCAATAAAGCACAAAGACATCTGTGCCAGCTTTATGGATTCAAACAATAAAACCAACCAGCAAATAAATGAACAAAGCCTGGATCCAAACTAGTGATCTAATTTTCTAAGTAGTGCAAGTCATGTGCTATTAAAGCTCTACTAAGCAGAATCCTTTTATATTACCCGATTATAGTACAGGCTTCAGTGAAAGAGACAAACACTTGAAGCCCAATTGTATCTTATGCTGATGTTCATTAATCGTTCTTTGAAAAATAGCTACAAAATTGTCAACGCTGAGCAGTGCAGTGAAGCTTATGCCTCGTAAATGCATACATTCTAGGTGTTAAAGTGTTGGCTTTTTTTCCAAAGTATCTGCAAAACATTTACAATTCAGCCAACATATGCTCTCCATTACATAATTACATTGTAGTTTCACAGATATTCTCAGCAAACACTGACTCTTTTTTATGTGGGACTCTGGATTGGATAATGCTTTTGTTTAGAGTGAAAAGAGTTGAGCTATTGACCTGTTTTTCCATCATGGCCTTCTCGTACTCCGCCTGTACCACATCCAGCTCGGCTTGCTTGGCATCCAGCTCAGCCTGGGCCTTCTGAAGGTCCACATTAGCTATGGCCAGACGATTCTGCTGCACTGCCAAGTTTGCCTAAAGAAAAAGAGAGACATGCCCATTAAATGTCTAAAGGGGTCACGGTCAGTTGTTGTAGGTGGAGAGCTAAGAGAGAGAGAGGGACAAACCAAAGAAAAGACAGACCAGATGTGATGATAGAGGAGCGAAGAGAGGTCATAGAAGAACGCTATATAATGGAGACAGTTTGCCCAATTTTAAGCGCAAAAAAACACGTTTTGCATGAAATTCACAATGAAACACAGAACAAATAAAATATTTTTCGTGAGGATAAAGATGTCTGAACTCAGAAGTCTCTTCACTCAGGTGTTTTGCCACAGGCCCTGAAAACTGCAGTCATTAAACCGCTCTTAAAAAATAATAATCTAGATGCTTCAGTAATGAACAATTACAGGCCCATGTCAAACCTCCCATTTCTAGGTAAAATCATTGAAAAGGTAGTTTTTCAACAGTTGAGTAATTTCTTGCATTTAAATAACTGTTTGGATGGGTTCCAGTCAGGCTTTCGTCCAAACCACAGCACTGAGACTGCTCTTGTAAAGGTCTTCAATGACATCCACTTAAACACAGACAGTGGCAGAACTTCAGTGTTAGTATTATTAGATCTCAGTGCTGCGTTTGACACTGTTGACCACAGCATATTACTAGACCGACTGGAAAACTGGGTGGGACTTTCGGCAACAGTCCTGACTTGGTTTGAATCCTACTGAAAGGACAGAAAAACGTTGTTTCTATGGGTAAATATTCTATTGAGTTGACAAATATGACTCCATCTTGGGGCCTCTTCTCTTTAACTTTAATCTACATTAAATAGCTATGCGGATGACACACACATTTACATAACCATTTCACCAGGAGACTATGATCCAATTCAAACACTGAGTAAGTGCATTGAACAAATCAATGACTGGATGTGTCAGAACTTTCTCCAATTAAACAAAGACAAAACTGATGTAATGGTCTTTGGAGCCAAGGCAGAACGTATAAAAGTTAGCGCTGAGCTTCAGTCTGCAATGTTCAAAACAACAGATAAAGCCAGAAATCTAGGTGTAGTCATGGACTCTGACCTGAGTTTCAACCGTCACATTAAAACAGTTACTAAATCAGCCTACTATCACCTAAAGAATATATCTAGGATTAAAAGACTAATCTCCCAGCAGGATTTGGAAAAACTTGTCCATGCTTTTATCTTCAGTCGACTCGACTACTGTAATGGTGTCTTCACAGGTCTCACTAAAAAATCTATTAGAAAGCTGCAGCTGATTCAGAACACCGCTGCTCGAGTCCTCACTAACACTAAGAAAGTGGATCACATCACTCCTGTTCTGAAGTCTTTACACTGGCTTCCTGTGTGTCAAAGAATAGATTTCAAAATACTGCTGCTGGTTTATAAAGCTTTGAATGGTTTAGGCCCAAAATACATTTCTGATCTACTGCTAAATTATGAACCATCCAGATCTCTCAGGTCTTCTGGGACTGGTCAGCTTTCTGTCCCCAGAGTCATAACTAAACATGGAGAAGCAGCGTTCAGTTATTATGCTCCAAATATCTGGAACAAACTCCCAGAAACCTGCAGGTCCGCTGCAACTCTGACTACTTTTAAATCCAGGCTGAAGACTTTTCTTTTTGCCGCTGCTTTTAATTGATATATTCATATCTTAAACTGCTCTGTAACTTTTATTAATGTATTTTTTCATGTAATGTTTATTATATTATCTTTGCTTTTAAATGCCATTTTCTTAATGTCTTTCATTTTTGTAAAGCATATTGAGACCCCATTTACAAGCAAACGCAAACGAACTGAATACGATATCAAAAAAGTATTGCGTTCACACGAGACCGCTCGGGAGTGCTGGAGACGCTGTAGTACATATGCCGGGCCTGTAAGTGGCGCTGTACTTCCGCACGAGACCGCTCGAAAGCGCTGGAGACGCTGTAGTACATATGCCGGGCCTGTAAGTGGCGCTGTACTTTTGCCACAAAATACACCAAAAGCAGCGAAGAAGACCCCCGAGCATGGTTGCCATGGTTGCCCTTCTGTTTATGCCCCGCGGTGGATTTAGCAACATGTAGTTCATGTAATTCTCCATGTCCACTTGTTGCTGATGGTTGTGGTAGAGGAGCTGTAGATTTTGCACTAACATCTGTAGCATGGTCGAGCTGTAGATTTTGTACTAACATCTGTAGCATGGTCAGTAGCAGTAGTTGGACTCCGGTACTGCACATTACTCAAGAGACGTTGTAAAAAAATGAGTGGGGGCGAACGCACTAACCACTCCGCCAACGCCACAGTCACTCCCGTCGTGCGGGCCGGATGAGAATGTCTGGCGGGCCGAATGTGGCCCGCAGGCCGCCAGTTGATGGTCACTGGTAGGGCGTACAAACGGAGCTGTTTGGCCCGCCAGAGCGTTCCGTTTGCAGATCTATCCACCTTGGGACCCGTTATCGTTTGCGGGGTCCGTTTCCGCGTTTCTGTTACGGCCTCGTGTGAACGAACAGGCTATACGAAAGAGAAAAGTAGTGGATACAACCGTTTGCGTTCTCGTGTAAACAGCACATAGATTGCCTTGTGTTGAAAGGTGCTATATAAATAAACTTGCCTTGCCTTGAACACATGCCACAGGTCCAAATGCAGGGACTCAAAGCTTCAAGAGTAGAGCAATTTGAAAGGGGTCATGAGAAGGTCAAAGGATGGAAACAGAGTCTGAAGATAAGCTGAAATTATACTCTCTGGCTAGAGCTTGGGCTGTGGAGAAAGCATTGCAATAGGTTTAGAGACAGAAATGTAGAAAAGTTATGACTGGAGTCTGCTTGGGTGGCCTGGGGAATAGGAAGTCTGGAGCATTTATTTAATATTAATTGACATCAAACAGGACTATCCCTCCATGTCTGTCTGTTCAACTGTAACTCTGCCTGGCAGTCTGGCTGGTCAGCTTGAAGGGAGATCCACTACTGAGCCGGAAACCAGAAAATCAATTTGCCAGGCTGTGTTTGACGCAAAAGCAAAAGAGCAGGATCAAAGAGGAGGAAACAGAGAGAGAAACAGAATGTGAGATTTAAAGTCAGAAAGACACATATATAAAAATAAAAATGGGAAAAGAGAGGCAGACAAACAATCAGTTAGAGACGGGTTAAGGACAAATAGGAAAGGAGATGGGTGATTTAGAAAAGAAGTTGGTGAGTTGCACACAGGATGGAGAAAATACAATGTGGCAGAGTGCAAAATGGGAAGGATAATGAGGCCTGGTAACAAGGGGGAAAGGAAATCAGGTACAAAAGAACTACAGTGAAGGGAGAACAGAAGTGAGTATCAGGAACGTTTTAGTGAACACAATCCACAAGTAAAACTACATGGTAAGAGTTTAAGCTTTGAAATCCTCAAATGCAAATATACTGGTTATAAATGTATTGGACATCCACAGACTGCCCTTACAGGAAGAAAACTAGAGGGATTTGCATGAAATCACATGGTCAAGAAAGCAGTGTGGGTGTGTGTGTACTGTGTACCCAATTAATCAAGGATTTTGTGTTCAGAGTATTCTGCTGTGGAAAATGTTAATCCTTGGAAAAATTCATAAATACTGGCAATGCATTTTATTATAGAAAGTAAGAAGAGTTTTAAAAGTTATCTCGGTTAAGATCTTTAAACTGGCATTATTACATGGCTTAGTTGAATACTCTATTCTGATTGGTCAATTCAGAACACGTGACACATTGTTAATCCAGTAGTACAGACCGCTGTCAAGGACTTATTGACCGTTGTTAAGGACGCTCACATCTGCAGAAAGAAGTCCGGTCGATTTAACTGTATACAGTTTGGCCGAAAAGCAAACTGCATGCAGTTTGCTTTTCAAACTGTTTGCTTGTCTTTAGTTTTCCGTTGTCTCCTGTCTGAGAGCAACATGGAGGATTTTAATATACATTTTAATATATTTGGAGAGCACAGTAATTTGGATGAATGGTTAGTGGCTGATGAGTCCCCAGCGAAGAAAAGAAAAAGACAAGAGGGACAATAAAACAGCGGAGAAGTAACGGGGCAGAAATCCTCAACACGGAGCTGCGGTCCTTTTTACGCAGCGGTCCAGACATCAAACGGCAAAACATAATCAGTTGCCAGTTACTTTGGCATTAGGGCAGGGATATCTAGATACTTTCCAAGGTTTGACATAATGAATTGTGCTACTTTTAAAGCAAGCAACGATGTTTTCAAATCTGTAATCAAAAAGCAAAACGCTATTGAAGCAGTTCCTGCCGTTGCTACGTAGTTCAAAAGGTAACAATGGACTATTTTTCTTAGCGGATGCATATAATTTTAAATCAATAAAAACAATTTTTAAATCAATAATACTATTTTTTAAATCAATAAAAACATTTTCTAAATCAATAAAAGCATTTCAATTAATATTGGGAGTCATGTCGTTACTTTGTTGAATGTGGCCTTCTTTTGCATTGGGCTCCTGATCAGCCTGTCGGGTGTTCTTTTACCCATAATGACCGCCTCGCTGCACATTATCCCTTACTTACATTGCAGATCTTTTTGCTTATGCACATGCAAAAACAAAATAACAAAAATAATACTTTAGAAACATAGTACATAGCACTCACCAAAGTATTAGATAAAGAAGAGCAAGTTATGATTTAAAAATACATCTTTAACTGTTCACTCACACACATGAGCCATACCTGTATATCACCTGACAGCTGATCTAATTTGGTAGATAATAGTTAATTATTTTTTTTATGATTTGAACTGACTCATTTCTTGATGACTCCGAATTGTCCCAGTCAGCATATTCCTGTGCCAAATTGAAGAATATGAATAAACCCCTTACCATGGACAGTTTAGGCTGTTTCTGTAGCCTTGGGTTTTCCTGCAAGAAAACAACATTTTCTTTCCACTGTAAATGTTCATTATTCCTCAGAGAGGAAGACCATTGACTGAGCTGGACTTTGCGCAGGGGATCGTATGAGCGCTCATATTTTATGTGTGTGTGTGTAGATGATCACAGGTGTTTCACAATGTATTTGTAAGTAAGTACACATTCCAGAGGCTGGCATATATATATTTGTGGACTACAATTGAACTTCACATGACATATTATTTATATTCACCGTTTTGTGTATTGCCTTGAAGTGCTGTGTATTACCTTTAAGGGTAAGACCTCCTTGTTGATAGAGAAAAAGGAGGCCATAGCTTTTGTCCAGGAAGCGAGCCCGGCCACATTGCCACACACCCTCTTGGCTGTTTCAATGTTGTAGTCGGGCAAGTCAAAATAAGGCAGCAGCAGCTCCACCATTTCCTCATTAATGGAGTCTTTGGTGAATTGCTGCAAGGCAGAGGGAAAGAGAAGTGGTGATAATGGTGGTGGGATTAAGAGGGAAACAACAAAAATAACTTTGTTAGTCAACAACAGATGTTACTTATAAACAAAACACTGTAGAACTGGCTGTACTTACAAAAATAAGGAATGTAAAGGTATGAGAAAAGAAGGAGAAAATGCTTATTGCAGCAGTGGTTATTGAGTATAATAAGGGGAGCACACAATAAAGATGTAGAGGACATAAGAGGATCAATTACACAGACAAAAAAAAAATAGATAGAGAAAGAGATAATTAAGAAAATGACAAGGCAGAGCAATTCAAATGCAAAAATGAAAGAGAGTACAATGTAAGTGAGTATAAAAGGTATATAATACAAGTATTAGTTGAGCAGCAGAAAGTGCTTCTGTTTCAGGATATCATTTAAGAGTCCATACAAATGATCTTTGTACATATTTTATCAGCGCCAGATCTGGGGGGGCGCTGCGCTGGTAGCTCTGGGATGGAAAAAAAACATTTTTGCTCATCCTAATTTTCTGCCTTGATGTAACAACATTCATAATTAAGTAAAGGTAACACCGTTTTCTCCCCGGTTTCACGTTTCATTTGCCCTGTACGATGGGCGCTGTAAGTGATGAAAGTGGGGGATGTTGGCTTATCAGGCGCCCGCAGCTCACAGCCAAAGTGCGAGCGAGTGTCCGAGAGAGAGAGGGCGCACCGGTACCGGGGATTGTTGTTAGTATCTGGTGCTAGCTGCGCTAACGGATATAATAAGATGTTTCTACAACAAAGGTGGAGGAAGAGTCCGCTCCTGTCAGACTGAGAGACTCTATGAGGTAAAGGACTCTCTGAGTGACAGTTAACTTTTGTCTAAGTTATCTCAGTGGGTCTTAAAAGTTGTGATCAGAATGAATGTAAACAAATATTTCCAAGGCATACCTTTATAATTATTAGGATAAATAATAGCGCCAGCTAAAATCATGCCTAGGGCAGCAAATTGGTCAGAACTGGCCCTGTATATATTGACCCACCAATGTTAAAACATTTAACATAGTAAAAGTTCAGAAATACCTCACATTTGGCAGCATCTACAGCTTAATTAACTCTGAACATCTGATATTGGTGAGGGTACCTGCAGACTCCCCAAGAAGTTTCCAGCTGTCATGAGCTTTAGGGACTCCTGCCAAGACGGCGTGTTGCAGTTCTTCTCTGGATCGATCTTCACTGGGTTGACTCGCCTCTGGAAGAGCAGCAGCACGCAGTCCATGATCCGCATGATGAGGTGGGGGGGGCGACCAAGTGTTCGTACAGTGGCAATGTCTGATGGCTTGATTGTCTGAGAGTGTACAGAGAAAATACATGTTTACTGGGCAAACATATTGTATTTTCATAGGATATGCGGGAGGGGAGATAACAATAATTAATTCCTTACATTTATTATAGCGCTTTTCCAGATGCTCAAAGCGCTTTACAAATACACATTACTCATATCATACATGCAATGGTCATGTACTGTGGACAATACCCACAGGAGCAAGTTCAGGTGAAGTGTCTTGCCCAAGGACACAACGGCTTTACAGACGCAGCAGCGGCGGGTTTCACCCCTTGATCTGATGATCATTGCACAGCGCACTGCGCCACACTGTCCATCTTCACGCCTCGAAGTCATCGAGGCGCTTTTACAAGTACACATTAGTATCATACATGTACTGTGGACATTACCCACAGGAGCAAATCCGGGTGAAGTGTCTTGCCCAAGGACACAACGGCCTGACGCAGTGGCGGCAGGAGCGGGTTTCGAACTGGAGTTCCCCAGCACCCCCCTTGATCTGATGATCAGATGCACAGACCACTGCGCCACCCGTCCCGAATGCGATGAGATCAAAGAACAATTTGCTTTTCATGACATCCTTTACAATGCTGCAGTTTAAAAACATACAATGAAGGAAGTGTACAGAGAGAAATAAGACTGGCATGTTGATGATGATAGATAGAGGGAAATGAAGACAGTAAGTATAAAATCCAGCAGTTCTGCAGAGGAGGACAGCGCATTACTTCAAGTGACTGAAGAAAATGAGAGCGGCAGCAGCAGAGTGAAGAACATGTTTGGCTGCTTCATGGGCCCCCTGCCTGCTCGTCTCATCTCTTCTCCTTTTCGCACTGCTCTCTCCTTCCAGCACCATTTGCTCTCAGATGTTTACTCGAGCCATTTATAGTATGAATCTCCAACCAAAAAGTCAGCAATAAACAGTCTAGTTTCTACTTGCCCTTCACCAAACTAATGTTCTCTTCTCACCTCTCCAGTGCTTTTATCGAAATGTCTCAATAAGGTCCCTTTAAATCAGCTTAATAAAATCCTAGGTACTCAGGATTAGCTGCAGTCTTTGTCTTGAATGAATTTCTTTTGGCAAATATTTGTCTTTTATTTGTATCTATGAAAATGCATTGTTATGGTTGTGCTGATTAAGATAAAAGTAAGGAAAGGAGAACTTAAAGTTTAAATACTTACACCGTCTCTATAGACCAGCTGTCATCCACACTAATCAACTGTAAATGATGCTCTAATAACTATTTGTACTCTGTCTTTTTAACTTCATATCAACAATCAAGCCTGTTAACTTGAAAGTGACCTTAATGAGTCTCATGTTACTTTGTGGTGTGAATGGCCCACTGAGGTTCTTAATAAATGTGTCAATCTCCTAACCTCAACCACTAGAAGCCTCTTGAATGAGTGTCAAAACTCACGTCCAGTTGTGTCCACAAAGAGCTCTAATTAAAACCCTCTAAAGCACTTATACATGATTATCAATTCCAGACGGACTGCCTGAGGTTTGCCTGCTTGGAAATACAAGGTTTATGTCCACAGCAGCAAGTAGGAAATTCTAATCAGGGACCTGCCATGGGAGATCTGTATGCAACCCTCTACCCAGGAGGACAGCTTTAATTACATCGCAGCTCCAAGCCCCAGAGCATCGTGCTAACTTTAGACACACCCGCTCACACACACACACACACACACACACACACACACACACACACACACACACACACACACACACACACACACACATACACACACACACACACACACACACACACACACACACACACACACACACACCACACACACACACACACACACACACACACACACACACACACACACACACACACACAAAGGCTTTAGGCAAACCTGCATGGAACTACACACAGCAAGTCACAGAGTGCTTTAAGTGGCATCCTGAAGCAACACAGTGAGAGCAGGACAAATATTGGTGGGGGAGACATTAAGCCTGAAACAGGATTTACTGACAATTGCTAAACGTCAGACTCTCTTTTAAGGGAAATAGTTAACAGGGGCAGCAGAGAACATCACGAGGAGTGGCACTACAGGACAAAGGAAATGGAGGATCTAGGAGATAATTAGTATTAACTATCCTGATGATATGGCTCATATGCAGAATTAAAGAACATGTCCTAATGAAAATTATTACTTTTTTATGTATTTCTTTTGATTGATGACATTTCCAGTGGAGCAATTTTTAGATGTAGTTACAGTATAGTTCATATTTATATCTCCCCAATATTAAAGTGTCGTTATATATTGAAAGCTTTACATATTTATTGGAGAACACTTCCATGTATTGCTTTCCAAACCTATATCACAACTAGGCTTTTAGGATCTGGACTTTTTATCGTGCATCTGTCATAAGTTAAATCAACTTTAATCACAAATGTTAAAAAGTGATGGACGCTGATACATTTTTTTGTATGGAATGAGAATAAAATCTGAATAGAAAACTATGGAAAGTTGTGGATTATCAAATCCCCAAATTTCAAATAAAGTTGAAAGGCAGTGACCAACAGTGTTTTAATTTGCTTCTTAAAGTTATCAATGTGGGATAATGTTGAATCTATTTGGTGTCCATACTTGCAATGCAGCCTCTGCTTCCTGCAGAGCTGGCCGGGCAGATTCCAGTTTCTCCTCTGCGATGGCCTTGTCAGCTGAGATGCTGTCTACAATGGCCTGGGCCTTGTCCTTCACTTTCTGCACCTCCACCTTCACTCGCTCTGCTGCCTGGGCTTTTACTGTCACTTCCTTCAATACCTGGGTGAATGAACAAGACATTTATTTCATTTAAAGAGTCTGGTCATATCATGTTTATTTTGTTATCAGTCATATCTTAGCCCGGTTGAGCATGTTTAATACAGTAAAGTAAAACACATATTCTGAGGCACGTAAATGCACAACTGTGTGCATATGCATACCCGCATATACACCTTGGCAAAAATATAATATGAATGACCAATATAGCAAGTATTTATATCAAGGAAACGCACACAGACATACTCACACAGTCACGGACAGTTTGACCTTCACTGCTGTTTCATGCCTGAAACCTACCATATCAGCTTTGTCATTGGCAACCTGTAGCTCCTTTTCTTTCACCTCCAGCTCCTTGCTGAGTGCTGCTACAGACTCTGATGCCTCCTTCAGCTTCTGGAGACCGGTGTTCATCCTAAACAGGAAAATACCAAACATCAGGTTTGTAATCCCAGCATTGATCTTGGACCTTGACTATTATGTGCCTGACTATGTGAGAGGCATCTGCACATCAACATTTCTAAGATAATGTTTGTTGTAAAACTTTTATTATGAACAACATGACATCCCATCAGGCATTGCACAAACAATTGTTTTTTAATGGCTTGGGTGGCACTGCTCGGGAGGGAAGGGTGGGGGGTCTGGGCTCATTTGCACCCTTTAAGTTTATCTATTTATTTGTATTATATATACTATTTTGTATGTTCTTTCCCACTATGACTTTGTATGTCATTAAGTATGGTATTCCTGTCACACTATGTTTTTTCTTTATTATTTCTTGTTGGCTGTTCTGTTTGTTGAAAAAGAGAAGCATGATTTCCATCCCAAAGAAGTCTGTACTATTGCTTACACTTGTATGCTTGAAACATGATATCCCATCAGTATTTGTGTCCACTGGGCACCAGAGGCCTGTAATACGAAGCCGGATTTTCGCTTAGCGAGCTAACTTCAGGGAAAACTCTGGGTTCTCTTCTTACCGGGCTAGATCTTCATGGTAACTTATGCTGAACGGCAAACCTGCTCCAGAGCAGGTTTGGTTCCAGGATAAGAGATCAACTCAGTGAAAGCACCGCCTGCTGACCAATCAGAGCTCAGTAGGCAGAGTTTAAAGCTATCAAGTCATATTACAGGATAAGGAATAAACTGCCATTGCAGAAAAGACGGCCGGCAAAAATCAACTGACTGTGTGAACGTGAAAATTAACAGAATATTGATCACCTCCCATCTTCAGAGCAATTTGACTATTATAACATTAGCGTTAAGAAAGCTTACTTAAATATCTGCCACAAGTTAACATAAGTAACCGGATCAAAATAACATTACGTACAGTCCTACTGTACTGTGCACTGTGAGTGCAGACGTCGATGTGTCCCATTATCATTCATATCACATCATATCACATCATAATGTATCATATATTTTCTTATTTGAGTCAGCTAAGCCGTATCTGGCCGTGCAACACTTACAGTGTCACATACTGTATGCAGAAGTATTATTTTAAGCAACACATTAAGTTGACGAAACACTGGAGTCAAATGTATTCACCTTGCAGGTGCAACTATGTTGCTTTTATCCTGGGTAAAGTGTTTAAGTCATGGATGTTTAAAGTTTAACTTCTTCATATTTCTCAGAAAGTGCACTAATTATGGCTAATTATTGATGCCTCACTCATCACGTGCCACCTATTGTCGCAAAGAGGAAGACTCTCAGATTCTACAACTTCATCAAAATCAAGTATTTTACAAACCAACCCTCAATATTATTGTATGTTAACAAATATCTAAGATAATCATGTTAGTTTGTTTACCTGTTGGCCAGGGTCTGGACTTCAGACCTCTTCTCCTTATAGATGGCTTTGTAGCCCTGAATGAAGGACAGGTAGGACTTCGGTGTCACGTGGGTGGAGCGTCGGTATCTAGAATTTAATTTGATTAAAAAAGGATATTTCAGGTCATGATAAAATACAGGAGAATCATTTCAAAATGTGTCCTTATCCTCAAATTTGTATTTAGATAAAGAGGTTTTAACAAAATGTTGTACCTCTGGAAGTAGTCCACACACTTCTCTGCCACACCATCCTGGAAGGAGCCCATACACTGGACTACCTCACCTTTAACCTGGGTTGAGCAGTCGATGTCATATAATGACAGGAAGTGTTCAGACACTGTAGTACAGAAATATGGATGAGGAATCATCAGAAAAAGCTGAATTAGGAGGAAAATACAGAAAGTGGACTGCAAAATTTGGTAACTGAAACCTGATCGGCAAATGTAAAATAAATAGAACAGGTTAATATACTGGTCAATACTGCAAAATGCTTTAAGAAATTGCAATTGATGGTTTTCCAAGCAGGAAAGACAGTGTAATTGCAATGGATATTATAGATTACTTGTGACATATTTCACAACATCTTTGTTATTCTTCTGACTAATTTAGGAATATATGGATTGTAGTCAGAAAAAGAAATTGGGAAATGAGCTGCACAAAATGAGGGGCGTTAAGAATTGTTAAATTGGTATGTGACGTGTATGAAAGTAATAACATTCCAAACTGGTTTCAGTATGCATTTCTAAGCAGCAGAAGTAAATACAATTATATTAGACAAGTTATACTGTGTATGAGGTAATGTTAGCAGTAAATCCCAACAGCATGGCTGCAGTTGTCTAACAAAGACTTTCATTAATAAGAAAGCACAAGGGCACACTGAAAATCTTATTAAGTAATACATGAGCTTTTTTTTTAGAGCAAATAGAAAAATAACAAGGATAAATTGACAGGGATATATAAATATTGTCTAACAAATACTACAATTGGAAAGCAGATTTGAAAATGCCTGGGAAAGGTACCTGCAACAAGAGCATCCTTTGGCCACCTGCTGAACCAGTCCATGGTGCACCCAGATATCAAGGCAGGGAACTTTAACGCCCGGTTGCGGAACTTTTCCCCAACGGGCGAGAAGCACAGAACAACGTGGAGGTTGTGTCGGACTCGTGACATGAAGTACTCGTAAAGGTTTTCGTTGGTCGGTGGTCGCCTTGGAAACTCCCGCTTCATAACAGGAATAAGATCACTGAGAATCTCATCAATCTCATCACGAGCGAATAGGTTGGACACCTGAGGATAGAAAATATATCCATACAATGATGTCCATTAACATGATGTATTTTCTATTTCTATTATACTGGTTTGTTTGTGTTTGGTATCTGGTTTAGGTGAAAATAATTTAGTAAAAGTTTTTTGTGATTTTTTATTAAAACAAGATCTTAAACATACGTTTAAATCTTTAAAACAATAATGGATGTCTCCTTTTTCTGTAATATTTGCTTTGTAAGAAGTAATTGTGGTAATGGTAAGTTTGAATATGGAGATTCAGATCACCAAAACACAATTTCTGATTTTGTTTTGCTCAGCACTCAAAACTTACAAAGTACTGTTTGTCTAGGGCAGTGGTCGGCAACAGGCGGACCGCGGTCCGGATCCGGACACCGACCTATACGGACCCGGACCTATAATCAATACATTAATAGGGGATTTCAATTTTGACGGGGCGATTCTATTTTAACCGCCGCAGACAGGGGGCGAAAGAGACGAGTGAGCGATACAGGGAGAGAAACACAGAAGAAGAGACGAGAGCGCGGCAGAGAGAAGCGGAGAGGAAAGTGAGTGAAGAGAATAATTAGCGATACAGGGAGAAGCGGAGAGGAGAGTGAACAGGCGTGTTAGCGGCAGACAGGGAGAGACAAATAATTACACATGGCGCTCTCCAAGAAGAGGAAAGTGGACAGTGAGAACAGAACTTTTAACCCTGAGTGGACGGACTCATTCATGTTCATCCTGCCCACTGGGAGCACAGAACCAGTGTGTCTCATTTGTTCAGAGACCGTGGCGCTCATTAAAAGTGCCAAAATGCCACTATGAGACAAAACACAAAGTGTTTGACCAAACATTCCCTCTCAAATCAGAACTGAGGTCACAAAAAATAAATATCGTTCCAGGGCAGGCTAACCGAGGCTAACCAATGAGCACCTGCATGTGTGTATGAGAATGGCCCTGACACCATTTCAGCCCAGATCTAAACTCCTGGCAGGACAAGCTCCAGCTCAATTCTCACACTGAACAAAACAAAGTGAGTGAGGGACTGCAATATAAGAGGGAAAGAAAGAGAAACTTTAAAACTGTTAAATTATTATGATGTGTAAAGACTGATATTGTTCTATAATCATCTGAAACTGTTAAGTGATGATGTGAAACGGTTAACAAAGAAAAAGAGAAACTCAAGCTGCTGCTACACTTTATTTTAAGATGCACACATTTTCCAAAGCTATTTTATTTATTTTCTCTATTTTATTTTTAAATGAGAGGAACATTACACATATCCACAATATTTACTGTATATCTGTATAGTTCAATGTTAATTGACAATACATAGTTGTTTTTGAATTGCACTTTCTTTATTTGATTGGCAGTCAGTTCTTGATTACATGCAGACGTTGATAAAGCTAGAGGCTACTTCAATATATATCACACTAATTCATAAAGCAAGTTAGGCATTTTGAAGCTCCGGACCTTTGCATGGGGAGATTTTCTCTAACTGGACCTCGTTGAATTTTAGTTGAATAACTCTGGTTTAGAGTGTCAAATTAAGTTTGAATTTGATCACGCAGAGACTTTATAGCGCAGATTTCCAAAAATGAATCTGTATTTAAGGCACATGGTGACAATTAGTGATACAAGGAAATTCTGAGATATACACTGAACAAAAATATAAATGCAACACTTTTGTTTTTGCTCCCATTTTTCATGAGATGAACTCAAAGATCTAAAACATTTTCTATAAACACAAAATAACCATTTCTCTCAAATATTGTTCACAAATCTGAAAAAATCTGTGATAGTGAGCACTTCTCCTTTGCCGAGATAATCCATCCCACCTCACAGGTGTGGCATATCAAGATGCTGATTAGACAGCATGATTATTGCACAGGTGTGCCTTAGGCTGGCCACAATAAAAGGCCACTCTGAAACGTGGAGTTTTATCACACAGCACAATGCCACAGATGTCGCAAGTTTTGAGGGAGCGTGCAATTGGCATGCTGACAGCAGGAATGTCCACCAGAGCTGTTGCCTGTGAATTGAATGTTCATTTCTCTACCATAAGCCGTCTCCAAAGGCGTTTCAGAGAATTTGGCAGTACATCCAACTGGCCTCACAACCGCAGACCACCTGTAACCACACCAGCCCAGGACCTCCACATTCAGCATGTTCACCTCTAAGATCGTCTGAGACCAGCCACTCGGACAGCTGCTGCAACAATCGGTTTGCATAACCAAAGAATTTCTGCACAAACTGTCAGAAACCGTCTCAGGGAAGCTCATCTGCATGCTCGTCGTCCTCATCGGGGTCTCGACCTGACTCCGGTTCGTCGTTGTAACCGACTTGAGTGGGCAAATGCTCACATTCGATGGCGTCTGGCACGTTGGAGAGATGTTCTCTTCACGGATGAATCCCGGTTTTCACTGTTCAGGGCAGATGGCAGACAGCGTGTGTGGCGTCGTGTGGGTGAGCGGTTTTCTGATGTCAATGTTGTGAATCGAGTGGCCCATGGTGGTGGTGGGGTTATGGTATGGGCAGGCGTATGTTATGGACGACGAACACAGGTGCATTTTATTGATGGCATTGTGAATGCACAGAGATACCGTGACGAGATCCTGAGGCCCATTGTTGTGCCATTCATCCACGACCATCACCTCATGTTGCAGCATGATAATGCATGGCCCCATGTT
Source organism: Gymnodraco acuticeps (assembly GCF_902827175.1). Taxonomy (NCBI): domain Eukaryota; kingdom Metazoa; phylum Chordata; class Actinopteri; order Perciformes; family Bathydraconidae; genus Gymnodraco; species Gymnodraco acuticeps. Next base: position 269,638 of record NW_022992090.1, read on the forward strand.
GCAAGGATCTGTACACAATTCCTGGAGGCTGAAAACATCCCAGTTCTTGCATGGCCAGCATACTCACTGGACATGTCACCCATTGAGCATGTTTGGGATGCTCTGGATCGGCGTATACGACAGCATGTTCCAGGTCCTGCCAATATCCAACAACTTCGCACAGCCATTGAAGAGGAGTGGACCAACATTCCATAGGCCACAATCAAAACCTGATCAACTCTATGCGAAGGAGATGTGTTGCACTGCGTGAGGCAAATTGTGGTCACACCAGATACTGACTGGTTTTCAGACCCCCCCAGATCCCCCCAATAAAGCAAAACTGCACGTTTCAGAGTGGCCTTTTATTGTGGCCAGCCTAAGGCACACCTGTGCAATAATCATGCTGTCTAATCAGCATCTTGATATGCCACACCTGTGAGGTGGGATGGATTATCTCGGCTCACTATCAGATTTTTTCAGATTTGTGAACAATATTTGAGAGAAATGGTTATTTTGTGTATGTATAAAATGTTTTAGATCTTTGAGTTCATCTCATGAAAAATGGGAGCAAAAACAAAAGTGTTGCATTTATATTTTTGTTCAGTGTAAATATGAATGGTAAGCAGCTGGTGGAAAAGCCAAATTATGTTCTTTTACAATGAGGCCTTAGATCAGGATGGATAGATTTAAACTGATATTGGAAGTTGATTTGCTTTTGAATATTAAAATGGTCAATTGTGAGAGTAACAGACAATTGTTGAATCATTGCTTAGGTTAACCTTCACATACTTCCTTAGCCTGGTTTTGACACTGAAAATCATTATGGGAAAAAACACACCCAATATGGGGATAGCTACACTGCATCCTCTCACATTGCTTTTTGCACCTTTTCACTGTATTCCTATTTACTAAGAGTAAGATAGAGAGAGTCCTGAGGGAGCATGTGGTGTTGTGGTAAGAAGCACCATGTCTCCAACCATCTGCTGGGTTACTCTGAGATAAATAACAACCTCACACTAAGAGCTCGCTCTTCCTTTTTGTTTCTCATCTCTGTCACTGTCTTGCACAGAGTCATCCTATCATTCCTGCAACAACAACTTTTCTCTTACAAAAACACAACTCCGCACACAATCCTCTCAGCTGCACACAAACAACACACCAAACACGAAATAAGTCCATGTGGAGGTCGGATGTTTACTAGCAATGCTCAGTTTTCAACATTTGTAGAAATGATTGTGAATCATTCCTTGATGGTGTTAACTTATTTAAATGTATATGATAAGCATCTCAACAAGCTCTCCACCTTCTATGCTTCTTTAAAGTGGACCTATCATGCTATATTGGAAAAATATATTGTAGGACCATACCTAAAAACCATGACCATAAAAAACATGTCAGTGAAGTTGTTTTGCTTAAAATAGCAAACAGTTCACCCATTGTAGCCATGCCTCATACTGCTCAAACCCCTCTTTTGCAGCCCTGTTAGAGAAACGCGGATCTTGGGTCCTTACCTTGAGAAAAAAGAAAGAAGAGGAGGAGGAGCTAATGCCTGCTCAGAATTCTACCGGAGATAAAGTTAAATTTGGTTGTGATAAAACGCCATCTTGTTCTAAACCACATCAAAGATTATTTCTGAAACAGTATGGAGCTCAACTGCTTTTTCTCTTGCAGGTTTATCACAAGTAGTGATGGCGAGATGAAGCCTTATGAAGCTTTCCAGCCAATTGGTTCGCAAAAGGGTTCATCTCATGAGGCTTCATCATGGGCTTCATTTGAACACAAACCCCCTGTTGGTCAAAGTGTGTAAAACAGGCAGATTGGACATCTCAACAGTGTGCTCTATCTCATACCGAGTTCCCAATGAGTAAAGCCTTAGAATAACTCTAAACAACGAACATAAAATCATATTTTCATGTTAACAATATTGTTTTTATCCCAGTTGATTGTGATTGAAAAGCCTAAGGAGGTTGGTAAACATTGCAAAGAGGGATTTGTATTCCTTAATTCGATTTACACACTGCATCTATTGCACGTCTGTCCGTCCTGGGAGAGGGATCCCTCCTCTGTTGCTCTCCCTGAGGTTTCTCCCATTTTTTCCCTTTAAACTGTGGGTTTTCTCTGGAAGTTTTTCCTTGTACGATGTGAGGGTCTGAGGATAGAGGGTGTCGTTTTTTCTCATACTGATATTCTGAACAATCTGTGCTGTTGTATTAGCTGTAAAGTGTCTCTACTGTAGGCTATTTTTATTATATGTACAGCACTTTGGCTCGACCAAAAATCGTTTATAAATGTGCTATATAAATAAAACTTGATTTGATTTGATTTCATAATATTCATAATAAACGTAACCATGTTGTAGCCTGAGAAAGGCTAAACCATATCAAAGAATACATTTATTAACTACATTATCTCATTTAGCTGTAGCTTTTATAAACAACAAGAAAGACGTATTTTTCAGTCGTTGAACCAGGGACCCTGCGGTATGAGTCAACTGCTTTCCAGCTGAGCCACAGCACACACACTGAATCTCCCTGACAACACTGCAAGATATGTATTCCTGTATTTATTGATGTTTTTATTCCTACATTTATTTATGCTTGTATCTATTTATACTTATGACATGTTCCGACCTCTATATAAGTGAGGGTCTGAGCTCTCCTGATTCCATCGTGTCACCGGGCCCGGGTACAGGAGGGGTAATATGGTTCTTATTATACATCCATGGGTATTATGAGCGTTGTGGTTCAACGGCTTAACCGATCTGAATCGCTTCCTGAAGCAGTCACGTGGTATCGACAGGCAGCGAGGCTTCGTTTGTCATCAAAGACGTCACTGGCCCAAAACGATACAAGCCTCGATACAAGCTTCACAAAAAGCTTCGGGGATTACTCGACACACGCTCCGAAGCCTCGGCGCAATACGTAACATCACTAACCACAAGGTGAGTTCCTTTTTTTATTTCCTGCTTTTTAAACACATGTGCTCTACACAGTACAGGTTAGCTCTGAGTGTTAGCGAGGCTTGCTAATGTAAACAAAGACGAGATTACTTCCAAAACACGTCAAGCATTGTTTCTGATAGCAATATTTCCGTGGGTCCGCCGCCGATTTGACGTCAGATCGGCAGCAAATCTGTATCCGCTCGTTGTACACCCGTTTTTAAAAGATTTGGGTACGGAGGAAAAGAGAGAGGGTTTTATTTTCTGACGCTGCGTGAGTTCCCCGGCACACCGTATAAAAGACATCAAAAAGTGCATTTTGCATGATAGGTCCCCTTTAAGCAAACAACTTTAGAGTCCTAAATGTGGAAAATGGAACAGAAATATATAAAATGGGTTTTCTGCTTACTATTAAGATATTGTCTTAAGACAGGGTGATTTCTTCACAGTTTGAGCTGCATGACAAACAGATTAAACAAATTAACATTTTAGTAGTTGGGGTAGCAACCTGAGCGAGAAATATTAGGAAGAGATACTGTATTTAATTTAAATAGCTTGATTAGGCCTGATTAAAGTATTACATGTTTAGTCGGGGTTAGTAAACAGTAGAAAGCAGTTGCTGTGTTAACTTCTTTGATACATCTGTTATTTAGTCATTCTCTCTGTCAAACGCTCACACCAGGGTTCGTAATGTTGGAACAATGTGAAGACAAACGGTCTGTCAAAATAAGTTACAGGAGCAGGAAAAGTGCTTTGGACCTAGCTGCATATAATCTTCCTGCCAGTAACAGCTTCAATTCATTACATCCAAATCAATCAAATATAATTATGAAACGCTATCGTATTGACAACGAAAATGCAATTTGCTTTTTAATTTGATATAAACTTCACTGCTCATAGACCAAATAGAGACCAAATGATTCTCTCTGTTCTTGGCCTGAGCTGTCTTTTACTTGGTAACTCAATAATAAATGTTTGTGCTATTCAAGGTTGAATGCCAGCAGTCAGTTTCAACAGCACAACAAACCAATAATTACAGCTTTTTTGTGGGGCAAACTAGATCTCATGCAAGTATGAGTCAATATGAGTCAGTGCACCTTTTTGTATCCCTCATGATAAAGTGTGTTATGATTTTCAAAAATGTTTCAGCTGTAAAAACAAGTGTGCCAGGTCATTTATCAAAAGAGAATACTTTTGTATACTTGACTTCTTAAGAGTACTACTCTTGATGATGAATTTTTCTCAAAAGCAAAAAATATATTGAAGAAAAATATGTAGTTTGAATACACACTTCTTAGAACAATCTTTACATTATGTAACTACATAGCTTTGAAAAACATTTATGGTATTAATTATTCTGAGTTACTTTCTCTCTGCGTTATTCTGAGTTTCCATTTGCCCCACCTTATGAATTACACTGCTAACATTAGAGACTTACAATGGCCTATCTCTAAACACTATCATTTGTGTATCTTTCCTAGGAGTGTATTTGTTCCTACTTCACAGCAACAGACCTTTTGATTTCAAACACCAGCTGCTTTCACTTTTGTATATCACGAAAATCATGTATGTGTGGCTTTGTGGCATGTTTGGGCTTCTCACCTCTCCAGATGACAGGACATTGTTCATGTACTCGAGGAAGGATTCCTCTTTGATTTCGTTGTCAGTAAAGAGGAAGCTGATGCCTTTGCCCTGTTGGCCAGCTGTTCTGTACAAACCCTTCAGGTCGTCCATCAGGTTGGCTGTGTTGTATGAGCTAGCAAAGAACAGAATGCATCAAATAAATGAAGAGTGAAAGTGGATTATCAATGTAACGTATGGAATTAATCGCATGACTCATTGGTGACAAACTGCATCAATAGAATGTAATAGAGTAACAGATTTAAAATGACAATATTTAAAAGCAGGGATCGTTTTTACTTGAAATCAACGTAAAAGTTAGATTTCAGAGAATCAAATTGTGTCTGCACGAGAAACAGAGTATGGCCCTGCATGGAAAAGGCAACTGTGTAAAAAGAGAAGAAAACATGGTCCATGTTTTCTTCAAGTAGGGCTGCAGAGTCGAGATGGTCATTTATATTAATACCAAACACTAAAATCTGTGAGGCAGAGAGCAGATGGAAAATAAGACTGCGACAAATCAACATGGGGACTTGGGGAGAAAATCATTTGACGGGTTGGTAGAGCAAGGGAGAGTCCAGAGTGAGACACAGAACAATGAGAAAGGCTATTTGTAAGCCAAAGCAAGCAGAGAAAAATGACACAGAAAAAGCAAAGGAGCGTTTTTCTTATTCTGATCAATGAAGTGCACTGAAGAGACTCTCATAGGAGACAATTATATTGTCTCAAAGAGAAGACACAATGGATGAGGGGCTGCAAAGATATTAAACAATAACTATCATCTTTCAGAACTTCATTTTGATTTGCAGATCCTGATTAATGAATGATGAATCTTTATCAAATGTCAGAAATGAGACACAGACATTTCCGTTTGATCTCTTGACTAAACAGAACAACCTATACAATTCAACCTATTGAAAGCAAAATGATGTATTTTTTTCTATTGTATGTGCGCCTCACCGTGTGAGAGTTATCTGGAAGATCTTGTATCCAGCAATGAATGAGGCCAGTCTGGTCAGGCTCTGTTTGCCTGAACCCCCAACACCCACCAACAAGGCATTTCCTCCAGGCGTCCGGATTATCCTCGACACCTACACACACACAAACAAACCCATCATACACATAGAACTAGGATTAATAAAAAAGGAGAGTTTGTATGTGACAATCTGTGAAGGAGAAAAAAAGAAGCAAGGGAGACAGAAAGACAAAGCAAACAAGTTTACAAAAATAAAAACTACACAAAATAAATTGTAGATTAAACTGGAATGACTTTTTTGGGGGCTTGTAGGCTGTCTGAGCATTCAATGAAAATGAACAGTGGCCAGTGACACAACTTCAATGGAAATAGTTTTGAGTTTCACTGAGTTTGACAACATAACGTTTTGTATGCATTCATGGCGTCACACACACTTTTATACTTTCTGTTCTGTTCTATAACGTAAAAAGCCTGTGACTTTCATCCTGATAATATTAAGATTTCTTCATTTTTAAAAACACACCAACGTGGGTAAATGATTAGTATATTTTGAGTACCTTGACCAGATGCATTATAGCATCCTGAAAGAAGACCATGTCCATGCCAGTACCCCTGATGCTCTCATTATAATGGCTCAGAAACATGTTAAGGCGCTCCTTTAAACTCTCAAACGATTCGATAGGCTCGTACACTTTGGGCAAATCAAAGTCTGATTCCTCCGGCTCTTCTCCTGTAAGGAAAATAAAGATTTTATTTTAAAATGATCACAAACAGCAGGAGAATTTCATAAAAACACTGGACTGAAATGTTCCAGTGCTGTATGTTTTTGATTGATAGGTACCTGTAGCCTCAGGTGCATCTCGTAGAAAGTCAACAAAGAATCTGTTTAGTCCTTCTCCATAATCCGCTATGTTCTTGTTGTCCTCGACAAACTCCTCCTCTACAAGTTCTGCCAAAGCGTGGTCAAACCACTCCACGTCTTCAGGCATGGTAAAACGGTCAGCTATCACACGACTACACTCGTGCTTCCACAATGCCAGCAGCACCTGGAAATGACCATTTGTGTTAATGTTCCTATTCAATAAAGTAAGCTCAAAAACCTTTGGTTGTTGTAAGTCTCTCGAGTGTCTGCCAGTACAAGACAGCAGGATAGGTGAGTGTTGCTTATGAATTAGCTCATTCAGTTCAGATAGCATAGCCAAAATGATGAAGTAAACATTTCATTTATTGGTAATCAATACTGTCATGTATTCTGTTCTGAGTGGTCATGTCTTTTTTACAACACTTGCATCTTGCAGTCTCGTGTTGAGTTACAATGTTGGTCATTCTGAAGTTGCACTTGCTATTTTCCTTGCATAGGTGCATGTACACTATTAAGTATGGCAAAAGGATGTGCACTCATACTGGTCGAACAGTTGAGTATGGAACCCTTAACAATTTATACCTAACTGCTAGCTTTCTAACAGTGACAATTTTAATTTCCAGTGTGCCCACTGAGACAACACTACCCTAAAAAAATGTACACACCGCACAAGTACGAGTGTGAACAGTGCACTTAAGGATATATCCAAATTAAGAGGCACAGCATAATTCTTCTGAGGTGAGTTGAAAGCCTCAGCAGGGATGTTGAACATAGTTGCTATGACCCTTGGCAGCGGTAGATGATATATTTCATAGCATTATATTATTCAGTGAGGCCACAAAACAATAGGCAATGTTGAATGTTGCCACCTCAGCAAGAATAGAGCTTGCAATGCTAGAATTGTTTATTCTTCCCTACCAAAAGACAATTATCTTTCTCAATTCCTATATTAGCTGTACCATATAATTAGGGGTTTCATCATTCTCTGTAAGTGCCTTTACACTACTGCAGTCTATAATACATGTATCTGCATTTACACACTCACATGCAATAAGGCTAGTGGGAGGAATAATATTACAGCACTGCAGAAACCTGTTTAAAACTAATCTATCTAATCTAAGGCTGGTATATGTGGAGTATTAATCATACAGTATATACTTTGTGTATGTATCACACACAATACGTACTTAGCAGTAGGGCTCATGGTGCAGTGAGGGGCTTAACTTAGGCTTATCTATAGTATTTGTATTGTCAGTTGAACTTTTGATGTTAGATACTATATATTATCTTAATCTTATTAGCTGTGTAAATTTCCCTAATTATATGACATTTTAGATTTAAAAAAAACAAAAACATATATTTTAAACTTCTTACCTGAACAGAGTTGACCACCTCAGGGTTGGTATAAAGCATGCCTTGCCAAATTCTGGACAGATCCCTTAGGTTGAAAATGTAGTGAAACTTGGCCGGAGTTGGAAGCATCTTGACCTTGGTCAACTGCCAGAGCCGACGGGTCAGAGACACCAGACGAGGTATGGTGCTACGAACGTCATTGGCAAATCCACGACATGCACAGAAGTGGCCGATGCCAATCACACCTACATTATAGGTGATTTGTCAATTAAAGATGGCATTGTTACCAAGGCATGTATATTTATCAAAAGCATAAGATACAGTAGGTAATGTATGCCATTTTGTTAGTACTGTAGTATACGTTTTTTAAACAAATTCCATAATAATATTTAAATAATTCGATTCAATTCTTGTCTCAATAATGGTTCCACTGCATTCTTTTTACCCACCAAATATCTTGTCAATGGAAGTGTTGGAGGGCAGGGTACAGTTGAAGATGGAGAACTGCCTTTTCAGTCTCTGTGGGATGTCATTACGACCGCCTCCTGGATGGATCATGGCAGCTAGGAACTGAACGTCCACAATATTGGTGAACTCTCCCGGTTTCTCCAGATTGAAGAACCCGTTTTGCTCCATCAGCTGCCTGACAATCTCATTAGTCACCTATGATGAAGAGCCAAAAAGCAATGTTAAATCAAGAGTAGGATTATTTATTTAGTTTATTCTTTTTTGATGTTATCATCAGTAAATTGTTTTGCATCATTTAAATAGGTCAGTGAAGTGCAAAATAAAAATGTATGACTGCAATAAAAAAAATTATGATAGAATGATCCTACGCGGGATTCAAAAAACAAAACTAGACTCATTAACATTAATTGAGGTAGATAGTGAAAATACACTCTTAGTAGTTCATTTAATTAATTAAGGTTAATATGACCCCTAACCTGGTCTCCCCATTCGTTGATGACAGGCATGTTGATGTCATCTATAAAAATGGACATTTTCTTGCCAGCAGGGGGTCCGTACGTTGTCCCCATCCTCTTATCCACATAGCTCTCTACTGTCCTCTAGTAGAGAGCAAAGGACCAAATAAGACAAGACATATGGTTATGAAAAAGACAGCAAAAAGTGAAGGACAGATCTGGTAAGTTCCACAAAAACAAACATTGTTATAAACAGCTCAATCAATGCAACTGTGGAAGAAGAAGACTGTGGTCCGTCCTCCACCCTGCACATTATTAGTCAGAGTTAACACAGGTGTAGTGCATCAACTTTAAGTTGAAAATGGCTGAAAACAAGACGTCAAGATGTATACGAATGAAGAGGAAAGTTAACAGACAGTTCTGATTTACCTGGAACATGAGTGGTGTGGTCGCAGAAGATAAGTTGAGACTCTTCCCAATGTGGGCCTCAGGATCATACTTTGACATGTAGCCCTTGATGATAACAGTCTTGGCTGTTCCTTGCTCTCCAATCAGCAAAACAGCCTAGCAAAAATGAAAGATGTATTGTGTCTGGTCCTCTATATGCACAGATAACATAGTAAAGTAATGAAATGTATTGTTTCATACAATGTAATATGACTTTTTATGACAAAATTAACTACAGAAATGGCAGTTCATTATCATGTTGATCTTAAGATTTAAACTGTTGACTGAAACTATATGGCATTTGTTTCGCTATGGCATTAAATAGGACTCTTAGGTCAGAACAGACACCTCAGGAAAGAAGAAAAAACTGAAAAAGGAATAACAAAATAATCTATGTTTTTCAATTTTTTGTTTGAAGTGATCGGGCACCTAGTTAGGATGCCACCTGGGCGCCTCCCTAGGGAGGTGTTCCAGGCACGTCCAGCTGGGAAGAGACCAAGGGGTAGACCTAGGACCAGGTGGAGGGATTATATCTCTTCGCTGGCCTGGGAGCGCCTTGAGATCCCCCAGTCAGAGCTAGTTGATGTCGCCAGGGAAAAGAAAGTTTGGGGCTCTCTGCTGGAACTGCTACCCCCGCGACCCGACCACGGATAAGCGGAAGAAGATGGATGGATGGATGGTGATTGGCTAATATTTTTTTTTACAGATCCATAAAACGCTATGTTGGGGGTTGAAGGCCGTTGCCTGTGTATCAGCCATCTTCAACGTCTACCCTTCGTAACAGCTTAACATATTAAAATAATATTTGGTTTTAGTACATATTTGGTGCACACTAGGGATGCATATCGTTGACTTTTTTACGATACCGATACCGATACCACTGAACGATACCGATACTCAACCGATACATATCGTGATACTTTGAAAATGTATCATCCCACAATTACTCCCATGAAGTGCTTTACGATATAGTTAACATGTCCAAATGAATATTAAATTCAATTGTGGGACTTCTTGGACCTTTTAGTACTGAACAAACAATGAAAAATACATAAAAAATATGAAGAAAACCGATTATGGAATATCTTTTATAACACCCGCCATCAGGTGTGCCGCGTGAATAGCACATCTTGTCAATGCAAACAGACCGTTATACTGTAGCACCGTTATAATTAATGTTAAACCTGAGATTCGACTAGAGAACAAATACATAATAGAATAATGGTCATGAGATCTCGGCAACAAACAAATCTCATCTTTAAAATCAACATTTACCTTCACTGGTGAGAGAAAACAAATCCCATCACAGTTCATTTGTGGGACTTTTACCTTTCTAGTATTGAACAAACTATGAAAAATACATAAAATATGAAGAAAAACGATTATGCAATCTAATTTATAACACCTGCCATCACGGGCCATGGACTCACTTTTAAAATTAATTAAAAAAAATATTTTTTAAAAGTATCGAAACCGGATCTGATTTCGGTACGGTATACCGTAGCCACCAGTAACCGGTATTTCGGTAATACCGGATACCGGTATGCATCCCTAGTGCACACTTTATATCCATCAGCCTCTGAAAAAAGCAGATTTACCCAGTAAAGGGAAATGTAAGAGCTTCCTAAATGAAATATCACCCCCACACACAGCAGCTCTTTACAAATACACTAACATACAGACACCCCCTACTTTCCTCTTGTGGCATTTTGAATCTGAATGACTCTTTCACACATGCATCCAAACACACACACACACACACACTGTGGATGAATGTGAAGTGTTGAAGCATTTAATGGGCTTTCAAGTAGAGTATCGACCACCATTTTTTAAATATGGTCTTTTAGTAGATCTCTGCTGCATCCAGCCATGCTACCATGTTATTGATCTGAAATATGTGCATGTGTGTCGTCTGTAATGAAGCATTATACACTCAATGGAGAACACATTCAATGGCCGCTAACCTACAAAACCCTTACCATAAGCTATGAACACAGACATGTATGTTCTAGATGTGCCTGTTCCTCCTTTTGAGTCCCTTGAAACATACGTGAAGTCAACGTTTCAGTCGATGAAAATGTATAATGCTAAAGTTATCCTAAAGGGTATTTTAATGGATGTAGTCATTGTTTCTGACAGGCAGTACACAGCTATACTTTCAGCAAACTCACCTTGCCCTGCTTGGCGATGGTCTGTATTAGAAAGTCTGTTCTAACATTGTCCACATTGGGCACCAAGATGGAGCTGTACTCTGGGGTGAATTCTGAAGGATAAACATACTCCTCTACTCTGGTGCTCCAGTGGACCCACTGACCTGGAAGAAGAAGAAATGGGCACAAAAAAGACAGATTAGTACAAAATAAGACATGTGCAAACTGTCTTCCAATTCAAAATGAATTTCACAGTAAGGTTTGAAAAACTGACACCTACTGCAACATTTAGAACAACATGAGGCATTATGCGTCTGCTTGTCAAGAAGCAGCTTCAATATTTCCTGAATGTTTTTAATTTTTTTCATTTCATCTAATGTACAGGCGATAACATATGTTAATCAATGCATGCATACCATCTGCTGTGACATGGTAGTCAAACATGGTGTTGTCGCTGTCAGGAGGAATGTCTGGCAAGTTAAGATGGATATTGTTGTTCCCTCTGAGCCAGATCTCCATCTTCCTCCGGTCATCCAGTTCAAGTAATGCTCCAGTGCTCCACATTAGGGCAAAGACGTACAGCCGCTCCAGGTGCTCTCTGGATATCTCGCCACACTGCTCCTGTAGAGTAACAGTCAATTTAGATCAAGGACTTTATTAAAGCATCCACATTAACCTTCTACTGAAGTTTATTTTCTGGAGAAAAGTATGACCCTGATGAGTTCCAGCTATTACAGTATGTAACAAAGTGCACAAGTGTGTATTAAATCGTCTAATTATTACTCATCAACAGTACTACTGTTGTGTTGACAGTTGCCTACCCAATGACCTTTAAAAGGAACACGATAAAAAGACAAATCTATTATTATGCATAGTGGGCACAAGTAGGACTCATATAGCTCCACCAGTGATGTCTGTATGACAATAAAAAGTTTCACTTTGATTGGACTTAAAACTATGCAAAAGAGTTATATATTTTTAATTGGATCTCTTCTCTTTGCATTAACGAGCTACCATCTGTTTAAACTTCACAACCTGATTTAATTAAAGTATATGATGGATTACAGATCCAACAATAAGTGTTTTTCTAATATCATTCAACAGTTTTGTCTTTTCCTAAGAACAGCAAATGATTCAAAATGTCTTATCTATTTGAATTCTCCCTTTCATACCAGCAATCATTTTTCTTTAGAGCGTAGGATGTACCTCGATCATTAAAAGATGCAGTACAGTCGGTCCCATGGATGGGAATTCAGAACAGCTGTAACCTTACCTTTTGTGGTATGAGTCCCTGCAGCATGTTGATGCACTGCATGATGACAAAGGCCTCCAGCATGTCCATCTTAAACTCTAGTGACTGCACACTAAAGCGGTAGAGCTCAGCAAAGGAGGAGGAGAACAGTTCTCTCAGCACCTCTGCTTCCTGGGGGACACGTTTTTTCAACCAGCCCTGAAAGAGAGAAAAACAATCACATCATTGTAGTCAAGAGGACGTAAATAACATTAGTCTCACACAACAGTGTGTAGGTCCTGTTAAAAAGCTCAGCTTGTGTGATGTTTGTTCTTAGATGCAGCAGAAATGTCAAGTCCTCTAAACTAAGACAACTGATTACAATTTATCTTGCTGTATGAATAGTCAGATCCAACTCTAGGTTAAACAGAGTTTTTAATATGGTGATTATGATATGTATTGCCTTTGTTAAAGCCATATTTTAAACACACAATACATGAATAGGCATATTATATATCCCTGGGGTGCATCGACTAGCCAAATGTGTCCCAGATCTAGTTTTGATCTAGTCATTTTGCTTTCATAATATGTTATATACCGTAACATAAGAACCACAATTTAATATTTCTGTGTAGGAAACAACAGATTATATTTAAACAGTTAACTCACCTCCAGTATGGGGCTCCAGTTGAGCACGGAAGAGCTCATGAACACCATGCCATTGCGTGAGACAGTGGCTGGGGAGGCATTGTCAATGTTATGTGGCTCGAAAACCACTTTACAGTTGGGTGCCATGGGTATACGGTCTCCATTTGCCAGTGTGAGTGTTCTGTTGTCGTCCAAAACTGAGTTTAGGTTCTCAATCCAGATTGCATCAACTGGTCCATCCAGGACGATCCAGATGTGCTCACCTGAGACAGAAAATAGTGTTTTGGTTTATCTACATGGATATGAATGTAAAAGGATTCCTGGTCCGTGCTTTCACCTTCATGTACCATTTACAGGATGAAAGGCATCGGAAAATGCTTTTAGTTCACAGAAAAGGTGGCACCAGAATTCTTAGTAAAATAGAAGATTGAAAATAGACTTCCTCTTCTAAAGTAAGAAACAAGAAATCACAATATGGATACTGCCTATTTTCACTAAGTATTTCATTTCTTCTAAGATATTTCCCTCAGGAGACAAAACCTTGAATAATCAAGGCTGCTAAGCTGGATTCCTGTCTGCTCAACAACAAAAATGCACGATAACTTTAACTGAGTACATCAGATGCATATTTTGCAAACATAAAAGCAAGCACACATAATGTATACGCATACCAATCCATACATACATTTTTAATGAAGTGTTAGAACTGAGCAGGAAGATAAAACAGCTGTGTTTGCTGCTTTGAACTATAGACACAGTGAGGTCCCATGATAATTAAACTTCTCTGCAACGTAATAACATTCTGGTTTCCCTAAGGAAAAGAAAAAAACTCATTATATGAGAAATAATGTCTTAAATCAGGGGATCCCTGTTTTGTTTTCCCTATCACTCTTATGTTAACTCGACAGACAGGGGCTGTTATGGAACCATATTTTCTCATTTGCCAGTTAAACAGTTACTGTAGCTTTTGTTGAGTTTCCTACGAACCACACCTGTGGTACCTGAAGATATTTGGGTCAATCCTAGAGCATACATATTCATTATTTGGTGTCTGCCAATTTAAAATTGATCACCAAACAATTACAAAAATTAGATATTCTCAAAGTTACGTAAAATATGATTGCATTTACATGTGTTAGTAGTCTCTGCAATAAATGCTTATTTCCAAGTGTTTTTCATCAAAGTAGTATATTATTTGTTAATGTCAGCAGAGCTCACCTTCAAGTAGGCAACCACCTTTGAGTAAGCAGCCTTACCTTTCTTTGCTTTCAGGGTTTTCCTCCAAAGTGTAGAAAAGATGCCGTCAGTCCAGTCATTGGTCGCCACATCTAATCGACCGAACATCTGAGGAGCTGTGATGGCTTTCGGGTTCATTCGCATTTCTTTGTGAGGCTGACCACACTCTAGGAGTGAGAAAAGACATTGACAGAAACATTCATTGATGGACAGCACTTTGTTCAACTCTGTTGTTTTTAAATGTGCTATAGAAATAAAATGGATTGGATTGGATTCACTTATTAACATTTGTAAGTATATCTTACACCTCAAATATATTAAAACTAAAATATGCATACAACATAAATACTTATAAACAACTTGTGAGGTTTTGACTGTCACAGACAAACCTGTTCAATGCCTGCCAGTTATCTTGTTTGTATCTCGTGCACTAAAACCTACCTGTCATTGCTTTCATCAATGTGTGTATGCAAGTTGTCTTTCCAGCCCCACTTGGCCCCAGGGCCATCATGCCATGCCGGACCCTCTGAGTCTCAAACAGCTGGATGACCTTCAGCTTCCAGGGAGGATGTATGATCAGACCTGCGTCCTCAACCTGTCGGAGCATAATAACAGTGTACAACAGTGTTTAATTTACCAGTTGAACATGGATGAATGAAGGCACATACTTCACGTCTTTGGCCTCTTTAATGGTAAGTGACCCATTCGTATTTCTTTGGGTGCTATATCTGGACGCATTTAAAAGTGACATGAAATACTGTATACAGCTGTCTAACAGTCCATTAGTCTTTTGGCGGATTAAAGCCATCCTCCTCATTTCTCTCTCTAAACTCTGTTTACCTTTGTCTGTGTCCTTTCTGCCATTTCTCTCTCCCAGGCATACATACACAAACTCATCCCTCACCCCCTCCCCTACCTGTAAGTCGATGGCAGCCTCTAGTTCTGGATAGCCTGCTTTATCAAGTTGGATACCAGGGAAAAGGTCCTCGATCAGGCTCAGGAAGAGCGGCTCATCCTCATCAATCTAACAAACAAAAACATGCAGATAGACATAAACGTGCAAAAAACACTGAGTATCACTCGTGTTAAATCTATCTTTGATCCTCTGGTGAGTCTATCTTCAGTTTTTGCAAAACAGATGATCTATTAGAGGTTGTATTGTATTCTATGCTATTCTAGACTGACCAGCTTTGATAAGTTCATGTCCCTGAGGACCCTCATGACGATGGTGGACTCTGTGTCACTGGGGTTGGCTCGCTTGGCAGCTCCCAGTGTTCGCAGCACTGAAAGGATGTTCCGTAGGCCAAAGTCATAGTGAACCTGGACAATCACAGATCACAATTTAGATGTCATTCATCAGGATATGTTTCAAACCTGAATAACAAGCATTTAAAATTATTGTAATAATCTTAAAATAATTGCAAATGTAAATATAAAAAATATTATATGTTTGAAATCAGAAATGTTGCACTTTTAAAAAAAAAATTATAACATGAGCAATACTGGAGAAAAAAAGTCAAATGTTGATTTTATTTGCGAAAACATGTTTTTTTTGCACTCATGGTTTTACCTGTTTGGAGAGTTGTTCCTCACACAGCTTGTACAGAGTGAAGAACTTGCGGGCCAGCTCCATGTTGTCTATAAACCCACAACTGGCCAGTTTTACCCTTATGATGATCTGACGGTCAGGAACCATCATGGCCACAGAGCGGAAGTTGATCTTCAGGTTCTCAGGAAGCTCCTGGCGACCGGCATAACCTGGGTTCTGATTTTACAGGAGAGAAAAAATATGAGTTTGAAATGGGGTAAACACTATAACCATATTTGTGAGAACATTTATCGTTGCATATTGAACAAATCATTTTACAGGATATTATACAGAAGAACGTACAGCAGGTGTATGCAGTTTGTGTAATTTACAGCATAGGCCAGGCAAGGCAAGGCAATTTTATTTATATAGCACTTTTCAGCACCTGGCGATTCAAAGTGCTTTACAGATTAAAAGCAAACGACATTTAAGAACAAATACAGCACAAATACATTATGTAATGTACTCGTGAAAAAAACTACACAGCATCTTAAGAAATACTAATACTAGAACATCATTAACGTTCATAGCGAACACTATCATTCAGTTAGTTAAATCCCTATGGCCAGAGCTTAGGCTCTCCTCTACACAGAGCCTGCCTTTGATCACACATGTGCACACACACGGTAAAGACAGAAGCGAGAATAATCTCTGACCCCTCTGCCCACATGAGACAACTAATGCTCTGTTTTCCGTTTAATAACTGTGCCAACAAGATACATTGATCAATCTATTACTGTATGATAAAGAACACTGGATAATATCAATTAAAAGAAGCAGATCTTTGTGTTTTATTTTGTACAAATGGTGATATAAGACATGGGACAGGTCGTTTCAGTGTATCAATAAATCTTATCAAACTGTATTATCTGCGATACATTGCATGCTCTCCAAATGCATTCTGAATTAAATGTATCCCACAGCAACGAAAATAAAAGATCCTGAGTATCAGTAGAACATTAATAGCAGTTTATTTCGATTTGTTATCATTTCTTTACAAGAGAATAGTAGTGTTGTGTCACTGACCATAGTAAGGAAGATGCCAAACTCGGGGCTCATTTCCACAGTGTCTCCATCAGTGAAGACAAAGTTTTTGCGACGTTCCTTTTTGCAGGTGAGAACTATTGCGATCTGCTGGGCCGCCACCGACAGAACTGGGAGGTCGATGCGGTTGAACTCGTCAAAGCAGCCCCACGAACCAGACTGAGCCAAACCTGGATATCAGACACATGCGAAAGATCCAAAATATTAAAATATAATCAACTGTCTCTTTGTTTTCCTCATCACTCATCCCAAACCACCAATCCCTTTTAAAGAAATCCATCCCTACTGTATATCCTTTATGTTTTCTGATTTTTTTGCCATAAAATGTTTACACCAATTTTCCTTGTGACTCTTACCTTTGAATATTCTTCCCAAGCCTCTGAAGTCCATCTGGTCAGAACAGTTGAAGACCACAACATACTTTCCAAGACAGCGGCCCATGTCCTTTGTGGTCTCTGTCTTACCTAATAACAAAAGGCAGATTTTTCAAATCCCTAAATGAGGTGCAACATTATGCTATGGAATTATTAACTGACTAAAACTCTCTGTTGGAGCAGCAATGTGATCAGGCATTATAATATTTAAAAGGTGGAATAAAGAATAAACACAATTAAATAAAAACAAGAAACAGCAAATATAAACATATCTAGTAGAAATGACATATATAACAAATAATACACAATATAAAGTATTCTGGATAAATTAAAATGTGCTATAAAAGACCAACATACTTAAGCAACAAAAACATAGACTTATTATACTACAGGAGCAGAAACATGTATGTTAGGGACAATCTCCCACAATTGTGACATGTACTGCATGCTCAAGTCTTACCTGTTCCTGCAGGACCAGCAGGGGCCCCCCCCATACTCATACCGAGAGCCTGGGCGAGGGTAATGTAGCACCTGACCAAACAGACAGGAGAAAAGTTTCATGGACATGGTAAGGTTGGAACTAGGGTAGGCAATTCATACGTTTTAAATGCGCTTTACTCCATAACAATATAAAACAAATCAACTGTTATGAGGATAAAAAATGTCTTTCTGGTTTCTCCGAATTTGCCTGTACAAGTTTTAAAAATATGCTTCCTCACAAGGTCGTTTATATCTTCTCTCGAATGTTATTTATCACAGAATAAAACAAATATGATTTGATTCTTCAAAGAGAGGTTGGAGGTCAGACACAGCTAGAGAATTCTGCCCAATAAGCTGGTAAGGATTCAGCACCTTGCTCAAGGACACTTCACTCGAGAGAATAACCTGAACCCGGACACTGTTTTCTCTTTTTACAGCATGGCTGAACTCGATAAAACTGGGCTCGCAAGAAATGATGCATCTTTCAGAGAATGTAGAACAACTTAGACCACTGTAACATCAATGATCTCCCACTGATTTTTTTGTAGTTTTGCTTTCATGTAATACCAAGTCTACCTTTACCACTTTTTGTCTATTATATTACATGTCCTTCATCCATTTTGCCACCTCATCCCGTTTGGAAGAGTAAAGACAAAGGTTAGAGAATGAAAAGCAGCACAGCACAAACTAACCAAAGAAGATACTGTTTCAAGAAGGGGTGGGAGGCGTGTGGTGCAGTGGGTTGTGAGTTGGTATTCGGATCAGGAGGTCACAGGTTCAAACCCCACTGCAGTCAGCATGTCGTTGTGTCCCTGGGCAAGACACTTCACCCCAAATTGCTCCTGTGGGGATTGCCCACAGTATTGAGTATGTAAGTCGCTTTGGATAAAAGCGTCTAACAAGTAACATGTAATGTCCTCTAAAAGAAGGCATAGAAAGCAGTGAGAAAATCCGGGCGATCATTGCGCCTTTAGCCATAAGTCCAGCGTGGCACTTCTTTAGACAGCTGCTGTCTTCTGGTAGCTCTCCCCCTGCTGCTGTCTCCTCTCATCTCTTTCTCCTTGTCTCTGCTTTTTCTCACATTTCACTCTCTGTTTCTGTTAGTCCATCACTAACTGTAGCTGGGATTCAGCCTCCCTCACACTCTGAGTCTCTTCCTCTCTCTATGCCAGTGACAGAGTTTGTGACCACTGTGGAAGATTGCCAACTCCTCCAGTCTCATTTGTTCTCTTCTCTGTCCCCTGTCCCCCGTCCCCCGTCTCCCTAATTCCAGTAACTAGTCAGCCATAAAAAACTGTAACCCAATAGAAATTGACTGATGATATGATGAAACTGTTTACTATATCCCAAATAAAAGCAAGTGAAGTTACCTATATGTTAGAGAAGTAACTCTTTGAAGAGTGAGGTGGACTTTTCAAAAATGGTTGTGGACTGGGTGGATGTCTTTAGATCGATGTTGAGGGTATTCCAGGTGGTAGGGAGGCCAACGTGTAAAGGCTCATATAAGGAATTGATTGTACTCTGTCTTGGCAGTTGCCATATTTAGAGAAAGTAAGAAATACCTTTTTTTTCTCCTTGCAGGAGTTATTATTAAGGATCCTTGACTTGCTTCAGGAGGATTTTGTTCAGAATGAAAAAAACTGGCCAATCGCTATGTATAGGATTCAGGATTCTTAAGATTGTCCATTTCAAGAAAGTAAAAAAAAACGTCAAATGCAGCCCCCCCCTAATTTCACTATCAGTAATGTGTGGGGGGAAGGGGTTCCAAAAGCTTTAGACAATCTGACAAGCAATTAGTTTAAACCAACCTTAATTGGAACCATTACTACTCTGACAAAACATACACACTTGGTTGGTTCTAAAACTATGATTATGTGTGTCTTTTATAATTTTGCAATATTTGCTGCTACATACTGTATCATCAATCATGTTTTTACGAGTGTTTGTGTGTGTGAACTGTGTTTTCTACCTGTCAGTCAACGGGGTAATGACAAGCCTTTCAGTGCAGCCCAAGAATTCATTCTGGTAGACAGTGGCCACGTCTGTGATGTTAATGATCATCTTGTCGGAGTCCTCATTGAAGTAGAAACGACACTGCTTCAGCCACTCAAAGTCACTGGGGCTTTTGACATGGAGCCGGCACTGCAGAGAGAAAGGGAAGGGAGTAAAGTATGAAGAAGTGACAAAGAGAAGAGGCATGAAAAGATGAGGGAGAAGTGGGAAGCAAGTTAAAAGGATGGAGAGAACGGGGAGAGTGAAGAGGGCAAGTCAAGAATAGAAAATCGAAGGGCACCATTCAAGGAGTTATGAAAGGGGGAGATAAAAGCAGGAAGAAAGAGGGTAGGATAGTTGAAAGGAAAGGATGCATGAGGAGGCATGAGGTTAAAAGGAGGTTATATTTAAAAAGGTGGAAAAGGGGGAAGGGCAGGTAGTGGGAAGGATAAAATAAAAGAGGTTAGAGGTCATGAGATGATATTGAGTTGAAAGGAAGGGAAAGGAGAGGTGAGATGGATGCGAGAAAAGAAGCAAGTCAAGGAGACGGGTAAGAAAATACTATCTGGAGTGAACAGAGAATAGGATAGGAGAGGGTTAACGGTACGTCCACTCGGTTCCGTTGCGTTGAAGCTTGCCGGTGGGCGTGTCTGGCGCGCGACCAACAACCAATCACATTAATTTCCCGCCCCGGACACACAAGCACGCGGTTTGATTGGCTAGCGCTTGTACTGGCATATGATTTGATTGGCTGGCGCTTCCGTCGACGCTTGAAAAGTTGAACTTTTCTCAACTTTCGAAGCGAGCAACGGAGGCAAAGCGACATGACGTCACCCCATTCAAAGTGAATGGGAAGCGTCTCCGTTGAAGAACGCGACGGAACCGTGTGGACGTACCGTAACAGTTAAGACTGGAGGAAAATAAATCATTACAGGTACAAGGGGATTATATAATAAAATACACGTCCAATATTTTTTACCGTATACTTATTCTATTAACCTTGGAGACCAGTCAGACAATGTACTGTGCCTTGAGCTGAGACTTCAAAGACACTACTCTCTGTAGGTATACTAAATATGACTTGGCTGCCAATACAAAAATGCTTTGAAGACTTTTTGTCTGATATAATTTACTTTTGGGAGCCAAACGGTCAAACACCTGACCCCGTGGTAGCTGTATACCAAATGAGTTTTACAAAAGGACAGCCGTCTTGATCAGGGGATTCTGATTATATAATCGTGAACAGAGCTTGTTTCTATGGTCAAATGTACTTCAGTACTCTGAGCCATTATACAACAAGTCAAGTAGTAGTAAATGATTAACAAAATACTCACCAGGTCATCAAATATGTCCCTCTGGTGGACATGGATGGTGATGAGGGTCTCGTACTTTGTCCTCTCCACAGCCCCTAAGTCTCTTGTTGTCATGTCAATCAGTGTGTTGAGCAGATCCAGGAACAGCTGGTTGGTCTTTGCCATGATGCGGCGATCATATCGAGAATTGGTCAGGGCCTCTTCAGAGTCCCTTGTCCATATCATCTGAATACCTAGCAAGCCCACCTAGATCAAGGACAACAATATGTAATCATTGCGTGAAATCAAATGTACCGACATTCAACTTTGACTCAATCAAAACAATTGTAATCAGATTTTTACCACTAAGAAACTGAATACAGATTTTAAAGCAGAAAGTTACAGGAATTATGTTAAGGAAGAAAAACGGTGTTAAAAAATAAAGAATATCCCAGAAAACATGTCAAGTACAGTGTTTTGAAACCACTTCTTTGAATCCAGCTTAGAACTACCTGAGCAGGGAAGGAGTTGAGAAAGTCGATGAGCTGAAAGCCAGATTCCTGGATGGTCAGCGCAGCCTGTCGGATCACCAGGTGCAAAGACCTCTGGGATTCCTTCAGCAAAGCATTGAGCCAAACTTCGACATTCCCCTCTGCTGTGATAGGACGCTCCAGATCCACTGTCTCCCCTTCCCGTGATGACACAGCCATAATACGGTCGTATATCTGAGAAAGATTCAATATTTTCATGATTGCAGACGAATAATCCTTTTATGGCATGGTATTTCATTGTATCTGGTTTGTTTCTATCTATTTTCCCTCCAGACCATCTTGTTAGAGGGTTTGAAAGATACCGTTTTCATGTGAAATTGACAAAGCAAAAAGCCAAGTGTGTAGAACCAATAAATGTACACTCTAAAAACGAATTCAGGCGACCTTTCACCTCCACTTAATTAAATGCATGGTTGCAAGATACAAATGTGAGTTAATTGATTTAGATAAACATTTAAAGTTGCAAACATTAATTTATAAGTTGTGTTGATGTAATAATGTTGGTAATTACATCAACTTAATATTGTGTGTAATTTGAACTCTGATTTCTGCGTTAAGTGACTTAAAACAAAATTCAAGTTGTAAGTAATGCAATTGAATTGATAACTTAATTGTTCTACACCTTGAGTTAAGGATTTCAAGTCCACTCCCACTTAACATGCCTGGACAAGTTCCGACAGTTAAGACAAATAGAAATAATATACAAAGGACATTTTAAGGTGAGTGTAATCTTTTGTCATTCAAATACAGTAGATAGCCTTGTAGTTGCACTGTATAGGCAAATTGCTGTTTGACCAAAATTAGCAGCCTTTGAACTGTAAATAGTTCTGTGAGAGGACACAAAGTAGTAGAGGCTACTGAGAGTGTAAAAATACTTGGTTACTATTGTGATATCTCTTTTTATTAAAAATGAATCTCGGTGAAGCAGATCAAGGACATGCTTCTTGAGGTAGGATCGTTATTTACAGTTGTCATTTAAATGCAAGTTGTTGGCAGTCACCCATTCAGAATATATTCATTTAGGTAATTTCTCTTATTTTCCTTTTTCAAAAATAGCACAATACAATTGAAGTACGCAGAGAACTATAGCCATCTGCTGCCTTGTCGTGTACCTTGGAGAAAAGGAAGAGGACCTTTTTAAGGAGTTTAGCGACGTAATTAAAAATCTTGAAATAAAATAAAATCCATGGGCCCAGTGTAAAAACACAGGACAAACGCACTGATCTCTGTCAGTTACATTTTGAAGCATATTGGCCTTTTGGCCACACCCCAATCAATAATATCTTAGCAACGTTCAGCATGGATAGGTGTTGACAGCAATGGCATGGGAAAAGGATTGTGTAACATTTGAAAAGTGGCTTCTGCTCTTCACTTAACCAGTTCAAGTATTGTATGGAACCTGCAAAAAAGATGAGAAGATACACTAAAACTTGCACGGTTGGGATTGACAAAATCTGTCCACATGCATTTAAACACTAGGCAAAGTACTCAAAACCACCTCTGTGTGTTTTCAGGACCACATTGCCATGACGACACACACATGCAGACTCAATAGGGGAAAACAATACCAGCGTTGCTTTAGCAGCTGGTAATAATGGCTCTGAATTCACTAAGAGTGACAGTTTAAAAAGTATGCAATTACCTAATTCATTATCTCTTATGCGCTAACCTATTATTTAATGTGCTTCAAAAGGACATGAATATCGCATTCATCAGTGACCAGTCCACCCCAGGGTCTGACCATACGATGGCAACCATCGTGGTCGAGGGAAACAAATGAATGAGCAAGCATTCTGCGTTAAATGTGTTCATACTGTTTGAAATAATGACTGTCGGCAGTGTAAACATCTTTGTTACATCTTTTGTAAAATTGATGTGTGTGATCTGCAGATTGGTGGCCATTGAGAGTTTGTTACTGTAGTTTTACAAAAAATGTACAGATTTTACATATTTGGCACTGGTTTTAAATATA
The DNA here is from genome assembly GCF_902827175.1 of Gymnodraco acuticeps. Taxonomy (NCBI): domain Eukaryota; kingdom Metazoa; phylum Chordata; class Actinopteri; order Perciformes; family Bathydraconidae; genus Gymnodraco; species Gymnodraco acuticeps. Next base: position 293,294 of record NW_022992090.1, read on the forward strand.
CAAAGGCCTCTAACTTCGTTGTGATGGCAGCATGTATTTGCTGTGTCCCCATGTCCCATGGTAATATGGCTAATGTGTTTATTATTTGTGGGGCAATTTAAATTTGTGTTATTTATCTTTTTTTTCAAGATTTAAATGAAGCTCAGCGCAAGTTCTTTCAGGAAGACTGGGTGTGTATACATTCACTCCGCAGCTGCATATAATCAGCTCATCACAGGCGTTCTCTTTAACCTATTACATTTCACCTCATTCTCCAGCAGCCAATCAACGTGCTGCAGCCAAACTATGAAATATAACCTTATCATATGGCATGTGTCAATACATGTTCAAACAAAATGAATTATCTCCTGATTGAAACATCATGTGTTGAAATAAACAACTGCAGTTCAAAATAAAAAGTGAATTGCCTAATATTTTTGTTGTGGAATCAATTAATTTCTTTCTTTAAAGGCAAAAACATGAAAAAGCTAAGAAAAAAAAATATTGAATACAATATATTTGGAGCAACTTAATTTATAAATGGTTGTCAACTTAAAAACGTGTATCCCGAATGATGGTAATTAAGTACATACAACTTAAAATTCCTTTTAAATCATACGGTAAAACTAGTTGGAACAACTTAATCTTTTGAGTAATCAACTTAAAAACTTGTGTTTATGCTACCAATTATTAAGTAAGTGGTAATTAAAAACACCTCTGATTGTAGAGGAAAAGCCTTCTCCCCTAACTCAAATAACTTTGTTGCTTTAAGACAATTTCATTAGAAGTTGTCTTAACTCAATAAACATCGATGCAAACTGTAGCGTTGATTTTCTTTGTTCATTTCATTTCATTTCATTTCAAACCTTTATTTAACGAGATTGGTCCCATTGAGATCATAGATCTCTTTTTCAAGGGAGACCTGCAGCATATAGGTTCCACATGAAACATAAAACAATAAAGGACATTATACATTATATTTACAGGATACATTTACATAGTTATAGACATTTACAAGTGCCCATAGTATCAACAAGCATTTCATTTAGCCTAGCTTTAAAAACATGCAGAGGAATGAGATTGCTCAGTTTCAATTCTTGCTGAAGATTGTTCCAAGCAAGTGGAGCTGCGCACATAAAAGCTGTCTTACCTAAGACAGTCCTTGCTCTTGGCACATCTAACAATACTACATCATGCGATCTCAGACAATAGCTGCTTGCAACTCTCTGTGTTATCAGAGAGCAGATGTAATACGGGAGTTTACCCAACAAAGCTTTATAAATAAACGTGTACCAATGACTGAGCCTCTTTACAGTAAGTGATGGCAAACCTGCCTTGGCATACAGGGTACAGTGATGAGTAAGTGCTTTACAATTTGTGACAAATCTCAGTGCGCTGTGATACGCGGCATCTAACTTGTTCAGGCAATAGGCAGGTGCATTCATATATAACAAATCACCATAGTCCAGCACAGGTAAAAAGGTCACAGTGACTAGCCTTTTCCTGGCTTCAAAAGAGAAACAGGACTTGTTTCTGAAAAAGAAACCTAGTCTAACCCTTAGCTTTTTAAGCAGGTTATTTACATGAAGTTTAAAAGTAAGACAATCATCAAGCCAGATACCTAGGTATTTATAACAGGTAACCACTTCAAGTACTTGTCCTTGCATAGTAACAATATCCAAAACAGGCTCTGGTGTCTTTTTAGCTTTAGAAAATAGCATTACCTTGGTTTTATCAACATTTAAAAGAAGCTTAAGCTCAGAGAGCTGAGTCTGAATAATGTTAAAAACAGCCTGTAATTTAACACCAGCCTCCTTAATGGAGGGACCTGCACAGTACATCACGGTATCGTCCGCATAGAAATGTAAAGTAGCTTCATTCACATTTTCACCTAAACTGTTGATGTATATGGAGAATAAAAGTGGACCTAAAACAGAACCTTGAGGAACACCATTAGCAATGTTTAACCACTCAGAAGACAGCCCATCAAAGTGAACACATTGGGACCTTTCAGAGAGGTAGTTCACAAACCAACCCACTGCATGGCTGGATATGCCAATACTGAGTAGCCTCTGCTTTAAGATGCGATGATCGACGGTATCAAACGCTTTGGAAAGGTCAACAAATAGAGCTGCACAACTCTGCTTATTATCTAAAATACTCGTAATGTCATTCACCACTTTCATTGTGGCAGTGATGGTGCTATGTTGCTTTCTGAAGCCTGACTGATTTGTTGAGCCAAGGCATTTGTTTTTAGAGTGTACCTTGTCATGGAATCGGACACATTTGATGTTGTCAAAGACGTTGAGAAGGTGAGCCTGGATGGTGTGGGAATCAGACGCCTGGCCCAGGATTTCCAGCAGGGCAGGGTCAGAGACAAAGAAGAAACGAGGAAACAGCAGACGCTTCTTCTCCAAATAGCTGTTTATAAAACAGAATTGTAAAAAAAGAAAATGTTACCTTTTATATTTTGTCTCAAGGCATCTTGTGTTTGAAAGCATAATACACAGGACAGTAGTTGGCAGCAAAGCATTCTCTGCCTTTTGAATACTGTTTGAACTACTCTCACTTCAAGCCTTCATATGTTTTGAGATGCAAGTTGTTTAAGATTTTACTCCTTTTTACCCACCCTGTAAGTGACTTCTGGCAGATCTCCAGCTGTTCGAGGAGGTGAGGAAGCAGCTGTCCCATAGTCTCATCCCCCACACAGGACTGTACTACATTGGGCATCTCGTGGGCTCGCATCATGATCTTCACCCATGATTTGTCGATGTTGGAGAAACGTTTTGCTTCCTAAAAAAGGTTGAGAGAATATAGGAGGCTGTATTTATTTATTTTCTTTTTACTAAAATCCAGTTGCAATGCAAAAACCACACTCATATGAACAGACAAAATTCACCTTAGGCAGCTGTTTAGCAATGTCTCCGCCCACAAACACAGCCTCCAGGTAGATCCAAAGGTTCTGGACGGTCATCCAGTTTTCTATGATATCAGTGGTGTTGGAAAGATTCTGAACCCACTTCTGAATTTGGGCTTTGAACGGGGTGTTGTACCTACGACATAGATGACATGCATGTAAGCTTAACATTATGTCACACACAGTTTGTATGATTGTGTCAACAAGGCAGTCAAATACATGACCACACCTGTTGCTCATGAGAGACCCCAAAACCATCAGGCTGTCCTCCATGCTGGTAATGATCTCTGATGTACTGTCTCCTCTCAGTAGTAGTTCCCCGCGGGTTTTAAAGTTGGCAAACGTAAAGGTCTTGTTGTCCCACTCAGCGATCACCTGCTTCAGCTTCTGCTCAATATCACGCTCTTTCACCGCACTGATACAGATATCCTGTGAAAAGACGCATAAGTGGTGTTGACAGATTTAATGGGCTATATGGAAATGATACTAGAACATCAATCTGGGGCCAATTTGAAGGCAATGTGTGAGAGAGGGAATTAAAGTGAGTCATATTGTGTTAAAGTGTAGATTATACCTGTGTACATTCCATCAAAAACAAATAAAATCCATTTTTGAAATTAACTCACTGTATGCTATAGAAATACAAACACTTTGTAGCTTTCTCTTGGCCTGCATAGGAAGCCTAAAATGCATTCTTACCTCAATCTCCTCCTTATACTTGAGCAGAGGAGCCTCCATGATGTTGCGTAGCTTGAATGTCTCAGTTTCCACCTCAAAGGCATGGCCAGTAACCTTAGCACAAACAGAATAGATTTGTTGTTCAAATTACTGTATATGTCAAGAAAACATTTACTATTATGATGTTTGTTATTGTTACATAAGTTTAACAGTAGTTGTGATAATATAGTGATGATAGCTAGTAACTGCAGTGGCATGTTCACTGACCTCAGTAATTCTCTTCCAGTGGCGAGTCATCATAGCTTTGTTAGTCATGAGTTCCAGCAGGGGGCAGCACTCACTGAATTCATCTATTGTTTTCTTCAAGTCCATGAAAGCCTGCCACTCTTTTAGAGCACGGGGCAGTTTGCGACACCTGGTAGTTAAAGAATACAATCAGCAACAAACTCATGGTAAATACCTAACTTTTCACATTTGAAATGAACTCTGCAGTTAATGTGCATCCATTTGGGACACATCTGCACCAGCACTGTTGTACTGTGTACCCAGGCCAGAGTAACACTTCTTAAAATTACAAGACAGCATTTCTGCAATCGAAAGGAGTTGAACTGTCTTATATAACTAACACATCAGCAGATTCCTTATGACTGCTCAATGCATACAACCTTCAACTGGTTTCACACTGCCAGGAGGACACCAAGGTGAGAAGCATATCAAAACACTTTTTACCTCTAGAATGAAAACCTTGAATCAGAAGCTGATGCACAATAAATATACCCTTGTAGAGGAGAGAGTGCAACATCAGGGCAAGGACATTTTAGTCCAGATAGGAGAGGGCTGATGTTGGGGGTCGAATAATAGACCATATATAAAATAAAAAAGTGCCAGAAGGTGTTAAAACTTCACTGTGAACTAAATGAAGAATACACATTACTGTCACAGTAGACAAAACTGTCTAACCTCGTCTGAAAGTCCAGTAGTTCATTATTGATCTTCTCAATATGGATGTCAGCCCAGAGGATATCATAGTAACCATTGACTGTTTCAATGACATTGTTGTAAAGGCCGTACAACTTCTGCAGCAGAGCCAGCTGCTTCCTAATCTCCAACAGCTGGGGATGCTGGGTGACAGGAAGTCCAAACAGCTCCTCTCCACCTGTGTAAGTGATGTACTTCCTGAACAGGTTGTCAAATCGATTCTAAAGAGGAGAAGAATGGCAACAAAATATCCCAAATCAAAACAGGACTTCAAATGACATGTGTCTACAGGTTACACTGTTGTTCAACTATTGTAGATTAAGTACAACATATTACAGATATGTCATTTGGAATCATTGAAATATACAACATGAAATAATTTTTTTTAAATGATATCCTTCTTTGATCAGTTATCCTGAAACTGGCTTTGTAGGCAACCAGGTCATTTTTCAGACCCAAAGAACTAACACATTTGATGAAAGACTAAATCAGGAACTCAGCTATCATGCTAAACTCATATTGTCAATAACAAACCTGGAACATGATGAGTCTATCGCTGGCATCCTGAGGAGCTAGCCCCACCACCATGGGGCCATCCTGAGGCAGAGGAGAAAAAGTAAGTCCATGGGTACATCCCTACTCCTTTTTTTGTTGATAATATATTTCTAACGTTATTGCTAAACCTCCAGTTAATGACTTGATACTGCAGTCTCATAAATTGCAGAAGTTGTAAAAGCCTTAAAGCATTAAGTGTTTAGGGGTGTGCATTTGCATCTTGCATTTTATGTCTGTACTTTCATTTACCTTGTCATACTCCTGGTAAAAGTGTTGACAGTCTTCCACGAAGGTCTCCACATTGCTGACCAGCTCTCCTCTGAAGTTGGGCTGCAGGGCCACCAGCTCGTTCTGTACCTCCGTGGTCCGGGACAGAAGCTTCTCCCAGGTGTAACGCAGCGTATCCACCTTATCGGCCTCCTCTTTTGCCACTGACAGGTCATATTTATGAAGCATGGCATAGGACTCCTGTGAGAAGGGAAATATATACAAAGTCAACTGAGATATAAAATCAAATACAATTATAAATAAAGCATTGGCAAGTTATGAAACATTTATGTGAAGTTTCAATTACTGCATTTCCTCTGCATTGCTATTGCACTTTTGACAGAGCACAAACTATAGGCTTACATAAACATTACTGAAAGGCAACATGTACTGTGACCTTCATTTATACACATTGCTATTGAAACTCAACTGCTATATACTGTACACATGAATTGCATTCATGTAGACTACTGAAAATGTTTATTCTTATTCACACTGTGCGCATTTGTGTGAAAAGACAGGGGGCCATCAACCACCAGGCTGTATGACAGACCCAATGCCGTGTTTACCTCTGTAGGACCGACTTTGAAATCAATAGATATTTGATGCTCTCTGATCTCCTTTAGAGATGCCATGGCGATGCGAATGTCATCCAGGTCTTTGATCTGCCGATTCAGTTTCTTTCCCGCTTCATCAACAAAAGCAAAAATCTGCTCCATGTCTGAGCGATATTTCCTGTTACAGTACCGTCCGTAGTCCACCATCCAGTTCTTGGTTTCAGCGGTGAGGGACATCTTCAGGTCCGCTGTTAAAATGAAATACATGTGAGCATGTAGAGATCTGTGATCTACTTTTATTTCAAATCAGTGTTTTCTTTAGACACGTATTGCAGCTGAATCTAACCTGTGAATAGAGCCAAAGCTCCTACAGTAATGTACTCTGGTTCAGAGTTTATTTCCAGCTCCAGATCTCGATAGAAAATAATCTGGCTCTCAAACTCTGATAGCAGGGGACTGCCCTCGATGAATCTGTGAAAAATCAAAGGTGTACTGATGTAATGCTGGTTTTGGCTGGCATTGACTTGACACATACAAAATAAACAGTTTCTTAGTGATAAGAGTCAGATATTAAAACCAGTAAGTCATTCAATTTATCATACTTTCGCATGGTGTCTTCACGGTCCTTTCTCCAGATGTGATGGTAACGGCTAAAACGATCCAGAGCAGTCATCACTTCCTTTACAACAAAAGAAAACATAAGTGACATGAGAAATGGGAGGCAGTAAAAAAAGAAGTATTTAAATGTTGTATAAGATGACAAGGTCATTTATCTTTTTGGGAATTTCCAAAACGAACAGATACAGACAATGCACATTTTCAGTAGAAAAAAATTGTTGAAGCAGATAGTGTTATGTTTTGCATGGGGCTTTTGTTGTTTTTGTGTTTTACTTGTTGTGTGCTCCTTTTACCCCTCACTACTCTGTCTTTCTGTCTCTGCAGGGCTGGTGTGTGACAGGGGGGCGTGGCTGGTTACTCCTGGCTGCAGATGAGGCACACCTGTCCCCACTCACTTGATTACCTGCTCTTTAAGAGCCTGGCCCTCACCTCACTTCTCTGCCAGAGTATTTTTCATGCTGTCCCGCGGTCCGGAGTGCCTTTCTGCAGCCTGGAGTCTTTTGCAGTTGTTTAAGGAGTTCTTTTTTAGTTTTGATCGGAAACGTTTTCCCGCAGCTTTGTTTTGAATTACTACGGCCAGCCAAGCTCCCTGTCGTCAGTACCTGCCTTGGATTACTTGGTGAAATAAACTCTTTGAAACTTTATTTTTGTTCAGTCTCTGTTTTGGTGTCCCAGTAGTATCTAACCGTCACAGAATACTCTGGCCAATATGGACCCCGCAGAGAATGAGAGACTCAGGGAAGCGCTTGCTGCTCAAGGGGCAATGATAGGGCAACATGACAGAGCTCTGCAGAAAGTTATGGAAGCGATTCGGGATTTAACCGCCGGTGTGACCAACATCGGAGGCCGTATGGAACAGGTCGCAGCACATCTCTCCACACTCCCGCTGACTGCCGATGCTCAAGCTACAGACCCTGCTCCTCCACCTCAAGCTGATCCGGAACGACAGCCCGGCAATCCTCGTAAGCCCTTTATTCCCAAACCCATCAGGTATTCAGGAGATTTAGGGTCTTGTAGTCAGTTCTTATACCAGTGTAGTCTTGTGTTTGAGCAACAGCCTTTCACTTATGCCACTGATAGAACTAGGGTTGCTTTCATCATGAGCCTACTGAGTGAGAAAGCAGCAGCATGGGCCCTTGCCATATCTAGCAGCAACTCGCCTATTAGTCAGTCTCTGTCGTCTTTTACTGCAGAGATGCGTAGAGTGTTTGATCATCCAGTGAGGGGGAAGGAGGCTGGTAAAAGACTCCTTTCACTCCACCAGGGTTCAGGCTCAGTTGCTGATTTTGCTATTGATTTCCGCATTCTTGCAGCTGAGAGCGGTTGGGGAGACATGGCTTTGCTGTGAATTTTTTATAAAGGGCTTAATGAGGAGTTAAAGGATGAACTAGCTGCTAGGGATGAAACCTCCTCCTTAGAGGAGTTGATTTCTCTAGCGATACGACTAGATAACCGCCTCCGCGAGAGGCGTAGGGAGAGATCAGGAAAGCATAGCTCCACCTCCTTTCCCCCTCCGTCCAAGTTTCCTAGTCGGCCGGCATTTTCTGGACCTTCTCGCCATCCTCCTGACTCCGGGCCTCCCAGACCTTCTCCAGCTACCCAGGTCTCTCCCTTCTTTATGGAGGAGCCCATGCAGCTGGGAAGGATGACGCTTACTCCATCAGAACGTCAACGCCGTCTTCGTCAGAGACTCTGCTTCTACTGTGGCCAGGCTGGTCACGTCAGCGCCGGTTGTCCCTCTCTGCCAAAAGACATGGCTCATCAGCGACAGGGGGAGCACTGATGAGCCACACTTCTATCAACTCAGCCTCCTCCAACCGCATCCCAGTCAAAGGTACTATTTCCTGGTCTCAGAACTCTGTTCCGCTGCAGGTCTTGATTGATTCTGGTGCGGATGACAATTTCATTGACTCTGACTTTGTGATGCAGTCTAAACTCCCTTTTGAGCCTCTTCCAGAACCTAAGGATGTGTTTGCCTTAGATGGGAGACTCCTAGCCCAAGTCACTCACCGTACTGCTCCAGTTTCCCTCAAGATCTCTGGCAACCATCACGAGATAATCTCCCTGTACCTTATCCCCTCACCCATGTCGCCACTCGTTTTAGGTTTTCCGTGGTTGAAGCTCCATAACCCCCACATAGATTGGGCCAACTCGTCTATCATTAACTGGAGTTTATTCTGTCACTCTCATTGCTTACACTCTGCTGTACCTCCCACAGTTACTAGAGCACCGGACCCCCTCAAACCCATTGATCTCACCTCTATACCCCCTGAATATCACAGTGTCAAGGAGGTTTTCAGCAAGGACCACGCACTATCCTTGCCGCCTCACCGGCCCTACGATTGTGCCATAGATTTGCTCCCTGGCACCCCCTTTCCGTCTAGTAAACTGTACAATATCTCTAGGCCAGAGAAGGAGGCCATGGAGAGTTACATCTCTGACTCACTCGCTGCTGGGCTTATTCGCCCCTCTTCATCGCCTATGGGCGCAGATTTCTTTTTTGTGGACAAGAAGGATAAGACCCTACGCCCTTGCATAGACTACAGAGGGCTTAATGAGATCACAGTCAAGAACAAGTACCCCCTTCCACTCATAGACTCAGCCTTTGTTCCCCTTCATGAAGCCACCATCTTCACTAAGTTGGATCTTCGCAATGCGTACCACTTGGTGAGAATAAGGGAGGGGGATGAGTGGAAGACTGCATTCAATACTCCCAGGGGACATTTTGAGTATTTAGTAATGCCTTTTGGGTTAACGAACGCACCTGGGGTTTTTCAAGCTATGATTAATGATGTATTGCGTGACATGTTAAACAGGTTTGTTTTTGTGTACCTTGATGACATCCTTATCTTCTCTCGCACTCTTCAGGAGCATGTCCAGCATGTTAGGCTGGTACTGCAGAGACTTCTTGAGAACAGACTGTACGTTAAGGCTGAGAAGTGCGAGTTTAATGCCTCTTCTGTGAGTTTCCTGGGTTTTATCGTCGACAAGGGACAATTAAGGACCGACCCCGCCAGGGTCCAAGCAGTGACCGAGTGGCCCACTCCCTCTAACAGGAAGCAGTTGCAAAGGTTTCTGGGCTTTGCAAACTTTTATAGAAGGTTTATTCGGGACTATAGTAGGGTAGCAGTGCCTCTGACTAAACTCACCTCTGTCAAGTTGCCTTTTGAGTGGTCTCCTGCAGCGGAGGCAGCTTTTGTAAGACTGAAATGTTTGTTTTCCACTGCTCCTGTGCTCTCTCATTCTGATCCAGGGGTCCAGTTTGTGGTGGAGGTGGATGCCTCTGATTCTGGAGTGGGGGCAGTTTTATCCCAGCGTTCCCCCGCAGACCAGAAGCTCCACCCTTGTGCGTTCTTCTCTCGTCGGCTGACCCCTGCTGAGAGGAATTACGACGTTGGTAATCGGGAGTTGCTGGCAGTGGTTCTGGCCCTTCAAGAATGGAGGCACTGGCTGGAGGGAGCCAACCATCCTTTTATAGTATGGACGGACCATAAGAATTTGTCTTACCTTCGCTCTGCACGCAGGCTCAACTCACGCCAGGCTCGGTGGGCTCTCTTCCTGGGACGGTTCAACTTCACCTTGACCTACCGGCCTGGCTCCAGGAATGTGAAGGCCGACTCCTTGTCCCGGCAGTTCGCTTCCCCAGTGGAGGACTCAAGAGATGCAACCATTCTGCCATCTTCCTGTGTCGTGGGAGCAGCTAGATGGGAGATTGAAAGGGTGGTCTAGGAGGCCCAGGAGGACCATCCAGCGGCTCAGGATTGTCCACCAGACCGGTTGTTCGTTTCCCCCAATGTTAGATCTCCAGTGCTCCAGTGGGGACACACGTCCAAAGTTGCCTGCCATGCAGGTTTTCATCGGACCTTGGCCCTTATTCGACAACGCTTCTGGTGGCCCACTATGTCCGCAGACACAAAGGAGTATGTCTCAGCTTGTTCCGTCTGTGCCCGCAGCAAGGCCTCACATCAGGCCCCCGCTGGCCTTCTTCGCCCACTTCCCATTCCCCACCGGCCCTGGTCCCACATTGCGGTGGATTTTGTGACTGGTCTCCCACCATCAGACGGGAACGACACTATTCTGACCATCGTTGACCGTTTCTCGAAGGCTGTGCACTTCGTCCCCCTGCCTAAACTACCTTCTGCCCTTGAGACTGCCACTCTTCTCACCCAGCATGTTTTTAGGCTGCATGGTATCCCTCAGGATATTGTTTCAGACAGGGGTCCGCAGTTTTCCTCCCAAGTTTGGAAGGCCTTTTGTCGGGCATTGGGGGCGTCGGCCAGTTTGTCCTCTGGGTACCATCCCCAGACCAATGGCCAGACGGAGCGGGCAAATCAGGATCTAGGAACGGCTCTTCGTTGTGTTGCCTCTCGAAACCCAGCCTCATGGTCTCTTCATCTGCCATGGGTTGAGTACGCCCACAACTCCCTGGTGTGCTCTGCCACGGGTATGTCACCCTTTATGGCTTCCAACGGCTTCCAACCTCCCCTTTTCCCGGTTCAAGAGAGAGAGGTGGCAGTTCCCTCGGTACAGGGGCATCTTCGGCGAGCCCGCAGAGTCTGGCGTGAAGCCCGGGCAGCTCTTACCCGCACCTCCGCCCGGAACCAGAGGATGGCGGATCGTCATCGACGACCAGCTCCAGATTACCAACCAGGCCAGAAGGTTTGGCTTTCCTCCCGTGACATCCCTCTTCAAACGGATTCTCGGAAACTCACTCCCAGGTACATTGGACCTTATGAGATAGAACGGGTCATCAATCCTAGTGTGGTTAGGCTTAAGTTGCCTCTTGCCTTGAAGGTGCACCCCACTTTTCATGTGTCACTCCTTAAGAGAGTTTCCTGCAGCCCTCTTTGCCCTCCGACCAAACCCCCTCCACCCCCCCGGCTCATCGACAACCACCCGGCCTTCACTGTACGGAGGTTGCTGAAGGTTCGTAGGTGGGGCCGTGGATACCAGTATTTAGTGGATTGGGTGGGGTATGGGCCAGAGGAGCGACAATGGGTTTCTCGCTCGCTCATTTTGGACCCAAAACTCTTGAGAGACTTTTATGTCCGTTTCCCGGATAGTCCTGGTAGGCCGCCAGGAGGCGTCCGTTGAGGGGGGGGGTAATGTTATGTTTTGCATGGGGCTTTTGTTGTTTTTGTGTTTTACTTGTGTGCTCCTTTTACCCCTCACTACTGTCTTTCTGTCTCTGCAGGGCTGGTGTGTGACAGGGGGGCGTGGCTGGTTACTCCTGGCTGCAGATGAGGCACACCTGTCCCCACTCACTTGATTACCTGCTCTTTAAGAGCCTGGCCCTCACCTCACTTCTCTGCCAGAGTATTGTTCATGCTGTCCCGCGGTCCGGAGTGCCTTTCTGCAGCCTGGAGTCTTTTGCAGTTGTTTAAGGAGTTATTTTTTAGTTTTGATCGGGAACGTTTTCCCGCAGCTTTGTTTTGAATTACTACGGCCAGCCAAGCTCCCTGTCGTCAGTACCTGCCTTGGATTACTTGGTGAAATAAACTCTTTGAAACTTTATTTTTGTTCAGTCTCTGTTTTGGGGTCCCAGTAGTATCTAACCGTCACAGATAGGGAATAATACATACGTACAAACGTGTACCTTTTTGGTGGAGCTGATGGAGGTGCTGAGAACAGACACTAGTTTCACTATCTCCTTGTTCTCAGACACACTCTTGCAGTAGTTTCTAGCTTGGAATGGGATAGCCTGGATCACAGATGCTGACATATCTGAGGTGCTGTCATCTGAAAGAGTTAAGAGTAAAGAATCTTTGTGTGATTTGTGAATGTATCAGACATAAATTAACCTAAAAAAAACCGTAAAACGCTTTTAATGTTTGTGTGCATGAAATACCTAAAATCTAAATCACTCTCTTCTGATCAATAACTTGATCACAAGAGGTTTTTTAAATAATATATGTGATTCTCATGTGTTTATAATGTGTTAATATCCAACTTTTCTCTTAGAAAAAATAAAGATCAGCCTGATCACCCATTTTCATGTTACACAACATTACCTCTAAGTTAACCGGGGTGCAATGTGACTGAAATGGCTGCTTCGCCCAAATTAGATTTTTAAATCTCTTTTGTTTAAACCTCTTCCTTTCAAAGCCACTGACATCTGGTTGACATTTCAATCAACACATCTCCATAGCTCTCTGTGCTCATAGTCAGAGGGGTTTTGCTCTGCTGAACTGTGAAATAAGGAGATCTGATTATCAAGTGACTGTGGTGCAGTAGCTAATAATTAATGTTCTGGTCCACATGTTGGGAACACTATGGAGAAATCAGTCTGCAGTCAGTGTTGAGTTGTTGAACTCCTGAGGAAAAGATGGGTAAGGTCTTGTGTCCTCTCATACCAGCCAGGCTCCTGTAAGTGGTTGATCCATCCTCTGATTCACTCTCAGAACTGTCCTGTTTCAGAGCAGCCATCCGCCTCTCGTTCATTTTTCTCTGCAAAAGGGAAACATAAGTATTGAAAACACTATAATAGACATGTTTTTTTGTGTGTCAGAATTTTAAATCCATCACTTGTCAGAAATCATTGCCTCCTTCATCAGATCAAACTCACCTTGGAGATCCTCTCTTTGCTCCACTGACCAACTCCTTTGCTGACGCTGACTACACACTCTACAGCCCGGTTTAGAGCCTGTTGGACCTCCTCCAAAGCAGGAACCATGGCGATGTTAGGAATGGAGAGGGTCACATCTACTCTGAAGATTGCTTGCTGACCGCTGCTTTTTACACGTGAGTCACTCTCAACTACGAGTGGACAGAAGAAAAGCTCTGGTAAAACATGGTGTGAGCCAAAAATGTACCTTCTCTTGTCCACTGATCTTATGAGCTCAGTGGACATAATTGTCTACCACACTAGATAGATTCATTGTACCTAATTACATGGGGAAAACGAGGATAATCTTAACATTATTTGATAATAGTTTTGCCTCCCAAAAGAATGTCACTTGGACCCACCCAAGAAATGCATGAGTGAGGAGGCGTGGATGCGTTTGCGTAGCATCTCCAGGGTGTTGCGCGTCAATCTGAGTAAAGCATCCACATTGCGGTGGTTGAAGTAGGAAAGGAGCTCCTGGGCTTCTTCCTCCATCACTTCCATCAAGTCCCTCTTCTTCTTCCTCCTCACCAACGGAGAAGAAGGGCCAACGCTGGCAGGAGGCAGCAAGGTGTTTCTAGAGAAGAGACGGCCCTCTGACCGGCATTCATCTTCACCTGAGATGCAAAAGGTGACATATTACTATTCTGCACATAAACTCCTTTAGCCACGCCTTTAACATATGACAATACTAGCTGAAACTTGATATATATATATACAGACACTTATACAGGATCCCTATTTATCAGTATATGGGCTTGAGATTGAAGTCTTACCTATTTCTAAAGATATATGTTAGGCATAGGGGGTTAAAATGATAAAGTTATACAAATTGTATTAAAGTATCCAAATTTGATCACAAAAGGAAAACGTGAGTATACCTTCACTATCAAGGTGGTCTATGGTCTTGCTCTCAGCACAGCTTTCTTCCTCGACCTTCTCCAGCTCCTCTTTCTGATTATGGTCAAACTCCAGCAGCATGTTGATCAGTTCATTAGCAGCCTCTTCCACTAGTGAACTCTTAGTGTGGAGACTCTGGGCTTGTCTTATGCACATATCCTATACAAATATAACATAAACATGAATTATGCTATAAGAAGGGTAGTGCACAGCAGCATATCATAGCATATTATAGGACAGATTTTTTCAATATACCAAGGGCATGATTTTGAACATGAAAATGACATGAGCACTGCTTAATTATTTTCAATACACTTTAATCAACCCTGCATACAGAACTGTAATTATGTTATCTGGGCACAAAATCCAATAATGTCAGGTTCAATTTCTGTCAGCGATTTATACACAAGAGTGGACATCCTACTGGTTGGGATTTTCATCATTCAATATGTACATAACATCATTGTTATTTACACTATATTGCTTTGTCTGCAGTCAGTCACTGACATCATAACTTTGTGGTGATATCTTAGCAGCTAGTTCATAAAATGAATAATCATGATAGATGACCTGTGGCCTTGACTGATAAATGAGCCACCGGGTGCTCATCCACACGCTTTTATGAATGTGATTACATTTTTTTGTTTGTCATATCATCTTTCATAACACACGGGGTGGGATGTTGTATGACTTAGAAGATGGGTTGGTGAAAATGTAATAATTACAGGCTAATATTGTTATTTTATTCAAAGAGACTATGTATTTATTTACCCTGGTGGTCTGAACAAACTCCTCACAGGTGACTGGTTCATCCTCTGGCAAGACACACAATGTGGATGCACTCATCTCCTGCAGTACCGCATCTATCCTAAACTCCACCAAGTCATTCACCCTGTCCATCGTCAGCTCCAGGTTCACTGAAGAAGCAAAATAAAGTGAAGCAGACAGTGACAGTGGACTAGTGATGGGAATTCCGGCTCTTCTTGGATCATTTGGCTCGGCTCACCAAGAAGAGCCGGCTCTTTCGGCTCCCAAACGGCTCTTCAGTTTACCACATATTATACCTTTTAATTCAATCAAATGTAGCCCTATTTTGACTAATGATTTATATGTGTACACATATATCACTTAAATTATTCAATACATCCTTTGTACTGAAGTATTCTAAAGTAAAAATTACATATTTAATGTAAATGATTTGCTGTGGCCAATTGTTTTCATTGCATTTACAGACCCATGTAACTCTATACCACCCAATGAATGCATTGACTTGCTTGTAGAACCACGCTACACAAAACAGATAGCAACACCTATAAAAACTATTTTAAAAAAGAGGCTACTGTATTGACCTATATAAAATATATAAATATAGTTGTTTTTTCAAAATACCAAACAGATCCTGCATTTTAGCCATGCCTCATTTCGCTCTATTTGCTCTTTCCAGCGCTGTTTTTGCAGGGGGCTGATTCTGTGAGCTGCAGCTGACCACGCCCCCCTGCATGAGAGGGGAGCGTGCTCTGAGATCAGCTGCTGGGCTGTCAGAAGAGGGGGAGAAAAAGAGATCTCCGTCCTCCGTGTTGTATTCTTATAGAAGTAAGAAGAGAAGTAATGGGGCAGAAACCCTCCTTTTTACGCAGCGGTCCAGACATAGACATCAAACGGCGACACATATTCAGTGTGCAGTTACTTTGGCATTAGGGCAGGGATATCTAGATATTTTCCAAGTTTTGACATAATGAATTGTGCTACTTTTAAAGCAAGCAACGATGTTTTCAAATCTGTAATCAAAAAGCTCCTCAAAAACACTATCGAAGCGGTTCCTGCCGTTGCTACGTTAGTTCAAACAGTAACAACGGACTATTTTTCTTAGCGGATGCATGTCAATTTAAATCAATACATAAAACTATTTTTTAAATCAATAAAATCATTTTCTAAATCCATAAAAGCATTTCAATTAATATTGGGAGTCATGTCGTTACTTTGTTGAGAATGTGGCCATGTAATAAGCGGGGAAATGTGCACATTGCACAATGTGCCTTCATGCCGATCTAGATCCCTCCGCAAAAAACAAACAAAAAAAACGGCTCGTTCGCGGGCGAGAGCCGGCTCCCGTCGTTCACTTAAAAGAGCCGGCTCTTTGAGTGGACAAGTTGGCAGGCATTGGAAGGGAGGGGTTGAGAGAGTGGAGCATAGAGCGACAGAAAAGAGTATGCAAGTTACTAAAGACAAGAGAGAACGATAGTTACGGCTGTAACTACGGTTCTATGAGTCCCGGATGACCGCCAGAGGCGGTGCTTTAAGCACTGGATATGTCCATCGCGCGCATGCGCAGCTCGAGTACCAATAACAACAAAGTCACCTGTGACCCACGTGACACCGGCTATATCAGCCGGTGTCGTCAGAGGATCTGTTCCCAGAATCTTCTCGCGAGCACACAAGAATTCTGAGTGACAGGGAACTCTGGCGGTCATCCGGGACTCATAGAACCGTAGTTACAGCCGTAACTATCGTTCTATTTCGTCCCTACTGACCGCCAGAGGCGGTGCTTTAAGCACTGGATGACTTATACCAACAATGTCATGAAGAATCCAAGCCCTTGCTCACCACTGGAAACAGCGGAGCTCGGCAAAAGGACCACGCCCAAAGAATGGGGAGTGGCGACATTGACCTGATGACAACTGGAGAATGTGCCAGAAGACGCCCACGACGCCGCGGCGCAGATGGTCTCCAGGGGCACCACCCTCAGGGCAGCCCAAGATGTTGAGATGCTCCTTGTAGAGTGGCATTTTCAGCCTGATGGCAGGGGGCGGCCACTGGCCCCGTAAGCCTGTGAGATGGTATCGACAACCCAGTGGGGCAGCCACTGGTTAGAGGGCATAACCTCCTTTAGTGCCGCCAGGGCAAAATCAAGAGTTGTTCCTACTGCCGTATACAGGCAGTAGCCTTAATATACGCCCTTTGGGCACCCCCAGGGCACAGCAACTTCGACGTGCCGTACTCCTGAATGTCAAAGCGTGCCAGCTGGGCAGGCTGATTGAAGTGGGTATGTGGAAGGACCACGGGCAGGAATGCCACATTTGCCCAAAGGGCAACGCCTGAGAGTCCCACCTCGGGCATGTATTGTTTATGGAGAGGACATGCAACTCCCCGACTCGCTTCCCTGAGGCTATGGCAAGCAGAAATGCTGCCTTCGTGGGCAGCCACCTAAGCCCCCCCCTGGGCCACGGGCTCGAAGGGAGGAGATGATAGGGCATCCGGCAGCAGGGGCAGGTCCCAAGCCGGAGCCCTCGGGGTGCTAGGGGGACGCTGCCGTAAAGCCCCTCTCATAAAGAGGGACACCGACCTGTGGCACCCCGCCGTGGCGCCGTCGACCCGAACATGTCGGGCAGAAATCGCAGCCACATAAATTCAGAGTGGAGTGAGAACGTCCACTATCTAGAAGGGACTGTTGTCTAAGCAACAATGTACATGCTGTCCCCAAGGAACACGCACATTCTTGCCCCCCAGTTGGGGTAGAAAGTGCGTGAGTGCAAGCTGCACAGCCCGAAGCTCTAGCACGTTGACCTGGCGCGCACTCTCCTGGGCAGACCGCTGACCCTGAACGGTCCTGCCCTGCCGCACTGCACCCCACCCTGAGAGACATGCACCTATGGTGCTGGTCTCCTAGCGGGATGGGATGGCGCCCATGGGCACGCCCACTAGGAGATAGGCCCTGCCCCTCCAGCGTGACAGAGAGTGGAGGCAATGCTGCAACACCCTGACTTCCCTGTGCCTGTGCCACTTGGCGTCCAAGTGAAGGCTGTTCAGCCACATCTGCATGGGGCGCAACGACAGCGGGCCTAAGGGCTCAGCGGCCGAGGCAGCTGCCAGTCTGCCCAAGGGCCGGAGGAACTAAATATAAGGCACCATCTTGCCCGGCCCACATGGAAGTAGGCTTCCCTCAAGTCCACGGTTGAGAATCACTCCACCTGTGCATATGCAGTGGTCAGCATATAGAATGGCAGCACCTTCGGGAATCTGTTGATTCCTCTGAGGTCCAAGATCGGGCGAAATCCGCCGACTTTCTTGCTCACGAGAAAGTACGCCGAGTAGAACCCCCTGGGCTAAGCAGAGGGTCTTACTGGCTTGATTGCGTCCTTGGACAGAAGGACGGACAACTCTTGGGCCAGAGCTAGGGCCCCTGCCGGATCGCTGACGACTGTCAATTAGACCCAGCCGAAGGCTAGGGGCCGGAGCTGCGGTCCGTACCCCTGGGTTAAGGTGAAAACCACCCAAGGGACGGAAGTACAGACCGCCCAGTAACTGAGCTGCTGCTGGGAAAGCAGCCGACGACCGCCCCCGGGATTTCAGGGCCCAGCCCCCCGGTCCCTGGAGCCTCTTGGGAGGCGCCGGTAAGGCTCTGGGGCACAAGGCCGCCTGGAAGGCGGGCGACCTGGGGCACGAAAGTCATTGGGTCGCGCCGCTAAGACCTCTGCAGATCACCCCTGTAATCCGGCAGCTGAGTGCGGCTGCTAGAGCGGCCCCTGGGCCTGCTGGGAGTGGGCACAGGTCTGCGAAGACCCGAGAGCTGCTGCGTGGTCTGCCTAGCTTGGGCGGCACGCTCCAGTGCCTCCAGGGCAGCTGACCTAAACAGCTCCCCTGGCTCAACTGGTACGCTACGGAGGACTCTCCTACATGCCTCCGTTAGTGGTGACCTGGCGACGAGTCTGTACCAGCGACAAGGCGTCCTCATACAGAGGTGCGTCAACCGAAGGAGGTGCGTCAGCCGAAGGAGGTGCGCCAACCGAAGGAGGGGCGTCAACAGAGGGGGGGGGGGGGGGGGGGGGGACAGGCACACATGTTTAAGACCAGATAATTAGCTTCTAAAGAAGAGAACAGCACAGACCCGTAGTTACAGCAGTAACCATGGCCAGTGCTCACACGGCATATAACCGTAGTTACAGTAGTAACTATGGCCAGTACTTACACAGCATAGAGCCGTAGTTACAGTAGTAACTCTGGCCAGTACTTGCACGGCTTGGAACCGTAGTTACAGTAGTAACTATGGCCAGTACTTACATGGCTTGGAACCGTAGTTACAGTAGTAACTATGACCAGTACTTACACAGCATAGAGCCGTTTATGGTATTGACTATGGCCAGTACTTGCACGGCTTGGAACCGTAGTTACAGTAGTAACTATGGCCAGTACTTACGGCTTAAAACCGTAGTTACAGTAGTAACTATGGCGAGTACTTACACAGCATAGAGCCGTAGT
This sequence comes from Gymnodraco acuticeps, assembly GCF_902827175.1. Classification (NCBI taxonomy): domain Eukaryota; kingdom Metazoa; phylum Chordata; class Actinopteri; order Perciformes; family Bathydraconidae; genus Gymnodraco; species Gymnodraco acuticeps. The sequence goes on from NW_022992090.1 coordinate 312,603, forward strand.
TACGGTATTGACTATGGCCAGTACTTACACGGCTTGGAACCGTAGTTACAGTAGTGATTATGGCCAGTACTTACGGCTTAGAACCTTAGTTACAGTAGTAACTGTGGTCGGTGCCTAAAAGTGTCAGCCAAACGGCTGCCCACTAGATAATATAATATTGGGAGGATGAAATCCTCCTTAATGGCCACACATGCAGAGCACACAGCACACACAGTGAAGATTGTTCTCTGCATATCGTCCTAGTGCTAGGAGTCTAGTACTAGGAGCAGTAAATACAACGATATAGCGCTACTGCAACCATACCATGCGTTTACCGGGAGCGGGAGCGAGAGCACTGCCCTCACCGGCTGAGTTAAATAATGAAGCTTAACAGTAGATGCAAGGTGTTAGCCAAGCGGCTGCTGCTAACAATCAAGCAACCAAGTCAGAACACAATGTTAAGACCAGATAATTAGCTTCTAAGAAAGAGAACAGCCCGCATAGAACCGTAGGCCATGGTTACAGTAGTAACCGCACATGCGGAGCACACAGCACCCGCAGTGAAGATGTTCTCTGCATATCATCCTAGTGCTAGGAGTCTAGTACTAGGAGCAGTAATACAACGATCTAGCGCTACTGCAATCAAACCCTATGTTACCGGGAGCGGGAGCACTGCCCTCACCGGCTGAGCTTAAGCTCAACAGCAAGCTTAAGCTTAACAGCAAGGTGTTAGCCAAGCGGCTGCTGTTAACAATCAAGCAACCAAGTCAGAACACAAATGTTAAGACCAGATAATAGCTTCTAAGAAATAGAAAGTACTTACCTTACTCTCTGCATCTAAACGAAAAACGGGTTTAAAATATGACACTCTGGGCTTTCCATACTAAATTGAATGAGGGACACAGCCAAAGCTGGGACTCAAATGCTAATGATAGCTCGGGCACAACGCCACAAGCAGAACTTTCAAAAGAGCATAAGGGCAACTTTATGGGAGAGGAAGCGGGAACACTGTCGTCACCAGAAAGTCCAAGCCAAACAAAAAATAAGACAGCAATCAGGACAACTTGGCTGGGAGAGGGTGCAGGGACACAGCCATCACCAGTAACAAGCTGACACGAACCTGTCTGTCGAGGCTCTGCACAGCGCACAGCCGGCCACAGCTCCTGGAGGACAAGTTAAAAACCCGTAGCTCCGACTGTCAGTCACGAAGCTACACGCGGCCAGCTGCTTGCAGTGCAATCCCTCAGATCATACGTTCAAACCTGAACGCTGTAGGCTACAAAAATGTAGCCACGGTACCCTCGAGAGGGTACCGTGAAGATGAGGATGAAAGGAACAGATCCTCTGATCCTCTGACGACACCGGCTATATCAGCCGGTGTCGTCAGAGGATCTGTGGTCCTTCACGTGGGTCACAGGTGACTTTGTTGTTATTGGTACTTGAGCTGCGCATGCGCGCGATGGACTAAAGCACCGCCTCTGGCGGTCAGTAGGGACGAAATAGAACTCACACAAGCAGCAAGTACACACTCAATTAATGTTAATCCTATCAGAAGCTGTCAGCATGTGGGTTATTGATTTGGCGAGATATTTTGCTTACCCAAAGCCTTGTCAATACGGCAAATGTACTTGTCTATGTTCATAGATGTCCAGTTGATTGAGGTCAATCCCGGCTGTATAGCCTCATCCACCTGTGAAATCAGTAATGTATGAGGATGCACTTTGAACACTACCTCTTTTTGTCAAAGATTCACATATCACATGTTAGTGTTACATAAATAACTTAAAACAATGAAAAAGCAGCTAAATGTGCTCTACCAGTCCTTAAAGTCTACACAACAGTAACACACAGAAGGACCCTTTGCCTAGATCAGTGCACATTTTTGGCTTGTGGCCTCCTAAAATGACATATAAAATAGTGAAAATAGGCAAAATTGGTTTCAGAGACAGACAGGATTGTTGTATTCATCGCTTCATCAAAGGCTAATGCACACAATATGTATTGTTTCACCGGTAAAACCCAGACAACGTTGCGTTATCATTTCAACCGGAATAATAAGCTAACAAATACATTTTACGGAAGCTATGCTAGCATACATTTTGCTAACCTAATTAGCCTATTATAAAACGTGTTTACCCAGTGAAAAGGTGTTTCACTTATAGAAAGCTCACCTGAACCTAAAATGAATGCAGTCACTTTAATCCTCCATAAACTCAGTGTCGCTTTTTTTCCTATTCTTCTTCTTCTTCGTATTTCCAATTATTACCGCCAATTTAAATGTATTCTACGGTGGCCCTGAAGTGCAAGACACCACAGCATTTCACAAAACGCTACAGCATTTCACAAAACGCTACAGCATTTCACAAAACGCTACAGCATTTCACAAAACGCTACAGCATTTCACAAATCACAAACAAGAAGTGTTCTCCCTAAAGGAATACCCTTTCCGTCCAATGTGAAATACTGTGGTGTTTTCTGAAATTATGTTGTGTTTTCTGAAATGCTGTGGCGTTTTCTGAAATGCTGCAGTGTTTTGTGAAATGCTGTGGTGTTTTCTGAAATGCTGTAGTGTTTCCTGAAATGCTGTGGTGGCTTGCACTTCAGGGCCACCGTAGTATTCCTTCCTATCCATTATGCAACCAAAATGTTTCAATTGTGCTATTAAACACATGTAAGTGCCTAAAATGCACACTTCTAAGTCTCGAGGTCCATCTTAAAATACAAGAGGACTGTACAGAAGGGCAGGGCCACATTTCTAAAATGATTAATTAAACAGGAATTGGGAACACCTGGGACCGAAGGAGTTGGCTAATTACACACCTGTGTTCCAACCGTTCCAACACTGAATTAAAATAGTTAAAAAGAATGTGTATTTTTTGTCATACCTTTCTAGAGCCCTAACCTTTTCTGTATTCTTAAAGTCATAGAACTATTGGACATTTGATTATGAACACAAATCCTTACAATAATAGGCCAACTATATATTGGGCAGTTGTACCTTTAATTAGAATGTGTCAATACATACAAAACACACAAAACATATAGTCATATGTAATAACAACCCAGTCTCAGGCATTTTGTATTATAGTCAAGACATTTATTCGTGTTCACCAACACGATTTCCCCCTTTTTTCCTGTCACACAGAACGATTTTAAAAGCAATGTGTGTTATTTAGAAAAGAATAACAAATTAGAAGGAAAAAAAGATTTTAAAAATACAGATTTCAGTATTCTGAGGCTCTGAGCCCCATTTATTTTCCTCACAGACGGCAAAAAAAGTCCGACATTATACGATTTAAAATGTAGGCACGAAAACATACTACCAATAGAAATACATTGCTTTTAAAATCGTTCTGTTTGACACGAAAAAAAAGGGGGAAATCATGTTGGTGAACACGAATCAATAGATTAAATGTCGTGACTATAACACGAAATGTCGTGAGACTGGGTTGGTAATAACGACTATACAATATATAATAAAAACAAAATAATTACAGTATAAACTTTGAATTATATCATAATAATATTGTATTTAATTTATATAGCGCTTTTCAAAATACACAAATACACTTATATCCACACCAGATCTTACCTTAGCAACATGTGGCATTGCCAGCTGTTCAAAAGCACTCTGAATCTTAGCCCGCACTCTTGTGTTCTCACTCAACACTAACTGTAAAGGGAAATATATGATTACAGTTTGTATGCACTGACAATATTTGCTTTGTTGAGAATACTTGCATTCCAACTTCAATCACAAGCTTTTTTTATAGTGTATGTTTCATGTTATGCTTTTTAATATAGGCTACATATGAAAAATGACATGGTCCTTATATTTATTCATAATGTCTTAATATGACCTACTTAAGTTGTATGTATTTGCTCAAGTGTAAAACTGTGTTAAATAGTATCAACCTGTAATCTGTTGTAGTTCCTTTTCAGGGTGTCCTGTCTCTGCTGCAACAGAACAGCAAATGGTGGTATCTCCAAATTCATCTTTGTCATGCAGTTCGCCTCCCTTATCTGGGTCAGAATCTCTGGGTCAAAGTTTACAAACAGCTCCCCTGTCTGTGGAGACCTGACGAGCAGAGAGGCCTGCAGGCCAACCCGGGCAACCTCCATCTGGGCAGGATGTGTCAAGGTGGGTTGGGTAGTTTAGTGAGGACAGGAAAGAGACAAAGAAAAAGGGTAAAAGGTAAAAATGGTGTCGACATGTATAGTATGTGCATGTTGTAGGCCTATTTGGACTATACATTTTAATGGTACTTATGCATCCCTCTACCTTTTGCATCCAGCTGTGATGGTAGAGCATCTCAAACTCCAACAGGACCATTGCTACCCTGTTAAAGTTCCTAATGACCCTTTTGGCCTCTGGAGTGGAAAGAACACCAGGATGCTGAGCAAGGACAGAATGATAAGGTATTACTTTAGAAGGAAATGCACTGACAATTGTACTGTTAGTTAACAAAAACATCGCATTGGCAAAGACACAATTCATAGAGGAAGACGTTCAATTGTACCTGTTGGAAGAGATCCATGGGACCCTGGATCCTGCTTGACAGCTGTCGAGCCCACATGATACGACCCGCCACAAGGGGCATGTCTCGACCAATCGGAGGCTCCAGTTTCTGCTTCATGTAGATACGGGAGATCATTTCAATGTCCCGGCCATAGTTCTGCAGAATACGCTGGTACTTCTCATCAATGCCGAGGTCTGGGATGCCCAATCTGTTTTTTAGTGAGCCAGAAAATAGTAGAATGCTTTAATACATTAATAGTGAATAATATAATTAACACTAAAAGGGTACTCTAGCAATTATATCCAGAAATACCTTTCTTGTGGCATGACATTTTGACTTTTTATTGCAGGAAACACACACATGTAATTATTAACAATTGGAAAATGTCTTAAGATGCACGGATCCTGGAACAGGCACATCTTTCACATGCAGCGACTATGCAATTATTACACCAGTGTTTAATAACACAACATTTCCACAAAATAAACTGTCTTTTTAGAGTCCTGCTGTGTTTTTCATTTTAGCCATTCATTTAGTACTGGTTTAAAACTGAGATGCGATGTGTATTAAATGTGCAATAAACGATCACAAATTAGTTGTGGAATAGAGGATTTGTTGTTTCTACTGAGAACCAGATTGAAAATACTTGTTAAGATAAACATAAATAATTTACCTTTCAAATTTCTTCAGCACACTCAGAGCTCGCTCTGTATTTTGAATTTTTTCAAAGGTGCTATCCATGAAACTCTTCAGCTGATTCTGGAAGGACCAAAGGAAAAAACATCTTTATTAAAAAGACAGTGAAGTGGAACTTTTGAAATACAAATGAACATTCCCAGTAATTGCCTAATTAAAGTTGTTCTCAGTATGTTGTGGATGTGCAGTGCCTTGCAAAGGTACCAATCATTGTTTTTTGTCTCTTGTTGTAACATTACAACCGGAAATTCAATGGGTTTTGTTTGGATTTGATGTTTAGTGCATATTCATGCAAGGCATAGGTGTGAACATAATGAGCTCAATCCCAATATTGGTCTCTATAACTTCAATCCGAGCAGAGCCCTAATCACTATAATAACAGAAACAATTATGTCTGTGTGAAGGCCTATACATTGTACTGTACCATATAGAGAAAGTTGTGTCTGTAATATTTGACTTACGTGTAGCTCAGAGGTGCTTTTGCAGAATTCTTCATAGTCAACATCAAAGTCAGTTCTTCTCTGGTCTAGGAAACTGTAGTGTTTTTTCTTCATGTTCAAAACAATAGCCTATCACACACAAAAACACAGGCATGCAAGCACATTATGTACAACTACTTAGCTTTATAAGCCTCTAAACATTTTGCATAATGGTTTTGCTGTAGTTAACCTGAGCTAATAGCTAATAGTGCTGTTCTGTTTTGAACTATTCTTGAATATCATTTTCTTGACCAACTGTGGGTCATTATGTTCGCAATCTGTTTGATTAGTCTAGTAGTTAATCAGGATTTTGAGAATAGCATAGGACAAACAGAGTGCATGAGAAATGTAATACCATATCCTTAAGCTTACCATCAATTATGTATATACTTAACAGTTCACTGTCAACCTCTGTATGTATTTTAATCTCTCTAGTTACTTAGGCCTTGACAGGACGGAATAGAATTACATTCGGTAAACTGGAGGACATGCTAAACATTTGCGTGCAAATTGCAAAAATAACTGAACAATACAAGTCAATAGAGCAACTCACATGAAGAACAACTGATGGAGCAGGTTCTCTGTTTTAATTCCATGCAGTTAGTATTGTCATGTTACTATACAGTGCCAGTACAGTGGTAAAATGTCATGTCTAGCAAATGTACCACTGCATGCCATCAATACCATGAAAATGGGCCATGCACAAAAGAGGTAAAGACTGCAATTATAAATTACCTCCCATTTCCCCTGCATTTCTGCAGTCTGTACATCCAAGGAAGCAGAAACAAACAGACAGCTCACATCAATATACTCTCAGGGGAAAACACAATCTGGTTTTGTAAGTATAATGACTGAAAACATATTTCCCACAACAAACCAAGACAGTGGCAATGACAAGCGTATAGCCTTAAGATGCTGTTTTAAAAATAATGGACCAATGATATTCTCTCTTTAGCTTGACTGGGAAGACGTTTGTTTAAGAATTATTTTCTTAAATTGTCAAATCTATTTATTCCTTCAATTATATGAATTTAAGTAATACAATTAACTATGTTACTTCCCTATTTATTAAAGCCTTTAACATTACTAACCTTTCCCAGTCACTCTCAGTGTACCTCTACAATATATATCAACATTAGGCACTCGTTAGAAGTGGCATTTAATCAGTTAATGGAATGTCGCTCAGAAATATCTTGACAATAATCTGATACCCACTTGAAACCTGGTGGCCATTATCTCCAGTCCTTCTATCTTAGAGTCCTGCAGGGCAGAGTAGGTAGAAATGGTGCTGAACATCTCTAGGATCTTGTTGAGTCGTCGCTGGAATGTGTCAAACTTCCCAAAAATGTACATCTCACTGAAGTCGAACTGTCTCTCTGAGGGAGTCTTTTCCAACTTCTCCTTGGTTTTATGGAAATACCGCTGATACTCCTGCAGCACACGGGTTGACATGAGCAAAACGGTCAACTCTCATTTCCACCCATCCATAGAATTACGATATTTGGAAGTTTGCTAACGTTCCTAACATTATCTCTACCAAGTAATATATTCTGTGGTGGCTTTCAACAAAAAATTGAATGACGACACATTACAGTTTATCATGTCCTATGTCAAATAGTATTTTCTATTCTTATATAACAACAAGTAAAAATGTACTATGCTGCAAATAAAGCACATTTGATAACATGGACACAGAAAACTATGAGAGATCAATGTTTAACATTAGATATGACGGATTATATCGATAAGCAGTACCTGGTTTAGGTGGATGGCAGCTTTTATTTTGTCAGCTACAACTTGTTGAGGCTGGTCCCATATTGAATTAGAGCTGATATTGGTGATGTAAGCTTTGCAGGCTGTGATCATCTGGTTTGTCACCTGTAGGCATTGATGTGTTTGTTAAAATAAAGATATACATCAGAATTACTTGTTGACACTTACAATTTAAGACTATACATGTTCCTATAGTAGCTAAATGTTAGTTCACCATGAACACGGTTGTCAAAAGACAAAGAAGCATTTAGTGCAATAGTGTTGCATTGTGGTCCATGTAACATCCTGTGTTTATACTCTGTGCACGACACGTCTAATATTTTACAAAGGAGCCACTCCTTTGTTCTCTTGGATGTTATACATGGATATTGTTAGGTCATTTTTGTTTTTCAACTCTTGATTGATTCAACAATTCCCTTTTTATGAACCAAACAATAAATGTTTCAATGGTTCATTTTGTTTGTCCATATAAATCTGAAAAACACAGATCAGAGGGGAAAATGAAGACAATATCCAGACTATAGGCACACAGTTTTGCTAAATCACATTGTGTATGACAATATAATCCACATCCACTTCAGTATTGTTGCATTTTTCAGAATAGCTGCCACCCTACCTTGACAAAAAGTGACGTAATCTTTTCCGATGTGTTATAGTAGCGAGAAATACTGTGAATCATCATGATGGCATTGATCAGACCAGGGATTGCATCCACCATTGAAACCTGAGATGAGACACAAATGAAAGCCAGTGAGTGTCAGTAAAGCTTATTATGTGTCCTTGCACAAACAGAACATTGAACAGTGTTTGCGTCACCGGCCATTTATAGAACAGACCATTACAGCTTTAAAAGATTCAAGTGTTTTTCTTACAGGGTCACTGTTGTAGAGAGGGTCACAAAACTTCTCCAGGCTATAAAGATACTTGACATTGTCTTTGGCCTCGTTGGCTGAATCAGTTATCCTGGAGTCCAGTTCTCGCCACGACTGCACAGACAAACCACACTTATTGCATTTAACAAATATGAAACACAGATATTTAGGACAGAAGACAGTTTGGCAGAGTTTATTATTGTCCTATTAAGCAGCAAAAATAACAAAACATTTTACTGAAACCTTGCAGGGACTGAACCCTAATTTCTGACCTTTATGATTTTAGATTTGGCCATCAAGAGAACTCCCAGTACAGCCTTAACATCGGGGCTCTTGAGTTGGTCCAGAAGGTAGTTGAAGCGTGACATTCGTTTCTTCCAGTGGTCCAGCTCAGCCCGAGGGCCAAGGTCATCGGCTTCCTTCCTCAGCTGGTCACTCTCAGCTAGAACCTGCAAAACATAAGGACTTTAAATCGACTCACTGTTAAGGCAACATTTCTGCACTTCAACCTTTGCTTTATTATTCGATATTGTGTGCTGCTAAAACACTTAACGATGCTTCAATTTTTTTTATTTGATAAAGATTAAATTGCGCATTTTCCCTGCCTGAGCACTTTGCTGCTTTTCAGGATGAACATGAGTATCAAGCATTTGTTGCTCCAGCTTAATGGAATATTTAGAACATATCCAGTCATATATTTGGCCAAAACTCCACACATTAAGATTTTTCAAGCCAACTTTGATCACAAGCAACTCTGCACAATAAGGGAGTTCAACATATAGCAAGCAAGCACAGCAAGTTTAGATATATCATGAGTTTGAGGATAACATCTTACCTGTTACCTACAGTAACACCTCTCACCTGTTCTATTTGTTTGATCCAGACTTTCATGCAGGCCTCTATATTTTCTGTGGTCTCTGTGCTGTTGGCTGCTGCCACGTAGTCAGATGGGCCTTTCAGCACCCGCAGGTCAAATGTGTCACACACCTTCAACGTAACCTGGAAGCAAGACATAACATTGTTTTGTTGTGGTTTCTAAAGTTGTTTATTTTGTTTGTTTTTCGTGAATGTAATAGAAAAGAATAGCCTGTAGTCAAAGCAGGCTGCTTTCAACTATTTTATTTATTTTTGAAGTGTCTTACTGCTTCAATGAAACACATTTCTATGATGAAAAAGGTTGACAGAAGTTCAAACAGCCTTTACTCAGCTAAATTAATCCAAGTAATTATGTATTTGTATGTGTTTTTGCAAAGCAACATCCTAATTACTGTCATGGGTTTGATGTCTGGGCAGTGCACAGATATGTAATTTAGCTCTTGACTAAAGTCAAATGCATTTAGTAGTATTTTTTTAGCCGTTTCTCTCAAAATTGTAGCAGAATATGTTACTTACCTTTTCTTGCAGGCTCTCCTGTGCTCCAGCCAAAACAGACACAAAGCCTTCCAATGATGCTATGAAGTCCTGTTTGACGGCCTGGGCCTGGGAACTGGCAGGCTCCCCCCAGCCGTGGTTCATCTTTGACAGTGTAGGGATGAAGATCTCTGAGAGCAACTGCTCCACACTTTTTAACAGACCTCCCTCTGTTGTGTCCAACATATTAAAATTGACATCCTAAAAAGAGATAGAAAGGCTCACAATTACCAACATTTTACTGACTTAAAAAACTCTAAGATACCGCCGTAACCCTGGTACTGTTATAGCGTATCTGTACATCACAAAGGGGTATACACCTCTGCATGTGTGAGTGTTCTGGACCTTTTTCCTATTTGTAGAATCTTGTAAGTGTGACGTTAGACACAACCTGCAGATGAACATATATCTTGGACAGAAATTTCCCTAAATGTTGCTTTATTCCTATAGTGAGCATGCAGGCACAGGCTATAGCAATTGCCTCTACCAACCAGTGGTTAAGGGGATGCTTGTCAATTAAATACTTGTCAACAATACTTAACATTGGAAATCCTCTAGTCCTGTCCATGTAGATGCACATAATTCATACTGGACATACAGATGAGGCAAATTGTGGGGGAAAGAAAGCCATCATCTCTATTTGGGAACCCAACAGTATTGGGTTGATTTGGAAAAATAAGTGTGCTTGGTCGCAGTATAACCTTTGGGCTCCCCACAGCAAACTGGGTACCTTCCAGAAGCACTGAGATTGCATTGTGATCAGTACATTCTAAAACAGTACGGCTGTTTCTTTTTTATGAAAGCACCTTAATATACAACTGATTTGAAGGTTCAAAAGTTGACCTGCTAATGATGACTGGTAACTCCAATAATAGGGAAATCTGACAGTGTCTATAGCCATCAAGCACCACTGACAATAGCATATCTAATGTGACATGCAAACATAGCCGCAAGATAAAACTCGAGATAGAAATGCCTTCTTATGATCCTGAAGATCATGCACAAATTAAGGATAACTGCAAAGATGCAATTGAATAGTATGGTCTAAAACAAACACTTTCCATTTGCAATTGTAAAGTGAAGCTCCGGTGGATTTTATATTGGGTTTTTAATGTGTAATTACGTTCACATTTTTGATAATTATAACATTTGCTTTACATACATGTATAATAGGCTTGTTTATTTAAGGTAATATATTCAAATTATTTTATTACAATAAATTGGTAACACTTATTTCAGACATAGCATGTACAATCCAAAAGTGGGCTTGAAAATGCAGGCGTGCACAAGCACACATACACACACACAATGTGGGTGTCATGTAGCCGACACGGCCGTTTATCAGTGGTTGTCAGGAGCTTTGCTGCTCTCAGCAAGTCATCAGAAACAATCAATAGACACACCTGCCTGTGTTATCAGAGTGCTATTGTTTCCCTTTTGTCCCACTAGCTCTTGATGACTAGAACATATCTTAGACAAGGGAAACCATTTTTTAGGGCTCAAAAAGAAATCACTGCCAAAAGAAAAAGGAATCAATCTTTTTTTTCTTTCAGGTGAAACTTGCATCTTTCATTACAGTGTAGGAATCATTCTGGTTGATTTTGTCATTCAAGTAAACTACATATTAGTAGGTGCCACAGTAAAAAAAAAAAAAAAATCTAACCCTGATCATCAAGACTTTATTGTTACAATTCTAGAAGGGTAGAGAGTCCCTTACTCTGTGTATGTTCTCAGAGGTGATAGCCTTAGAAGTGTTGGCTCTGGTGAAGAAGACACACACTCCGGTCAAAGCTACATCCCTCCCGTCTGTCACAAACACTTTGGACTTTTTGCTGCGACCAGGCATCTGGGCAACAAGCTGGGAGGGCACAGGGGCTGCTGCTGCTGCTGCAGAAACAAAGGATTGCACATAGAAACAACACAAGGTATCATCACAAAGCTTGACTTCTCACTGTAGCACTAATACTTAGCAATTTGCATTTGCTCAGTACTGCCATGATTGTTTTTGCCAACATAACTTGATTAATACGGGACAGCATTTCAACTTTGTGTTAATAACAATTAGATAATTATATTCTTCACATTTCATACATTTTTATAAATGTTGATATTAAACTTTCACATGTTACCTGCTTCAACTGGCTCAATGTCCTGATAGAAGAACATGAGGTGTGGAAGACCCTCAGCCACAAAGAATTGCTCCATGCGTTCAATCTGAGAAAGATGAAAATAAATGTTCAGCTTATCATACAAAACAGTTCCCAAGACCTAGAGACATTCTATTTGAGCCCTTAGTGTAAATGCAAAGAAAGGCTTTCAAGGTTAATGTGTTTTTTTAAATATAAAAAGCTTTACAACTATACAGGGTACCTGATTTCCCTCCAGTGTGGCATCTTCCACATCAGATTTCTCCAGTCCCAGGCATGAAGCCACAATGCTGAGGATGTAGTCATGTCTTCCGTCTAGCTGGGCACGCTTAGCTTCACGTTCCTCTTTCAACTTTTGCTAAACAAAACACACAGAATATTTTGATTTGTATCGAATAAACGATTGTCATTAAATGTCTCAATGCAATATGTTTGGAAAAAATACTCACTGGCAATAACAAAAGCCACACAATGAGAATAAGCCATCACAGGAGAGTGCACAAATAAATCACCACAACATTTTTAGACATCATTTAAATGAAGTCCACTTAAAGATCCACACTTGTGTACAGTTTCAGAATGAGCAATAGAAAACAGAAACTTAAACGAAGAAGCCTCCCCATACTGTCATTACCCAGTATCCATCCATACTGTAGCCAACACAAGAATGACAATAATGTCATTTAAGATTTCCAAATGTACATTACATTACATTATTACATTACATTGCATTTAGCTGACGCTTTTATCCAAAGCGACTTACAATAAGTGCGTTCGACCAACAATATACAAACTTGAAGAAAACAGAATCATATAAGCACATCAGGCTTCATAGAGCAAAAACATTTCAAGTGCTACTCAACTGGCTTTAGAAAAGCCAGCCCTTTATTAGTATATAAGTGCTTTGTTAATAGTTCTATCGCTCGAAGTGGAGTCGAAAGAGATGAGTTTTCAGTCTGCGCCGGAAGGTGTGTAAGCTTTCTGCTATCCTGATGTCAATGGGGAGCTCATTCCACCATTTTGGAGCCAGGATAGCAAACCCACGTGTTTTTGCTGATGGGAACTTGGGTCCCCTTCGCAGAGAGGGTGCAGCGAGCCGTTTGGTTGATGCAGAGCGGAGTGCACGTGCTGGGGTGTACGGTTTAACCATGTCCTGGATGTAGGAAGGGCCAGATCCATTCGCAGCATGGTACGCAAGTACCATTGTCTTGAAGTGGATTCTAGCAGTTATCGGAAGCCAGTGAAGGCAGCGGAGGAGCGGCGTGGTGTGGGAGAATTTAGGAAGGTTGAAGACCAGGCGAGCAGCTGCATTCTGGATGAGCTGCAGAGGTCGGATGGCACATGCAGGTAGACCAGCCAGGAGGGAGTTGCAGTAGTCTAGGCGTGAGATGACGAGAGCCTGGACCAGAACCTGCGTCGCTTTCTGGGTCAGCTGGGGACGCATCCTCCTGATGTTGTAAAGCGTGTATCTGCAGCAGCGGGTTGTAGCAGCGATGTTTGCAGTGAAGGACAGGTTGTTATCTAGGGTCACACCCAGATTCCTTGCAGTCTGAGTCGGGGAAACAACAGAGGTGCCAATGTTGATTGTTAGGTCAAGAGTGGGACAATCTTTTCCCAGAAGTAAAAGCAGTTCAGTCTTGTCAAGGTTGAGCTTGAGGTGATGATCAGACATCCACTGAGAGATGTCAGCTAGACAAGCAGAGATGCGTGCGACGACCTGGGTCTCTGAGCGGGGAAAGGACAGAATTAATTGGGTGTCGTCACCGTAGCAGTGGTATTAAAAACCATGCGGGCTAATGACTGATCCGAGCGAGTTTGTGTACAAGGAGAAGAGGAGGGGACCAAGAACAGAGCCCTGAGGGACCCCTGTAGTTAATTGACAAGGGTCGGACTCGGACCCTCTCCAAGTAACCCTGTAGGTGCGGTCTTTGAGGTATGAGGTGAGGAGGGAAAGTGCAGAGCCTGAAACTCCAAGTGCTTGGAGAGTGCGAAGGAGGATCTGATGATTCACCGTGTCGAATGCAGCAGACAGGTCCAAAAGGATGATAACAGAGGAGAGGGAGGCTGCTTTAGAAGTGTGCAGTTGAGAGTGGGTTTCTTTAGGAGAGGGTTTACTCTTGCCTCCTTGAGACTGTTTGGAAAGTGACCAGAAGTTAGAGAAGTGTTGATGAAATGGGTGAGAAATGGTAGAATATCAGGAGCGATAGTCTGAAGGAGGTTTGAAGGGATAGGGTCCAGAGGACAGGTGGTAGGGCGGGCAGAGGTAATGAGGGTAAGAATCTCGCTTGGAGAGAGAGGGGAAAAGGAGGTCAGTGTGTGGGTGAAAGGAGGGTCTGGTGACCCAGCGGTGAGTAGAGGTGAGTCAGAAAAAGAAGAGCGAATATCATCAACCTTTTTTTCAAAGTGGTTAACAAAGTCGCTTGACAGAAGTGAGGAGGGGGGAGGGGCTTTGGGGGGGTCCAGGAGGGAGGAGAAGATGGAAAATAGTTTTTTGGGATTGGAATAGGAAGATTGGATCTTATCTTGAAAGAAAGTGCTTTTTGCCTGAGAGATCGAAGCAGAGAAAGAGGAGAGGAGAGCCTGATAGGTTAGGAGGTCGTCACGGTGTTTGGATTTCCACCATTTCCGCTCTGCTGCCCGAAGGACGGTTATATTAGCACGCAGTGCATCATTTAGCCAGGGAGCAGGAGGGGACTGACGAGCCTGCCGAGATGTGAGAGGACAGAGCGAGTCCAGAGTGGATGAGAGAGTAGAGAGGAGAGTTTCTGCAGCAGAGTTTGGAGGTAGGAGTTGGAACGAGTCAGAGGAAGGGAGGGCTGAGAGCACCGATGAGGCAACGGTAGAGGGGGAGAGGGAACGAAGGTTACGGCGGACAGGTGCAGGATGAGAAGAGATTAGTTTGTTATGTTTGGAAAGGGGTAGAGAGAATGAAATGAAGAAGTGATCGGATGTGTGGAGCGGGTTTACAGAGAGGTTAGAAGTAGTGCAGTTCCTTGAGAATATGAGATCAAGGACATTGCCAGCTTTATGAGTTGGTGGGGACGGAGACAGTGAGAAAGCAAAGGCGGTTAACAGAGATGTTAGTTCGTCTATCTTCCCTGTCTGGAGGTTGAAGTCTCCGAGAAGTACAGCGGGAGGACCAGTTTCAGGGATGTGTGAGAGGAGATGATCTAATTCCTCCAAGAAGTCCCCCAAGGCGCCTGGTGGACGGTAGAGAACAACAATGGTTAATTGTATAGGATGGGTTACTGCAGGGGCGGACTGGCCATTGGGAATACCGGGAGTTTCCCCGGTGGGCCGGTGCTGTGTGTGGGCCGGAGGGCCAAAAAATCCTACCGGCCCACATTTGTAAGTGTTCCGGCCCAGCCCAGCCCAGTGGGGTGTGGCCAGGGTTGGGTTGTAACGGAATACATGTAACGGCGTTACGTAATTAGAATACAAAAATCAAGTAACTCTATTCAGCTCGCGTTACATTTGAAAAACTAGTAATCTGATTACAGTTACTTTCGTAAACCTGAAGTGAATACATTTTGGATTACTTATTGGAATTATTGGTGATAAGATTTCCTCACAACATTTAATATTCATTACTAAAGGTACAGCCGAATCATCACAGTGCACAAAACCTACCGCCGCAGATGGACCAAAAAGGGGAGCGTTGAAAAAAATGTGCGGGTCCGCTCAGTGAAACAATAACAACGTAACATGGAGGAACAAAAGTCTGCGTTTAAATCGTGTGTGTGCGTGTGTGTGTGTGTGTGTGTGTGTGTGTGTGTGTGTGTGTGTGTGTGTGTGTGTGTGTGTGTGTGTGTGTGTGTGTGTGTGTGTGTAGAGGTGTGTGTGGTTAAAACTAGGGCTGTCAAGTTAACGCGTTAATAATGCGTTAACGCAAAAAAATGTAACGCCACTAATTATTTTAACGCGATTAACGCATGTGTATTTTTTTTCGTCGTCCGCCCCGTAGTTTCAGAGCGCATCGAGTTTAAAATACCATCTACAAGCTGATGCTGACAGCCCCGCTCCTGCCGCCCGCTTGCAGCAGACCACACTTCCACGCTCACCGGCAGGCACCGACTGGCTATTGGGAGGACCGGGAGGGTGTGTGTAAGTGTGGCCCGAGCGAGCGAGAGAGAGACCTCACGTGCATTGTTGTTGTTAGCATCTGGTGCTAGCTAGCTGCGCTAACGGATATAAGGAGCTGTTTAAATGAAACAAAGTTAGTGTAACAAAGTTAGTGACTCCACCACGCAATGTGGTGTTAAGGAGTCGTGGTGGAGTCACGCAATCTGGTGAGATCAGGTTGGTCCAGGCAGCTCCCGTTCGAGCATATGCCTTGAGTTGCACATAGCTCCAACGCACGCACACACACACACACACACACACACACACACACACACACACACACACACACACACACACACACACACACACACACACACACACACACACACACACACACACACACACACACACACACACACACACACACACACACACACACACACACACACACCATTTTTATTGTTTGAGAGAGGTTCCAGGTTGAATTGAGGCGAATATTTGTAATGTTCAGAGGTTGTTGTGTTTAATATTCATGAGAATATTTGTCATTGTTCAAATGATAATAAACATTAGCATAAAGCATATTTGTCCACTCATATGTTGATAAGAGTATTAAAAACTAAAAATATTCCTCTAAGGTACATTTAGAACAGATCAAAAATGTGCGATTAATTTGCGATTAATCGCGATTAACTATGGACAATCATGCAATTAATCGCGATTAAATATTTTAATCGACTGACAGCCCTAGTTAAAACACATCAGCCACACCGCTCTTTAGCCTTTCTAATTATTCTGAAGGTAAACACAGTGAAGGCGGTGCGTGAAAGGCGGTGCGTGAAAGGCACTGCACGCTCCTCTTCTCAGAGGCTGAGTTAACCCTCCCGCTGCCTCCTGGTGCTGCAGAGATTTCATGAAGTGAAGGAGGTTTTCCTTCTATAAAACAGCTGCGGGCAGCAGATACTGTGAGAGTCACAGACATGAATACATAGATCAAGGCAGACTGGTGCACACACTCTCCTGTTTTGCCAATCCGGTGCTTAAACAAATATAGCTCTAAACCCCTGGCCGAAATGTCCTTAAAATGAAGTCCGAGTTCGACATTTTAATTCATGTCCTGCCAACACTGGCAGGACAGAAGGCGACACGCCCTTTCTAAGCCATGTCCTCAAGCCACGGCAGGGCAGGAGGTGAACTGGGACCTCTCCGAGTAGAAGTCCACACTCTAAATAGGTCTGGTCGGGGACTTGAACTGGCGACCCTACGGCTCACAGTCCAAGCCCCTACTGACTGCCATAGATTTAGTCCCTAATTTTGCTCTCAAAATTGACCAGATTGATGCATTTAACTTCAACATTTAAAAACAAATCTTCCCGGGGGAGCTTGCCCCTGGACCCCCCTAGAGGAGGTGAGGTCCACCACCTGCCCACACCCCCTGTTAAATTGTCTCACCCACATTGAGGATGCTTCCTACGCCCATGTTTTATTCCGTGTGTCAAGTCAGGCAAATTGGGTCAATATATTATTGCATCAATGATCTGTTAACATTAAAATCACTAAATATATGCCGTAACTATTTTGCTCTAGGCAACTCAAGGGCTCAGGTAATGTGATTACTATATGAATAATTGTCCAAAATAACATAAAATGCATAGGGTTTTTTGTTAAGTAACATACTTTCGCCGCCGGCCGGCCGATACATGCCGCGCATACTGTGACGGCATGGAATTCAAAGGTGGAAGGAGTGAAGTTAGGTAGCTTGAAGAGGGAAAAGCTCCATTTGGGATAGAGCAGGAGACCAGTGCCACCTCCTCTGCCAGTGGGTCTGGGTGTATGGGAGAAGGAATATGCTGTGGAGAGAGCTGCTGGGGTGGATGTGTTGGATGGAGTAATCCACGTCTCAGTGAGAGCAAGGAAATCCAGAGACTGCAGGGAAGCATAGCCAGAGATGAAGTCAGCCTTAGGAACAGCTGACTGGCAGTTCCACAGGCCGCCTGAAACTAGATGTTGGATCTCAGTGGAGCATGTGGGATAGACAAGAGCAGGCCGGTTATATCGATTACGAGATACACAGGGCCAGTGCATCAAATGTACAATGTGTTTACATTTCTCTCCTTACAGAAGCACCCATCCAAAGTCAGCAAAATGCAGGTTTCTTTAAATGGATCAACAAACAGCACAACTAATTTACAACAGTTAACAAGCATAGCTTGTATATTTAGGGTGGTAGGAGAGTGAAATTAACCACAATGGGTTGCCAGGTTACGCTGCTTAGTAACACTGGACAAGGTCCGTGAATAATGAAACCTAGTGCCAGCTGCAAGATGGATTTAAATTCTCTCATTTACCCTTCCTTCTGTTAGTCAGGAATATTTGTATATTATGGCAAAAATACTTCTCTCATAGACGTCAGCATGGTCAGACACTCTTTTACAAATAAGCAGTAAATATCCGACTGTGACGGGCATTGCCAAAAATAGAACCCTTAGGAGCTAGCTATTGTCTGTTTGAACAATCGCTAACAACTGGATTAAACTTTATCATTGTGAAATACATATGAACTCATCTAACTTCCCTCTCATCATGTCTCTCCTCTTCCTCTCTCCTATATCCTTATATATATGTTTTTGTTTCTTGCTAACCTAAACTGGCTGCAAACGTATGTGTCAGTCATGCTGCATACAGCATTCTTCCTGGGTGAGTCCCTTGAGTTTGTATCAAGAATCAGATTTGAAAAGAATAGATGTAACAGATTAAGGCAGTGGTTCTCAAACTTTTTCTGGCATTCCCCACTTTGAACAGGTGGGCCTTTTCAAGCCCCACCTGTTCCTCGCCGCTCCAATAAAATGGTAGGCCAAGCTTAAAATGGTCAAATGTATCGTTCTATAACAGGGGTATCCAACCTTTTTTAGGATGAGAACTACTTTCAAAAAATAAAACAAGTCGGGAGCTACTTTTACTCCTCTTTTTCAGTTTTTTTGCAGTGTATATATTTAGCACATTTTAACATTATTATATGCTACCTTTAACCTTTGTGTGCTGTTTGGGTCTGTGGGACCCGTTTGCAGTGAAAAGAAAATGTATGATTTTTTTTTAAATGTTGAAGTTAAATGCATCAATCTGGTGCACTTTGAGCACAAAATGAATTTATGGATACAGCTCTCAACACTCTATGAAAGGGAGCTGTATACTTTTCAATAATCCAAACATCTTTAGAATATGATCACAACCAATAACAAATCATTTAAACTTGTGTATTCTTATCTTATGTTACCTAGTTAGCATTCTTTCTTTTTATTTATGCATTACTAATCACTCCCCTTTTAAACTGTTTACTGTCCTATAGTACACATTGGAATGATTTCTTACTTTATTTTGTACAACTAGGCTATATTAAATAGATAAAGGTGTGTTTTCTCTCTCTGTCTCTGTCTCTGTGTCTCGCTCGCTCACAGAGGCTGTGTGCTCCTCCGTGGCGATGATGGCTTGCGTTAAAAGATAATAATAAACATAGGCCTATTTGTAAAATGGGGGGACACAAACGGGATTTCGAAAAGTGTCACGGTTAAACTCCTTATGAAGTGGTGAGGTGCCGCTCCACATTGCTTTTCTTCCTGACTGCAACGCTGTTGTGTCTGTTTGTGAGAGCGTTTCACATGTGTGTATGAGAGATTTTTACATATGTCTGCAAATGACTTTGGTTTCAGTTGTGTGTGTGTGAGAGCAGGCTCGGATTGGCCATCAGGAGATTCGGGACTTTTCCCGTTGGGCCGCTGCCGTTGGTGGGCCGCTGGCTCTGGCATAGGTGGGCCGTGGACTTTCACAGCGCCGCTGCGCCGGTACCGCATCCGCCACCGCAAACACCCGCCCTTACGAGGCTCTGGCGGCTCCGGCAGGTCCGGTGCAGCGCGCAGCGGTGCTGTGAAAGTCCACCGCCGTTGCGAGTCTCCGGCTGTAATAATCCACTACCGCCCGCGAGGACCCAGGTGAGGTCAATAAATACAAAAAATCTCCCGTTCATCGCGTCCATTCGCGACCCACCTATCACATCTCTGCGCCCGACCAGTGGGGCGCGCCCCACACGTTGAGAAACGCTGGATTAAGGGATAGTAGTTAAGAAAGAAACCTCACTATAGTCTAAAAGAACCAAAGAGGAATTATGCAAAATCCAAAAGATAGTAAGAACGAAATTAAGCAACAAAGGAAGACATACATTGTCAAAAACAGATAAGGATGTAAAGAGCTAAGGAAAAGGATGAAACTGACTGAATCCCAAAAGAAAGACAAAGGGAGAGAGATTGTGATCGTAGTTGTGCAAAGCGAGAAAACTGCAGGGAAGGCAAGAGGGCTGGAAAAGTGGATTTGGAGCTGAGAAAATGAAATAACAAGATGAGAAGGATAAACTCTATGAGAAGTCAGGCGGTTTGAAGTTTACATTTGCATTATCATATAGACAGGGGATTTGATGTGAAGCCAGACTGAGGTGGAGCGCTCATTATGTGTGTGTCAACAAAGTTAGTGAAGGCAGCATCACATTAGTCCTTTAGCAGCCTCCAAAGAGACCAGACCATAACAACATTGACTTTTAAGTTATTATAGTGAAACAAGGAAAATAACAAGTGGTGTCCTTTGCTATCAACCTGCCTCAGAAACACAAAACAAACGCAATCTGCAGAATTATTAACTTTCTCAGAAACCATGGTAATATTTTCACTAACAAACTTCCCTCAGGAACAGTGGGTTCAGTCACAGGTCACTTCAGCTGATAGCAGGGTGGTTGCTGAGCACACAGCACTGCAGGCTTGAAATGTACTCTGATTTCACAGTTAGTCAATTCAAACATGAACTTTTTTTTTTCAGACCTCGTATTGGAATTGGTGCTCTGCTATAGTATAGCTACTCCTACATTGACAGCACACTTTTTATTTCTTGACTGGTGATTTCATTTCAAGATCCATAATCTTCATATTTGACTTTCAAAATGAGAAATGATTATACTGAGCAGGTGTATTTGATTTGCACACTCAATTTTGAAACAGATGTTATGCTTCCAAAACCTTTCTTTACTTAAAAAAGAAACACACCAATCTTTCAAAGTTACATTTTATATTTAGATAAGGTGCAATACACCACTACAGAACTCTTAAAATAAAATAAGAGTAAAAAACATTACAACTAAACACCAAACTTGTAAAAGTATCTGGAGATACACACCCAACCGCTGACATGGGTACCCCAAAGAGAAAGTGGGCTAAGCCATCAGTTGCTGGGCGACAAGCCATTTCACACCTTATCTCTGCCTTTATTTCAAATTGTGTTATCAGCCACCTCAGCCTTCAGTTTAGAGACTAACAATGCAGACACAATGCAGTGTGGTGCTGATTCTTCAAACTAGTCACTGCTGAATGCAATACACAAAACAAAGAAGCCAACAAAACCCGCCTAAACAATGATATATGGGCATAAACACAACCCCCTTTAGTTATTCCCCTAACACAGAAGCCAGCACTGACAGCCCTCTGTAATATAATCTGCAACATTAATAGCTTTCAGAAGCAAACAAAGCCCAATCCTGAGATAAACTTTGGTGAAACTAACAATCCCCATAATAAACACAATGTGGTTTTAGGAATTAAAGAGAACAACAGCGATTACAATAATGCGCAGCAGGACAATTTGGCAGGGATGTCTGATAACTTGTCTTATATTTTTTTAGCAACCTGCCAAATACACATAAAATGATTTAGCTCATTTTAATCCAAATAGCACATAGGTCAAAGTAAACAAAGTAGTTGTAGATTATGTTTCGCACCTATTTATTGAAAGATGCCATAACATGGCTTTATACATCAAACTTATGTGGATGGATAAGCTAACATTGGAGTGAAAACTCAAATGAAACCCCAACAAAAACAACAACAGTGCTCCATGACTTCTTACCTGAATGAGTTTTGTAACCGTTTGTTTCCAGAGCTGCTTTCTAAACACCTGCGACATGTCAGCTGCTCACCTCTCAGACTCAAAGCATTCTAAAGTATATCTTCTGAGCTGCTATCACCTTCTCATCTGCATCTTCCCAGGGGAGCTGTACACTCTTATCCTCAAAGTGAGTCACCCTATCAAGTTGTCAGTGGTAACCAGTCAGCCAGCTGAGCTTAAGTATGTCTGCTTTATGTTTAATGTCCATTGCTGTCATTGGTGCAACAGTATTCATAGCCATGGTGGTCAATATAAAATTGTTCAAACAACCTGAGAGAAATTAGCAGTCTGTGAGCTATACATCACACACTCAACTGTGAATTAACACACCTATACTGTATGGAGAGTAAGAAAGGACTAACAGTGACAGGTGGTCTATATGTATATACGGCCAATTCACACACTGCATGAATGTGAACACATTAACACACAGGCACATAATGAGCACACACCTCAGCTATCACTGCTCCAACAGGACAGAGTAGCAAACAATAAGATAGCAGGACATTTTGTGAGGTGTGTGTGGCAAATTGGAAAACAAGATAAAATACGTGCTTCAGAGTGAGATGGATACTTACTGTGTCACCTGATCACATATATATTGATCTAGATAATGGACTAATCATGGACTAATCTTTGCTAAAAACATACAAGTTAAAATGTACACTTAAAGGTTTTTTTCTTTTTTAAATGATAATATAAAACATACACACATTTCCAATTTAGTTATTTCTTGTGAAAGTAAAGAACAGCCTATATATCGTTTTTTGAATGGTTAAAATTACTGTGAATTCATAGAAAACTTTTAGATCTGCATTAAGAGCAATTTCACTGACTTTTATTTTCTTATTTCTTCAGTTTTCTTTTACATTTGATGATACAGTAGCTTACTAAAAGAGCAAAACCCATGGTAATGCCCCAAAGGCCCGAATGACTGATCCGACCTCACACTGTCATGCCTACTACTTATAGTGCACAAATGATGTCATGTCTCGCTCGCTCTGGATGGTCACTTATATGAAAATTCATATCTTACCAAAAACATCACCTACAGTATATCTGAATCAAAGTGTGTGTGTTCAAATATTTGTCAAGTTGGCAGGTCATGGAGGATTTTTTCAGAGCTGCTGTAAATTAGTTCTGGTATTATTTTCATCAAAAAATGTTTCAAATCATTTTACTTTAGGTTTTTTAATGTAGTTCATTCAGCGAAAAAGTAGAACTTCTTCACAGTTTGCTGTATTTTTTCACAATAAATGTGTACTAAAAGGAGGCTGTCATTATTATA